>NW_028270180.1:63589534-63903034 GCF_037043375.1 Chiloscyllium plagiosum | reverse complement strand
TAGCCCCTCTAGACATTGTGTGAGAGACAGGGCTAGAGAATTTCAGTGAGGGGGTTACTGACAGAGGGGAAATCAGGGTCTCAGCTGTGGGTCAAATAATGATTGATAAAATTTGCACACCACTTCCATGGTTTTGTAATTCACGTATCAATTCATATAGCTCAATATCATGAGTGTATTTTAACAACCTTGTGGCTTTGTCGTTTTCATAATTTAGTATGTACAGAAATGCTTGTTTTTTGTCCCTGTATTTTGTGTTGAATAAACACATTTTATTATTGAGGAAGAAATGAACTGCTCCGATGGGATAGTCTTCATCTGAACCGCGCTGGGACCAGAGTCCGAGTGAATCCTAACCAGGGCTCGGGTTATTAAAATGCGCAACACAGACACAAATAAGATAGAGAATCTGGAAATGTTTAACATATCAAATTTCAAGCACACAGGACAAACGAATGGCACTGAGAGGAGGGGCGGTTAATGCAGGACTAAAGGTGTTATATCTGAATGCATGCTGTATAAGGAATAAGGTAAATGAGCTTGCGGCGCTGATTTAAATTGGCAGTTATGATGTGCATCACGGAGATGTGGCTGCAAGGGGATCAGGATAATCAAGGACACATATCCTATCGAAAACATTGGCAGGTGGGCAGAGGGAGTGGATTTATATCTTTAATAAGAAATGAAACTAAATCAATAATAAGAAAGGAAGTAGGGCCAGATGGTGTAGAATCTGCGTGGGAAGAATTGTGGCACCACAAATGTAAGACAGCCACAGTTGGAGTTCTGTTCAATCCATCAAAGAGTAGTCAGGAACTGGGGCACAAGATACACCAGGAGATAGAAAAGATGTGTAGGAAAGACAAACTACAGTGATCATGGGAGATTTCAATATGCAGGGTGACTGGGAAAATCAGGTAGTGGTTCACATGGAAAGGAATTTCAGGAATGTCTCCGAGATGGCTTTTTGGAGCAGCTTGTGATGGAGCCCACTCGGGAACAGATGACACTGGGTTTAATGAGGCAGGCTAGATAAACTAGCATACGGCGAAGGAAAACTTCGGAGGCAGTGATCAGAACATGTTTGAATTTATTCTGCAATTCGAGGGAGAGAAGGCAGAATCAGAAGTAACAGTATTTCAGCTGAATAAAGGCAACTACAGAGGCATAAGGTAGAAGCTGGGTAGGATTGGCCGGGAGAGGGATCGAGCAGGAAGGTCAGGGGAACAGCAATGGCAGGAGATACCAAGATTAAATCAGGAGACACTGCAGAGATTCATGCTGAGGAATAGAGGATTGGTGCAGGGAGCATGAGGCAACTAGGGCTGACGAGGGAAGTCAGGGATTGCGTACAAGCAAAAGAGCAAGCATATAATGTGGAGAAGGGCAGTGTGAAACTCGAGATTTGGGGAATTTACAACAGAGGGTAAGTAAAAATAAATAAGAAGGGAGAAGATTAAATACAGGGGTAAACTAACTAATAATAAAGAGGAAACTGTAAGAGATTCTTTCGATATATAAAGTGCAAAAGAGAGGTAAAAGTGAATATGGACAACTGGAAAATGATGGTGGAGAGAGAGTAGTGGGAAACAAAGAAATGGCTGAGGAATGTTGCATCAGTCTTCACGGTGGAACACACGAGTAATTTCCCAAAAAATGAAGAGAATGAGAGGGTAGAGCTGAGTATGGTGGTCATCATCCAGAAGAACAGGTTAGAAATCTGAATGGCCTGAATCTGTGTAAATTACCTGGACCAGATAGACTGCACCCCAGCCTTGTAAGGGAGATAGCTGAAGAGATAGTGCAAGCGTAACTGGTAATCTTTCATGAATGACTAAAATCAGGAAAGGGCCAAGAGGCTGGAAAATTGCTAGCGTGACGCCCCATTTATTAAGGAATTTGGGCAGAAGATGGAAAATTATAGACTGATTAGCTTAAACTTTTTTGTAGGTAACATCCTGCAATCCATCGTGAATGATGGGATTTCTGAATACTTGGAGGTCGTATGTAAAATAGGACAGAATTAGCATGGTTTCATCAAGGGGAGTTCAGGCCTGACCAACCTGTCAGCACACTTTGAGTGAGTAACAAGCAGATTAGACCAAGGAGAACCAATAGATATTATCCACCTGCACCTCAAGAATCCTTTCATAAGGAGCCACGCAGGAGGCTATTAATCCCTTAATTGGCGAGATTGTGTTATGAGGAAACTCGGCCTGTGTTCTCTAGAGTTTCAAAGATTAAGGGATGGGTCATTGTGAAATTTATAAAATTCACAAAACATGCGACAAGTTTGAAATTAACAGAATGTTTCTCCGGCTGCCTAATCCACACTCAAGGCCAATGATGGGAGGATAAAGGACGACCATTTTAGACTGCTATAAGGAGGAAATTCTGCACGCGTAGGGGACTAACTAACACCGGGGCACGGAAACCCGCTGGCAGAGCAAGATCAGGGAGAATTCCCAGATATTCTACAAGTGTCTCCAGCCGAACAGAATAACCAGGGAACAAGTAGGACTCATTAGTGACTTGCTAAGTCGCATCCAAATGAACTTTAGTTGTAGGAGACAGAAGGTGGTGGTAGACGGTTGCTTGTGTGACTGGAGGCCAGTGTCCAATGGTATACCACAGGGATCAGTGCTGTGTCCCTTATTATTTGTGATTCAGAGGTGCTGGTGTTGGACTGGGTGGACAATGTTATAAATCGCATAACACCACATTATAGTCCAACAGGTTTATTCGGCGGCACAAGCTTTTGAATTGCTGCTTCTTCATCAAAGCGCACAATCACCTGATGAAGAAGCAGCGCTTCGAAAGCTCGTGCCTCCGAATAAACCTGTTGGACTATAATCTGATGTTGTGTGATTTTCCACTTTAATATCTGTGGTATTCATAAATGATGTAGCTGTGAATATGGACGAGGGGTGGGGAGTGAGATAAATACGTTTGTGTTTGATACGCAGATTGGCCGGTTGGTTGGCAGTGAGGAGGAAGGCCTTAAGTTACGGGACGCTACAGATGGAATGGTCAGCTGGGAATATCAATGGCAGATGAAATGTAACCCTGATAAATATGAGGTGATACACTTTGGAAGAAGGAACCAGACAGGGGATGACTCAATGAATGGCAGCACACTAGGAAGGTCAGAGTGTGTTTCTCCACACATCCCTGAATGTTACTGGACAGGTAAATACACAATTTGGGAAAGCATAGGGGACTGTAAACATAACCTTGATTCATTGAGGTACAGATTATAAGAGCTATGCGGAACGTTGGTGAGGCCAAGATGGAATACTGTGTGTAGTTCTGGGAACCACATTACAGGAAGGATGTGACTGCACTGGAGGGGGTTCAGAGGATATTCACCAGGATGTTCCCTGGGATGGAACATATCAGCTACGGAAAGAGGCTGGATAAGCTCGATTGGTTTGGTTTGGAGCAGAGAAGGCTGAGGGGACCATAATTCAGAAGGATAGGATTACGAGAAGCATGGACAGGGTGGATGGACAGCAGCTGTTCCTTTTAATCAAAGGGCGACACTTTCAAAGTGAAGGGTTTGCAGTTTAATGAGGATTTGAGAATTGCTTTTCACCCAGAGGGTGTTGGGATCTGAAATGCACTTCTTGAGAGGGGAGTTGTCATGGCAAACTCAAAACCATGAGAAAATACACGGTTGTGCACTTGAAATGCCTTAAGATTCACGGCGACGGTTATTGTGTCGGAAAGTGGGTCTAATGTAGACAGTGCTGTATTTCTGATAGCACAGACTCTTTGCTTCTGTGATTGTACGGCTGTGGAAGGCCAATCACTGAGTACCTTAAAATAGGAATTGATAGGTTTCTGAAGAATATCTTAACAAAGTTTATAAGACAGAACTTGTAATATTTTCTGAAAATATGTCAATGGCAAAATTAAGAGAAGAAAATGTGCAGCTTTCCGACAGTTTGATACCAGATAATTGAGGACCGGGAAATGGCAGGACGATGGAGCAAATACTTCAGTTATGCATTCACAGACGAAAACAAAACAAAAAAGAAAACTTCCTAGCAATAATAGGGAACTTTAGTCTGGTGAGAAAAGGGAATAGAATGAAATTATCAACTAAACAGTTTAGAGAAAGTATCGGACTGAAACTAATGGGCATAGACAAAGTCAACAGAGATTTATGAAATGGGAATCATATTTGAGAAATTTGCTTTTAGCAAAATTATGTAGAAGCTATCATTGCAATTCGAGTTGGAATCTCAGAAAGAGTTTTGATAAAGCCCCAAACCTATTGTATAAATTCGAATCCTGTGGGACTGGGGCTAATACATGGTCATAGTTTTCGAAGGGCAGAGCTGGCAGGAAACAGTGAGTAGAATAAAACAATGTTTTTTTTAATGGAAGGCTAGCAGGAGAAAACAAGGATCGTGGCTTGGGCGCAAACTATTGCCAATACCCATCATATATTTGGTTGAGTGTCTCAAATGCAATATTCTCAAGTTTGCTGACAGCACGAAACAATGTCAGCTTGTGAGTGGGTGAGAAGGATGTAAAAAAGTTCCAAGGTGACTGCGACAAGTGAAATGACTGGGCAAATACCTGGCAGATGGAGAGCAATGGGAAAGATATTATGTTGTGTACTTTGATGGGAACAATAGAATGGCAGCCTATCAGTTGTAAAGGGAGTGGTTGAAAAATGTTGGTGTCCAAAGCACCTTAAGCTGCATTTTTGTTTATTTCTGTGCAGCCCTCCGAGTC
Organism: Chiloscyllium plagiosum; assembly: GCF_037043375.1. Lineage (NCBI taxonomy): Eukaryota > Metazoa > Chordata > Chondrichthyes > Orectolobiformes > Hemiscylliidae > Chiloscyllium > Chiloscyllium plagiosum. The sequence continues at coordinate 63,898,288 of NW_028270180.1, read as the reverse complement.
CATGTGGGGCAGTGAGTTCTGAATCCAGGAGTCAATACTGGGAATGGCATTGGCACGCTGACCAGTGCATATAGACGCTGTAAGTGGGGAGCTGTAACATTGAAAGGAATCTGGATCTCACTGTACACCAGTCACTGAAAGCAATATCGCAGGAGCAGTAAAGAGTTTGGAAGATAACTGCTGTATTCACCTTCATTTCAATGGGATTTGAGTACAGGAGTAAGAGTATCTTACTGCAGCTGTACAGGGCCTTGGTGAGACACCATCTCGAACATTGTGCAGCATTGTGTGCAGGTTTGGTCTCTGTATCCAATAGAGGAAAAAACCTGACATTGAGGGAGAGCAGCAAAGGATGACCAGACTGATCTCTGGGATGACAGACTTGTTATGGGATCTGAGTTTGGGGGGACTGGACTTGTGTTCCATGCGGTTAACGAAAATGAGTGGAGATCTCAGTGAAATATATAATACTCTGATTGGGCAAGACAGATTGGAAGCAGGGATGGTAATTCCCCAGGCTCGGATGTCTAAAGCAAGGGGCCACAGTATCAGGTACAGACAGGCCGCTTTGCATTGAGGTGAGAATAAATGTCTGCACTCTGAGACTGGTGAAGCAGGGGTACTCTCTCCCAGATCAGGCTGTGGAAGTCATGGCGCTGAATATAAATAAGGATTTCTGGAAATTAAAGGGATAGGGAGAGAGCAGGAGTACGGTGTGAAGATAGAAAATCAGCTATCAGTCCAGGTTGTTCTCCAATAACCCCGTAGCTGTGTTTCTGTGCAACACTCTGTTGTCGAAAATCGTGCAATATTAATAAAGGAGTCTCTGGTAAAAAGAGGGTAAGGGGCGAACCCCCAAAAATATCAGTAAAAACCAAAAATTAAATTTGGTCTAACACACACACTAGAACAGTCTAAATAAATCTTTAAATCACATGTTGTAATGGAACAGTCCTGTAAATGTAACACTTTCACACAACAGTAACTCGCTGGAGCACTGTACCTTTCACCAGAAAGCACGTGGGGGCTGACTGACCCCGTGATGCCGATGGGGATTTCCAGGTCTCCTCAAGATTCTCTCCACAGTTTGAAATAAAGTTCTTTCTAAATGTAGTCTACAATTTCCAGTTTCAGGCTCAGTTTCAAGGCTTCCTGAGTATATTGCATTACTGTTTTAGCTGAATACATTGTTTGGACATTTTGCAGAGAGAGGATCCTGAGGCAGGGTTTTGCTGTTCAGCTGGTTCCCGGCAAGGAATTGCATCACAGTGAATGGGAATTCACTTTATCGAGAAAGATGCACGAATCACTTTGCAGCCAAATTGTATTTAATCAACACGTGTTATCGGAGAACTGCCTGCATATTTAATGGGGAACAAAACTGATGGGCTGAAGGCACTCATTTTATATTTCACAATGTTTAAACATATTAAGGGATATGACAATTGTATGGGGAAAACTGCACTGAACAGATGTTCGGCCATTAACTAGCACAGGGAAAGCTCAATGTGTTGTATGACCTGCTCCTGTCACAATGTTTCTGTGCAGTGTGTGGGAAAGCTCTGTAAATATTGTCACAAGCTCTCAACTGTTAGGAAAGAGGTCTCTGCCGGTCGACAGGATTGTGTTTCCCATTCCCTTTTCTAATAACGAGGATGGGGCCTGGTGTTCACTACGGGTTTATCCTTTTAGACCTCAGTGCAGTTTGATATAATTAAGCGTCTTGCTTGGCCGATTCAGAGACTATTGAAGAGTTTATCACATGTCTGTGTGTCTGGAGTCACTTTTAGGCCAGACCAGAAAAGCACGAGAGATTTACTTCCTGAAAGTACATTGCGGAAGGAAATTGATGTTTGTATTGAACCCAAGATCGCTATTACAGACACCAGATTTTAGATCTTGATATTGTATTATTTGTTTTTAATTTGCACCAGCTGCCAGAGCATTAGTCTGGTCTAGGTTAGTAAGCCAGTGACATTTCCACAAAAGCACCATCTCCACATAGGGACCTATCGGAAACCACACTGAGCAAATTATTTCTGTGCTGCTTGACAGCTCTGTCAAATAGAACTCCCACCAATTTAACTGTTGTGATGGCACTGAAGGACTAGTAAATAGTCAAATTGCAGTAATCCTTCTCTTAGCGGATTGGACACAGTTGAGTAATTTTCCATATTGCCAGGGAGATGTCAGAGTTGTAGCTGGAATGAAACAGCTTCCCCAGGGACGCGGCTTGTTGAGCAGCACAAGTCTTCAGTCCTATTGCAGGAATGATGTCAGGACCCACTGTCTTTTTTTGTATCTACAGTGTCCAGCTGTTTTTTTCATGTCACGTGCAGTAAATTGAATTGGTTGAAGACTACCATCTGTGATTCTGTGGGCATCATGGCGAAGGTGAGGTGGATAATCGACTCAACACATCTGGCTAAGGATGGTGCAGATACTGTATCTTTTACACTGAATCACAGGGTTGTTCCATTATTTAGGGTGCGGATATTTGTGGAGTCCTCTCTTCCAGTAAGTTGTTTAATGGTCCATCGACATTTATGCATGGATTTGACAGGTCGACAGAGTTGAGATCTGATTTGTTAGTCTTGAGATCATTTCTCCCTCTGTATCAGATGTTAATCCTGCTGTTTGAAGTGTAACCAGTCAAGTGTGGTCGCATTAATGGGTTGTCATCAGGCTTAGGTGCACGTGATTCCGACCCTGGCATGTTCACCCACACTCGTCACTGAACCATGGATCGGCTTGATGGTAATGGTAGACTGATGGATTATTCTTAAGAAAAAGTTACAGATTGTCATTGAAAACAATTCTGCTTCTTCTGCTGCTGTGATCTGCAGCATCAGATGATAACCCAATTTTAGCCTCAATATTTACAATTCAATTCTACTGACTGTTCCCCATTTCACACCGAGACCCATTCATCCATCAGCCCTGTACTCAGTGACCTACTTTGGTTTCTGATGCGGAAATACTTCCATTTTCATGCTCTCATTCTGCTGGAAGTCTTTCCTTGGTGCCTCGCCTCCAATTTGTTGCATAAACTCTATCCATTTAAGGTACTAATCTGAATCTTCTCCTTTCCATCATGTCATCTTCTGCGTTCGAAGTGAGTATGTTTCCCTCTGTTTTTCTCCCTGACCATGATTCAGAGCTCTGTAGTGTCAGTGATGCCAACCTTATGCAATTTAAGAGTCAAGGAACTTGTGCACCATGCGTTATTGTTCAGTTCCCAGTGTACGGCGCTCCATGTTGGACAGGATGTTTGGGTATCTTTGACATACGTCATTGGAAATTGTTCAAAAACAGAAATTGCAGAAGAAATTGCTAAAGGTGTTGCAGCATTTTCTGGAGTGAATGCAGAGTTAAACTTTCAGGTCCAGTTCATCTTCTATAAAGGTACCAGTATCTCCAGCATTTTTTGTACTCTCATTTCCAGTCTCCATAGTTATTTGTTGAATTGAAATTTTTTCTGTGCCTATCCATTTCTGGTGAAACTCAGCAGGTCTGTCAGCATCTGCAGAGACAGAGAAATAGTGTTAGCGTTTCCAGTGTGACACTTCTTCAAAACTGAATACAATTGCAAAATGGTCTTTTCATCCCTTGCCAGAAGAGCGGATGGTTGGCAGGGAAAGGAGGGTGTGGCAATAGATAAACGGGCTTTTAGCAGTGGTGAATGAGAAGATTCTGTAAAAGGGGTTTAAATTAAGGTGTAATTGGGGGAAAGGGGTTCACTGTATTGATTGCAAGATAAAGAAGACACAACCACACACAGTCACAGGGAGAATGTTGGCCATATGGTATTATATAGATATGGCCGCAGATACGTTTTCACTGTAGCGATCATCATCCCCTTTAGACAAAGGAATTCAGATGTTTAACTTCTTTTTGGCACTAGTAAGCATTTCATGTCGCCTTAGTATTGTAAAATGGAGAAAAACAAATAACAGTATGAAGATTGGGCTGAGTATTGGTTACCTGTGATGTTTAATATCGCTTCAAATTTGCAGGGCTTATCTTTAAATGCTTGTTCTTGAAGTTAGTATCAGACGGAGTGTAGAAGGTTGCGGGCTGACATTGTAGAAGCTTATAAAATCATGAGAGGAATGTATAGGGTGAATAGCCAAGATTTTTCCACGGGCTGGGGGAGTTCAAGCATAGAGGGAATGGGTTTAAGGTGTAAGAGGGAATATTTAAAAGGGACGAAGGGACAACGTTTCTACGCAGAGTGTGGTGTGAGTATGGAATGGGCTGCCAGAGCAAGAGTGGTAGATGGCGTGTACAGCTGCAACATTTAACATCATTTCGACAAATATATGACTGGGAAACACTTAGAGGCATATGGGTCAAAGGAAAGCAGATGGGACTAGTATAGTTTGGAAAACCTGCCCAGCATGGACATTTAGTAAAGCTTCACGCAGAGTCAGTGTTGGTCTGTGAAAGGGAAATGATATTTTGCCCTGTAAAATCATGCAAAGTACTTCCGGAGATGCCTGAAAATGTAAAAAGCAGACTTGATAAAGGGGATCTGGAAGACGCAAAACTTTCCAGAGATTTTCCACAAGTATTACAAAATGAAAGTTCTTACACAAAACAGAAGATCGAGGACGTCGGATACTGTATTAACATGGGATGATGATTGGTTTACACAGAAACGAAGAATCAGGATTAATGGATCTTTATGATAAGGGTGTATCTGCTGTAGTACCACAAATATCAGTCCGATGGCATCAATTATTTACAATCTACATTGATAGCCTGAAGGAGGGAGCTGAGTACAATACGCTTCCGAGTTTGAGGATGACACTGAGAATCAAGAGTGGATTAGCCATGCTAAATTTCCCATAGTGCCCAGGGATGTGTAGATTAGATAGGTTAGTGATGGGAAATGCAGGGTTACATGGATGGAGTAGGGGGGCAAGTCCGGGGGGGTTGGGGATATGGACATTGAGGGTCAATGTGGACATGATGGACGGAATGTCCTGTTTCCACACTGAAGAGATTCTTTAAAAATGACAAGAAGTTTGGACTATAGAAACACCCAATGGGTAACTATCTGATCCACTCTCCTCTAGGTTTTGTATGTTTCAATAAGATCACCTCTCATTCCAAGAGTAACCTGTTAAAGCCTTCATAATATAAGACCCTCATCCCTGGAATACATGAAGTGAAACATCTCTGAACTGCTTCCAATTTAATTATATCCTTTCTCAGGTAAGGAGACAAAAATGATCTCACACACCGTTGAGGTTAATTTTTGTTTTCTCAGTGGTGAGAGTATTTGGAACTCTCTTCCCCGCAGAGCTTTGGAGGAAGAGATATTGAATATGTTTGAGGCACAGACAGAAGGTTCATAAGTAACAACAGAGTCAAGGATTATCGAGGAATGGGCAGCAATTTGCAGTGTGGGGGAAAATGTAGTCAGTGATTCAAAATCACACTGCTCCAGAACATCCAGGAATATAATGCAAACCGAAACGATAATATTGATAAAATGTTAAGGGGGAATCCAAGATAGTGGTGATCTGGACGGTCTGCTTTGTTGGGCTCTGCATCACAGCATGGGCAAAGTGGTTCCTTAACCCACTCCACCCAAGTAACTTAGTTAAAATTCAACCCTAAAAGAGTGATAGAATCTTTACTGATCCCGGTTTGTCAAGTGGAGGTGACAAAACATGGGAAAGGATCGAGTCAGTCCCAACCCGTCAGAAGCATCGAGCCTGCCTGAGGCTGTAGCTGCAATCCCCTCTGCTCGTTCCATGGACCCAGTTACTCACCAGGCCTTGGTCACTGAGTTCACCAAGTTATGTGAAATGATTGAAGCCATGTTTGAAGAAGGGTTCAACAGAGGCTAGAACCACTACTACTCTCAGGCGCGCTCCAAAAACATGAGCAGCAACTTGACAGCCTTGGAAACAAAATGGACGATGTCAAGGGCCGAACTGCATGACAGAGTCTGCGATAATAAATTCCTCATGAGAGAGGATGCTCACCGTTGAAAAACAGGTCCGTATCTTAATTGAACATGATGACGACCTTGGGAACAGGGGCAGGATGAAGAATGTTCACATCGTCGGTCTCCTGGCCCAGACAGCAGGTGGTCAGCCAGTGAGGATTTTTTGAGAACTGGCTTCAGCGATTCCTTCACTTCGAAACTGAAGAGGGACGGGTGAAGACTGAGACAGTTCATCGGGTTACGGTGCCCAGGTCAGGCTCAGACCAGCGCTCTCGCCGTGTCCGCGTGCGGTTACACAGTTATGGGGATAAACAAAGACTAATGGAAGCTTCCAGAACCCAGAGGAAAGATCCAATGCCTTTAATTCACGGGCTCCAGGATTATGTCCTTTCGGAACGTTTCGGCGGCGGTGATTCGGAAAAAAATCTTTTGATGATACAGAACATACAACATTACAGCGCAGTACAGGCCCGTCGGCCCTCGATGTTGCGCCAACCTGTCCTACCAATCTGAAACCCATCTAACCTACACTATTACAATTACGCCCATATGCTTGTCCAATGACGACTTAAATGTACTTAAAGTTGGCGAATCTGCTAGTCGAATAGCCTGTATCTCAGTAATCTCCTCGACAACATTGTCATTTTCCAGAAAATGTTGAAAATATTGTTGAAAAACATTCATTTAGTGCTTCCCCATCCCCTCTGACTCCACACACAACTTTCCACTACTATCCTTGATTGGCCCTAATCTTACTTTCGTCATTCATGTATTCCTTAAATACCTACAGAAAGCCTTAGGGTTTATCCTGATTCTATCCGCCAACAATTTCTCATGTCTTTTCCTCGCTCTTCTGAGCTCTCCCTTTAGGTCTTTCCTGACTACCTTGTAACCCTCAAGGGCCCTAACTGAGCCTTCACATCTCATCCTAAAATAAGCATTCTTCTTCTCTTGACCAGAGATTCCATTTCCTTCATAAATTATGGCTCCCGCACTCTACAGCTTCCTCCCTGCCTGACAGGTACATACCTATCTAGGACACACGGTACATTTTCCTTGAATAAGCTCCAGATTTCTTATGTGCCTATCCCCTTCAGTTTCCTTCTCCCTCCTATGCTTCCTAAATCGTGCCTAATCACATTGTAATTGCCTTTCCCCCAGCAGTAACTCTTGCCCAGTGGTATACACCTATCCCTTGATATCATTAAAGTAAACATAACAGAATTGTGATCGCTATCACCAAAGTGCTCACCTGCTTCCAAGTCTAACACCTCTCAAGAGAAGAGTAAGGGAACTCGGGAATCAGTATTCCCTCTGGTACCCAACGATTCTCCGTATTGCATTTAATGGATCCACGAACTCGTCGGACTCTGCAGAGAAAGCGAAAACTTTGTGAAAATTTTAAATTCCCCTATCGATTTTTTTAGTTTTTTGGATTTTTTATATGTTTAGTTTTGGAAAGTTTTGAGAGCTTGTCAGTTGTAATAGTTTTAGATTGTGTAGTTTTGAAGCTCTATGAGACTTTGTTTATTAATGATCAGTAATTCGAGTTCTTCCTCTATCGAGTTCAAATGTTGCTACAGTTGGTTCTGGAAAATGATGTGCTAAAATGGTGTACCTGGAACATTAAGGGGAGCCATTGCCCAGTCAGGAGGAAAAACTTACTTTCTAGTCTTAAAAAAGAGAGGGTGGATTTTGTCCTAATGCAGAAGATGCACCTCGATGACGAGGAACATTTGACGTTATAGCAGGGCGGGTTTGAACGGGTTTTTATTTTCGTCCTTTAATACAAGGAGTGGGGGAGAAGAAGAACCTTCCATTTAAATTACTAGATTGTATTTGATACTCACGGAAGGATCATAAATTCCCCAAGCCTTGAACTATGGTAAATAATCCAATATTTTGAATAGTAATTGCGACCCCTCACCCCCACCCCGGTGCACCCTCATAAAATCCTGGTAGATGCATTTTCCAAATTCAGTTATCTTGCATCATGGCACATTATTGTGGAAGGAGATTTCAACTGTCTTATGGAACCACGGTGGACAGAATATCCGAAGGTCCCTCAATACCCTCATTATAATGTAACCAATTGGTGGATTTGTGTGCAGAACTAGAGCTGGTGGATGCCTGGAGGCACATCTACCTCACAAATAAGATTTTAAATATCTACTTTAACCCGCAGAAATGCCACACCAGGTTTGATTTCTTCCCCATACCTGCAACAATCTTAGATTCGGTGGCATTCTGCACAATTGGGAATATTACCATTTGTGACCATACTTATAGATAAATATTTAGGGAAATATAACAGATTCGAGACACTGGCGAATGTATCCCTTTATTGTTCAGACTAGTTAGTTCATTGAGTATTTCTGTAATGAATTCAGATATTTCTTAGCCATTAATTCAGATTCAACCAGTAACCGATCCATTCTATGGGAAATTGCTAAGGCTTATGCCAAGGGAATAATTATCCCTTTTGATGTAGCAGAAGGGGGAGCAGGAACGCTGGTTTGAGGCACAGCTGAGGGCAGCCGAGAGGGCATACTGTGATAGACCCTCAGTGGCGAAGCTGCAGAGGATCACAACGCTTCGGTCTACGGTGAATTCCACGCTCACACACACAGCCAAGAAGGAACTTACTTTTGCTAAACAAAGGCTGTTTGAACATGGTGATAAGCCAGGCAGGTATTTATTCTATCTCGCCAGGAAAACGAGCGCCCCTCTCAAGCCATTACCTCAATTAGGGAAGGTACTGGGATTCTTACCTTCAATTCCAAAAAGATTAATGCCTCCTGTCCGAGACTTTTCTCCGAATTATTTCAGACTGAGCATTATGTGGATAGATGGATTAAGATGGAGTCATTTTTCATTTTTCAGGAGTAACCCCTGAATACGTGTTGTGCCTTAATGCACAATTGTAAGCACAGGAGGGTGTGAAGCAGCTTCAGAATGCAAAGGTGCACGTTCCTGGCAGATTTCCTCGTGAATTTTATAAATAATTTATAAACCTATTGTCAGGGCTGATGTTTAACATGTTCTGTCACTCATACAGTCACGAACCCCTCCCTCCATCCTGAAGAGAGGCTCATCTCTCTGATGCTGCAGAAAGGAAGACCCTGGAGGATTGTGCTTCTTACACGCCAATCTCACATTTAAATGTTGGTCTCAAAATCTTGTCTGAGACGCGTGCATTAAGGCTGGAAACTTTGCTGCCTTCCGTTGCCAAAGAGGACCAAACGGGCTTTATAAAGGGCCACAGATCTTCCTACAATGTGAAGAGGTTACTCAATATGATCCAAGAGTGTCAACAACAATCTGTCCAGGGATTATTGATCTCTTTAGATGAGAGACGGCATTTGATTGAGTTGAGTGACCGGATCTCTTCTATACAGTAGAACGGTTTGGTCCACGCAAAGTTTTTATCAAGTGGGTGAGGGTCATTTACAGCGATCCTCTGGCTGCAGTTCTCACTAATGGTGTGCCAACCAGTAATATTAATATTTCTCCAGGCAGCCACAAAGGTTGACACCTTTCACCATTGTTGTTTACGTTGGGGATTGAGCCACTGGCGGAGGCCACCCGTAGGGATGCCAACATATCTGCCCCAGAAGTGAATTGAAGTCACATTGTATGCAGATTGCATTGTATGCAGATGAGGGTCTTATGTTTTTGTCAAATCCCGCAATTTCGGTAGTTCGTGTGATGCAATGCATTAATTCGCTTGTTGCCTTTCTGGGTGATAAGATTAATTTTACAAAGTTGGAGGCCATGCCTATGGGACATCTTAGGGAAATACCTGATACTGAGGGCAAATCCTGGTTTCCTTTTAAATGGTCAATGGGGTCGTTTCCCTATTTTAGTATATTTACTACATCTGTCTTTGATCATTTATTTAAGGTGAACTATGTCCATTTGTTTGACAAAATTAAACAAGACCTTCAAAGATGGGAGGCATTTCAAATATCCTGGCTCGATCAGATAGCTGTTATTAAAATGAATGTCCTTCCTCATTTCCTCGACCCCGTGCGAATGCTTTCTTTGATGTTTCCCAGACAGATATTTCTGAAACATAATGGCTGGTTTAGCTCTTTTATTTGGCACCATAAGCGATTCCTTATCAAGCTAACAAAATTGCAACTGCCCCACAGATTGTGGGGGGTAGATCTCCCAGATTAAAAGCAATCAATTAAGTTTTTTTTTTATCATCCTATGTTAGTGCCTGGGCCGCTGAGGACTTGCCGTCAATACGGCTAGAAATTGAGCCCTCTCAGAAAAAGTGAACCCTTATTAGTCTGTTGTTCTTAGATAAAATGACAATATTTATGGAGTATTGTCAAAAACTAATGATTATCAATACTGTTAAAACTTGAAGAACTATGCGTCAGATCGAGGGCAATACAGCCAAAACCATGTTTCTTACCCCTTTAATTGGTATACCAGGTTGTCATCCGAGGATAATGGATTCCAGGTTTAAACTGTGGGCAGCGAGGGTGATACCTTGCTTGGGTGATTTAGAATTAGTAGAATCCTACAGTGTGGATACAAGCCCTTGGGCCCAACAAGTCAACTTCGACGCTCTGAAGAGTAACCCACCCAGACCCATTCTCCTACCATTCTATATTTATCCTGAGCTGAAACTTTATTGCTGGAACAGCACAGCAGGTCAGGCAGCATCTAGGGAACAGAAGATTCGACGTTTCGGGCACATGCCCTTCTTCAGGAATGAGCAGAGAGTGTTCAGCAGGAGAAGATAAAAGGTAGGGAGGAGGGACTTGGAGGAGGGGCGTTGGAAATGTGATAGGTGGAAAGAGGTCAAGGTGAGGGTGATAGGTCGGAGTAGGGTGGAGGTGGAGAGGTCAAGAAGAAGACTGCAGGTCAGGAAGGCGGTGCCGGGCTGGAGGGATTCGGCTGAGACAAGGTGGGGGGAGGGGGGATGAAGAAACTGGTGAAGTCCAAGTTCATCCCCTGTGGTTGGAGGGTTCCCAGTCGGAAGATAAGACGCTCCTCCTCCGACCGTCGCGTTGATGTGGTTTGGCGGTATATTTATCCTGACTAATGTCTGAACTTACAGATTCTGGAACACTATGAGCGACTTAGCAATGGCCAATTCAGCTAACATGCACACGTTTATGACTGTGGGAGGAAACCTATGCAGACACAGTTGAGAACATACTAACTCCACACAGCCAGTCACCCAAGACTGGAACCAAACCCGTGACCCTGGTGCGGTGAGTCAGCAGTGAAAACCACTGAGCCACCATGTGTTACTTGAGGGAGAAACAATGATATCATTTGATTAACGAACTCGTAAGTATGGACTACCTAGTAGAGATTTCTTCTGTTTTTTTTTCCAGATTAGAGATTTGATTTTAAAAACATACACTTTTAATAGACTCTTACAGATCCGATACAGAGATGCGGGTGTTTATTGCTAAGAATACACTCTTTGTCAGTACCGTTTATCATTTGTTGGAGAGTGTCCCCTCAGACAAGACTGTGCAGCTTCGTGACGTCTGTGCGAGAGAGTAGGGGGGTTTAGATCTCTTTGGAGACATGGGAGGATATTTGTGAAAATGCTCGAAGGATTTTGATCTGTAATAGGTCCCATTCCATGCAGTTGCAAATTCTTCATAGGGTCTATCTGGCTCCAGATTTTCTCTCAAAATTCAATGTGGGATTATCTTCAGCATGTCCTAAATACAGAATGACTACAGGCACTCTTACTCATTGCATGTGATCCTGCTGCAGGTTTCGTATATATCGGAGCTCTGTGTTAGGTTTGGTAGAGTGGGTCTTGGGGACCGAATTGGAGATGGACACGGTTTCTCTTTTCCTGCGCCTGCCCAGAGTATCTTACGCAGATGCACATAGGAAAAAAATACATCCTTACTTTCTATGCTAGGAAATAATATTCTGTTGTGTTGGATGTCTGAAACTCCCAGGATGTGTTGGGTCTTTGTAAGCTCATCATGGAGAATATCCCTTTGAAATTTCTCACCAGTATGGTGCACGAAAAAACAAAGATTAATATAAGACATAGAGTCATAGAGATGTACAGCATGGAAACAGACTCTTCGGGCCAACCCGTCCATGCTGACCACATATCCAAATACAATCTAGTCCCACATGCCAGCACCCGGCCCATAACCCTCCAAACCCTTCCTATTCAATAAACTCATCCAAATGCCTCTTAAATGTTGCACTTATACTAGCCTCCCCCACTTCACCTGGCAGCTCATTACATACACGTACCACCCTCTGTGTGAAATAGTTGCTCTGTAGGTCTCTTTTATATCTTACCCCCTCACCTTAAAATTATGCCCTCCACTTCTGGATTCCCTGACCCCAGGGAAAAGACTTTCCCTACATACCCTATCCATTCCCCTTATACTTTTGAAAACCTCTATAATGTCATTCTTCAGCATCCGAAGCTCCAGCGAAAACAGCCCCAGCCGATTCAGCCTCTCTCTATAGGTCAAATCCTCCAATCCTTATAAATCTTTTCTGAACCCTTTCAAGTTTCTCAACATTTTTCCGATAGGAAGGAGAGCAGCATTGCACGCAATATCCCAACAGTGGCCTAACCAATATTCTGTACAGCTGCAACATGACCTCCTAACTCCTGTACTCTATACTCTGACCAATAAAGGAAAGCATACCAAACGCCTTCTTCACTATCGTATCTACTTGCGACTGCACATTCAAGGAGCTATGAACCTGCACTCCAAGATCTCTTTCTTCAGCAAAACTCCCTGGGACCTTGCCATTAAGTGTATAAGTCCTGCTATGATTTGCTTTCCCAAAATGCAGCACCTTGCATTTATCTGAATTAAACTCCATCTGCCACTTCTCAGCCCATTGGCCCATCTTGTCAATCCTGCTGTAATCTGAGGTGACCTCTTCACTGTTTACTGTACCTCCCATTTTGGTGTCATCTGCAAACTTACTAACTGTATCTCTTATGCTCGCATCCAAGTCATTTATGTCAATGACAAAAAGTAGTGAATCCAGCACCGATCCTTGTGGCACTCCAATGGTCAGAGGCCTCCAGTCTAAAAAACAACTATCCACCACCACCCTCTGTCTTCTACCTTTGACCCAGTTCTGTATCCAAATGGCTAGTTCTCCCTGTATTCCATGAGACCTAACATTGCTATAACAGACATACAGTGAGTGTGAGGGAGCAGAGAGAATATGGTGATCCTTATCCTAACAGTGTGGGGAAGGTTATTGAAGCTTGTCCTGTTTTGCTGGACATTTCTTCAGACTGCAGATACTGCACTGAGGTGGGTGGTGAGCTCAGACCATGTTCGGTGTGTCTGGTGGTGTGATCCCCCTGGGAAGAGAATGGTCCTCCTCTGTACTAGCCCATCCTCCAGGACCTCCGTGCCTCTGTCGACAAACCGTGATGTAATTTCCCCTTATCTGCCATGCTCGGGGTAAACTGTGCAGGACATCTCCAACTGAGAAAGCTCAACTGTGTGCCCCTTGGCCTTTTAATGATGGCCCCAGTGTCAGGCGTCATGGAATATCCAGGGGCATCCGGGCGATATTGAGTACCTCCAGTCATGATGGGTGGGAGAATCGGTCTGGCATTGTATGAGAGGGACACCATGGAGTGGGGTGGGTAGTTAATGAGATGAGTTTGGTAAGATAGCATCAGGAATCTAGCTCAGCCTTGTGCATACAACCCCAATGTCACACTCAAAGAAAATGTCACTGAGACAGATTTTTGTTAGATTCAGCCCAGTGACGTGAAGACTCTGCTGTCCTCACTCCCAGTTACAAAGCTGCAGAACAAATGCTCATCCAAAAGTCTCCATCGCATGAACTCACAGCAATATCCCTTTCACTCATAATTCTTCTTAATACTGACCCGTGTTGCATGATACTATCGAAATGTCTTCTTTTCAGCATTCTGAAATGAAGACATTTTTTCTCAGTCTCCTCCACTCTGCATCCACTCCATAACACACTCATTTATAGTCATACTGCACGAGACTGCCAGTATGACTGGCCATTTGGCCCAGCTGGTCCATGCCAAACAAAATGTCCATCCACACTCACTCCATTTCTCTGCCCGTGCTCTGTATCCCTCTAATCCTACCCTATCTGTATATTTGTCCAAATGCCTTTTCAATGTTGTTATTGTACCCACCTCAATCACTTCCACTGGCAGCTCAGTCTGTATGCATACCACGCTCTGTGTAAAAAAGTTGCCCCTCAGTTTCCTTTTTATATACTTTTTTCCTTTCCAAACATTAATGGGTGTCCTCTCGTCCTCGATTCCCCAACCTTAGGAAAAAAATTGAAGTATTCACCCCATGCACGCCCCTCATGATTTTATAAGAGTTACACTTCTATACGAACCTTCTAGTTTCCTACGCTGTAAAGAAATAAGTTCTAACCTGTTCAACCTCTGCCTATAACTTAGAGCCTTTAGCCCAGGAAACATCTTTGTAAATTTGTTCCACACTCTTTCTCGATCAATAATATCCTTTCTAGAGCAAGATGAACAAAACTGAACTCAATACTCCCACTGCAGCCTTACCAACATCCTGTACAACTGCAACATAAAGTCCCAACTTCTATACGCAATGTGCTGATGAAGACCAGTGTGCCAACAACCTTCTTCATTGTCCTGTGTATCTGTGACTCAAATTTCAGACAACCGTGCACCTGATCTCCAACGTCCTTTTGTTCCACTACAATCCTTAAGACCCTCTCATTCATCATTAAACTCATACCTGGATTTGACTTTCCAAAATGCAAGACGTCACACTTATCTGTATTAAACTCAAATTGCTATTTCTGAGCCTACTTCCTCAGCTGACCAAGTTAATGCTGCAATTATTGATAATGTTGCTCATTGTAAATGATGCCTCCTAATTTAGAGTCATCTGCAAACTTACTAACCTTGCGTTGTGCACTCTGGTCCAAATCATTGGTATAAGATAACGATCAGCAATGGGCCCGGGACCGACCACTGAGGCACTCCACGAGTCACAGGCCTCCAGTCCGACAAGCATACCTCTACCATAGCCATTTGTTTCATAATGTCAAGCCAATTGTGTCGCCAATTTGCCAGTTTACATTGGAGTCCATGCGATCTAACCTTCCAGAGCGACCTATCATGTGGAACCTTATCAAAGGCCTTACTGAAATCCATATAGACTATGTCCACCACCCTGCCCTTGTCAACCTTTGTGGTCACTTCCTCAAAAACTCTAACAAAAATTCTAAGGCATGATCTGCCACGCACAAAACTATGCTGACTGCTCCAAGTCAAACTCTGTTTTTCCAAATGCATGCATATCTTTTGCCTCAGAACCTTCTCAAGTGGTTTACCGAAAACAGATATGAAGCTTCCTGGTCTATCTTTCCCAGGCTTTTCTTTGCAACCCTTCAAGAATAAGGGCACGTTTGTTCTTGCCAAGTCTTCCCGGTCCTTGGCCCCTGAACTGTCTTCTCTCGCTACCTGCATTGCTCTTGGATATATCTGGTCAGGGCCAAGAGATTTATCTGACTTTCTGCATTCTAATATGTCTATCAGCACCTCTACTGTGATATGGACTGTACCAAGATATCACAACTAACCTCCCAAAGGTCACAGGTCTTCATGTCTTTCTTCATGATAAACACTGAGGGGAAATTGAGGACCTCACCCATCTGTTGAGGTTTTTCACATGCATGCCCATTTTGGATTGTAAGGCGTCCTATTCTCTTTCTAGTTGTTCTTTTTCTTTCTTATACTGAATTTGGGTTCACATTAATCTGCTCAGCCAAGGCTATCTCATACCTCCTTTTCACCTTGCTGATTTCCTTCTTCACTAAACTCCTGTATCCCCTGTGTACCTCCAGGGATTTCCGTGTTCCAGCTGCCTGTACCTGAGCCACGCCTCCTTTTTTCTGGTCAGAGCCTCAATATTTCTTGTTATCCAGGGTCTCTCTTCCCGCCTCACTTTCCATTCATCCTCACAGGAACATATCGACTTTGAACTCGAGCTATCTCACTTTTGAAGCCCTTCCACTTGCCCGGGATCGTTTTACCTCGAAACAAACTACTCCAAACATCCCCTGCAAACCCCTGTCTAATTCCAACAAAATACACCTTGCCGCCAATTTAGAACTTGATTCTGTGGACCAATTTTGTCCCTACCATTACTATTTTAAAACTAATACAGCTCTAGTCACTATTCCCAAAATGCTCGCCCACTTTACCTCCGACACCTCTCCGACCTTATTTCCCAACAATAGGTCGAGTTTGTCCCTTCCCCAATAGGAACCTCTCTATATTGCTTGTGGAAGCTTTCCTGAACACACTTAACAAATTACGTTCCATCTAAGTTCTTAACCATCTGGAAGTCCCAGTCTATGTTAGGAAAATTAAAATCACCTATTATGACAACCCTATTGCTCCTGAAAGTCTCGCCAGTCTCCCTGAATATTTGTTCCTCTAATTCCCATTGAATATTTGCTGGCTTATAGTGCAACCACTATAACATCACCATCCCCCTCTTACTTCTTTGCACCGTTCACAAAACCTCATTGGATATTATCTCAGTTATTTCAACTTTAAATACTAGAGTGATGTGCACCTTAATCAGAACTATTGGTACTTAAATTATATCTCTTCCTCACATTGATTTTCACATTCGCAGCACCCCGTGTCAAGGTACAGTGCAGATATGGAGCTGTAAATGGATGGGAACTGCACATTTTGTCGCTTCCTGCATTGGTTACATTTTTCACTACACTGGGCAGTGATCTAATACAGTGTTACCGAACAATGCAACGGCCTGGGTATATATATGAATGAACCAGTGCGGACTGCACAGCTCCCCACGCTGGACATTTAGCCCAGGATTATAGATCAAGTATTGGTGTAGGCTGCACAGAGTTTCACTCTGCACATAGCTGGGTTGCATTCAGCTGTACACTAGCCGGATCTACACAGTGCTCCATCGTGAATATGTAATTGATGGGCTGGTTATGCGAGTTGGATTGCGAATGTGAGAGTACGAAACATCTGACAATACCTTTATTTTGTGTTTTCATTCTTGTGATTGGACCCCTCAAATCCTGACTTATCCTGTTAGATCCATCCTTCTGGATGAGTGATGGTGAGTGTTGTTGCAGCATCTGGGTCTGCAACATGACCAACAAACGGAGCAGAGGCTGCAGAGAGGACAGTCTCCGTAAAATGGAATGAGGGAATCAGAATCAGATCAGCCGTGGTCTTAGTGAATGTTGCGGCAGGATTGTGTGGATCACTAATGCAACCTATTCATGTATTTCTATTTGTTCCAAGCAAACTCCCCTTCTCTCCCAGTGTCCCACACTGGTGGGGAGTGAGTCACCTCCTCCTGTCCTTGCCTAACAGGATGCTGGGGCCGCACTAACCTCCAGATTTCCCTGTGCTTCAGTTTCGAGCTCTGAGTGACTGCATCCTGTCCCTGTGTCACAGTCTCAAGCAGTTGAATGACTGCGTCCTGTTATGTGTCCCAATCCTGGGCAGTTGAGTGACTGCCTCCTGATCCAAGGTTTGTGAAAGTAGATATCCTCCTCCTGCTACTGACTAACAGGTTCCTATAGCTCCGTGCTCACCTTCTGCTCCTGTGGAATTGAGTCGAGGGCCTGAATGGCATATTCACATTCCTTACAGCTTCTCTTGGCTAAAAGCCTTTCTCCTGTTTTTGCAAAACACCATCAAAATCTGAATGATGTATTTTTGTATTTTACTCTCAGCAATTGAACAAACAAGTTGCCTGACAGAATTCAGAAGCTGAATAGCCTCCTCCTGTTCCTGTGTTATACACTCAAGAGGCAATAGAGTTTCAGAGATGTACACCAGGGAAAAATACCTTTTGGTCTGATCGCCCATTCCGACCAAATATCCTAAATAAATCTCGTCCCCCTTGCCAGCACTTGTCCCATCTCCCTCGAAACACTTCCAAAGCATCTGTCCACCCAAATACTTTTTAAATGGTGTAACTGTACCTGCCTCCACCACCTCCTTTGGCTTTTCAATCCATACACACAGCAGTTTCTGTGTGAAAATGTTGTTCCTCATGTTCCTTTTTAAATCTTTCCCCCTCTCACCTTCAACCTTTGTCTTCTAATTTTGGACTTGCCTATCCTGGGTAAAAGACGTTGAGTGTTTACCTTATCTATGCCCCTCATGATTTCATAAAACTCTTTAACGTCACCCCTCAGCCTCAACACTTGAAAATCGCCCCAGCCTATTCAAACTCTCCCTGTAACTCTAACCATCCAACACCTGCAACATTATTCTAAGTGTCTTCTGCACCCTTTCAAGTTTGAGAACATCTTTCCGACAGCAGGGAGACCAGAATTAAAGGCAGTATTACAAAAGTGGCCAAACCAATGTCCTGTACAGATGCAACATGTCGTGAAAATGTTTAGACACAAAGCACGGACCAATAAAGGGCAGGTCACCAAGTGCCTTCTTCACTGCGCTGTCTACCTGTGACGGCACTTTCAAAGAACGGAGAACCTGCACCACAAGGTGACACAGTAGCTCAGTGACTAGCATTGCTGCTTCAGAGCGCAGCGAGCTGGGTTTAATTCCATCCTTGAATGACTGCCTTTCTGGGGTTTGCACATTCTCCCCGTGTCTGCATGAGTTTCCTCCGGATGTTATGTTTTCTTCCGACAGTATAAAGATATACAGATAAGGGCAGATTGGCCATGCTAAATTGTGTAAAGTACCCAGGGATGTGTAGGCGAGGTGGATTAGCCATGGGAAATGCAGGCTCAGAGGGTTAGGGTAGGGGTTTGTCCAATGGGATACATTTTAGTGGGTCGGTGTGGCCTCGATGGGCCGAATAGGCTGTTTCCTCATTGTAGGGATTCGATAATTTCTATGGAGTTCTCCTTGATTGGCAGCTTTCGACAGGACTCTACCTACATGTTTTGCCTTGATTTGTCTTGCCAAAATGAAACACCTCACATTTAAGTAAAATAAACTCCATCTGCCATTCCTCGGTCCACCTCAGCAAAGTCCCATTATAGTCTGAGAGATAATTCTTCACTGTCGACTGCACCACCAAATTTGGAATTATCTACAAACTTACTGACCATACTTCATATACTCAAATGCAAATGATTTGTATAAGTGGCAAAAGGCAGTGGACCCACGATTGATCTTTGTGGCATGCCACTGGTCACAGGTCTCCAAGTTTAAAGAACAAATGTCCACTGTCACGCCCTGTCTCCAATATTCAAGAAAATTTTGGATCTAACAGGCGAGCTCGCCCTGGATTCCAGGCAGTCGAAACTTGTTAACCAGTCTACCATGTAGAACATTTTGGTTTTCTTACTGAATTCCATAAAGACAACATCCACTGTCCTGCCTTCATCAATCATCTTCATCGCTTCCTCAAAAAATTCCACACAGTCAGTGAGCCGTGAACTCCAATGTACAAAGCCCTCTTCAGTCCTGGTCTTTCCAAATGCATATACATCCTTTTCCTCAAAATCCCCTCCAACAATTTAGTCACCATTGACGTCAGGCTCACCAATCTATAGTTACCTGGTTTTTCCTTACTTTCTTAAATAATGACACTGTGTTAGCAGCCCTCCAGTCTTTTCACACCTCACTTGTGGAAATCAATGAACAAACATATCAGCAAAAGACTGAGCAATCTCTTTCCTAGCCTCCCACAAACTCATCAGTCCCAGGAATTTGCTCACCTTCGTATGTTTTAAAATGCCCTACATCTCCTTGTAATATAGATACTTTTCAAGAAATCACGATATATTTTTTTCATTCTCTCGCTCTTGTAACCCCCTCCACATTAAATACAGTGGAGAAATACTTGCTTCGTATCCCTTCCATCTCATGTGGTTCCACACATAGATAGCCTTACTGATCTATTCTCTCCCCAGTTAATCTCTTGCCATTAAAGGATTTGTAGAATTTCTTCAATGCCTCGTTAACCCTATTTCTAAAGCCATCTCATGTCCACATTTTTATGGCCCGATTTCCCCATTGACTATGCACTTTCTGCCCTTATACACCTCTCGGGATTTACTTGATCTCAGCTCTGTTTACGTGACATATGCCTCATTCCTTACCTTGACCAGAGCATCAATATATCTAGCCATCCAGCACTCCCTGCACCCACCAGCCTTGCCCATCTCACAAAAAGCAACACGTTGGCTCTGGACTCTCTGAATTCAAGTTTTGATGGCCTTGCATTTTCCAACAGTCCCTTTACCTGTGAATAGCATATCCCAACCAGCCTTTCACAGGGCTCACCTAACACTTTCAAAATTGGGCTTATTCAAAGTTAGAAATTTACATCAGGTCTTTCCCATTCCACAACTAGTGTAAAACTAATATTTATGCGTAACAGACTTAAAAGTTAAATAGGCACTTCCTGCCCCTCTGTAACAGGCTTGAGAGGCTGAATAGGCTCCTCCTGTACCTCTGTAATTGACTCAAGAAGCTTAATGGCCTCCTCCTGTTCTTCTATAACACATTCGAGAGGCTTCATGGCCTCCTCCTGTCCCTGTGTAACAGACCCGAGACATTAAATGACACAGCAACCCGTGGATTACGAGCAGTGGTTAAACTGTATCTCACGGAGGTCCATCCCTTCTCAGTTACAGAAACACAGACAACAAAATGTACTCCAGGTGCCCTCTCAGTAACACCTCATACAGCTGCAGCGACACATCTCTTTGTTTTGAATGATTCTGTTGGCAACATGTGCCAATATTCCAGCTTTCCACCTTTCAAGTAGCAACAGGCTAATATGGGCTGAATGGTCTTCTCTTATCCCTCTGTAATAGGTCCATAGGGACAGTATTGCTTCGGCCTGTTCCTGAGCAGCAGTCTCAATGCTCTGTCTCAAGGTTATGAAAGGATTTGATAACAGGGCATTAAAACCAGGAGTAGCCTCACACTGGTCATTAAGTACCTACTTTGTGATAAGGTATCTAGAAACTTGTCCACTCGACTTTTTCTTTATGCAGTTAAAAACAATGACTGCAGATGCTGGAAACCAGATTCTGGACCAGGAATGCCTGATGTAAGGCTTTTGCCCGAAACGTCAATTTCGCTGCTTGTTGGATGCTGCCTGAACTGCTGTGCTCTTCCAGCACCACTGATCCAGGTTTATTTTTATGCAGCCGATCTGTTATTTTATAACTACCTCCTTTCATAAACAAAGTGGAACATATATAGACCCGTGCAGTGTTCTGTTAATACTCTCATATACAAGGCAAAAAAGATTTAAAACATTGAAAGATTTACGGTCCATTCCTCAGCAACCCTCATCCATTCCATCCAAACCCAGTAAATGTTCCCTTTTATAGTGTTATGAAAAGTGATGCATGTAACTGGTTAACTGAGCCTATTTGTTCAGTGACTGCGATTAATGCCAGTCTCCATGGATTCTAATTATCCCAGTGGAGGGTTTCCATCTTTTAATGATAAATGGGCGCCGTTCAATGTGTTATCCCATAACATGAGCGGGAATATCACCGACAGCACTGACAGGGATCAACAGTTCCAGAGAAAAGGGGAGTAGAGATCAGAATCTGAGAACATGAGACTGGAATGTTCCAACAATGGATCAGCAAATGCGAACATTAGACTGGAATGTTTCAACAATGGATCAGAATCTGAGAATCTTAGACTGGAATATTCCAACAATATACAGGAGCTTATCCGATTATGTTTGGTATCTTTCTGCATTTGATTGGTGGTCATTATCATCGCGGATTTATTACGCTCTTCTCATTATTCAATACTTTTATTATCCCTTCCTGGCTATCGTTGGTGTTCCTGGTAAGCGTCACTGTCCAGATTTTCTTTTCTATAAAACAATTATGACTGTATTATTATTCTTTTATATAGTCTACACTTCTTGTCACTATTATTATTCCTGTTGTAACTCTGAATCCAAATATTCACTCTACAGACCACTACGAACTATATTAATGAAGGTGTTCAATTATTGCTTCCCTCTCTGCTCTGGCAGTGTTATTCACGGGTCTCTATGTTGACCTACTCAGTTTCAGTGGAGAACAATAATGCATTGTATCATTGCCTTCGTTATTTAAATATTAAGAGCATGGAGGTCACTGTGTACTGTTCTGGTTACAAATTCCACTTCCTTCCACTGTTTCCATCCCATCCCTGGCCAATATCCGCGGCTGAAGCACACAAGTCCCAACTGTGGGCATCCCTTTGACCATGAGCTGAATCTTGACACCATTCCCTGAACATTTCTAACATGAAATACTCACCACTCCAGAATATATCTCACTGGCTTATTCCATCACCCGTTTCAACCTTGAGCTATGAAGTACAGTCTTAATGAAGCCAGTAATCTGCTGCTGACGCTCCCGGCTTCAATCCTGATGCGACCGCACACCAAACTGTGTATGCCGTTCACGTGTATGCCGATGTATATTGCTGTTATGTCCGGCAATGACTTTATTTAAACATTATCAAACACTTTACCGTATCTGTCCATGAAACTTCTCTCGTTCCCTTTCTGTTGATTAACAAAAAGCCTGCCAGTTGTTCGTATTTAAAATAGTTTCCTCCATGTGCGTTCCTTCTCAAACAATGAGTTTCGCATTCAACCACACCTATCGCGCACACACATGGACTCTCTCTCTCAGTCTCTTATGAACACACACACACACAAACACACACGCAGAGAGAGCAAACCTTCCCATTGTAGGCAGTAATCTGATGCGAGTATAGTTAGCATATGGTAGTAAAGTGTGCAATACTCTTTATGCTGGGCAGATCGTGCAGTTTACTGAGCAACACACGAGCATGGTCTGCACAGCTCTCCATGCTGGGCTGTCATCTTGTCCCAGTTTATGTTGTTTGTGGTGTTCTGTCAAGCAGATTGAGAATTTGATGTAACAAACCATTTCAGCTGATCTGACAGTGCCTTTATTCAATGTTCTCATTCTTGTAATTTTAATCTCGAAGGTCTCACTTCTCCAGTTACTCCCACTGCCCTGTCTTTTTCCACATATTTCCACAACATCTTCTCAGTTAATTAACTGTCTGTTTCTGTCTTTACTGTGAATCTGTCTGTCCCTCTGTATCTTTCCCTGGCCGTGGGTTTTGGCTCCCTAGTGTATCGAGTGCTGGAATTGTGTAGCTCAGAAATAATGAAATGGGATGTGTCATGCTGTTGTTCCCTTCCCTGTATGTTCAATGTGATAATCCGTGAACAGGCGTTTTTCAGAAGTCATGAGACACATTCCTGTAACTTTGTCTGTACCTGTGTTTGCCCCTCTCAGGTGATCTTGCTATCAGTAACACGAGGAAGCCCCTTCAGTAAAGGGCCAGGCATCTAAATTGTGTGACAATACTATCACTTTTTTGTTAAAAAGTTATTTTCTCCTTTTTTTTGTAGAAAGCGATCTTAAAGACCAAACTGTCTACTGAAAACGGCTGAAGTAAACAACTTATGAGGCTTTTAGTGTTTTTAATAAATAGTAGTAACAATGGCCCAGCTCGCACAGACAGGTTTTCCAGATTTTTTCTTGTAGATGTAAAAGTTACCAAGTGCTGCGGGTCCTAGAAGTGTTGTGAGTTTTAGTAAATTATCCCTCTATGCTATTCTCTCTGAAACCTCACTTGATACTGTTTCCTCCTGGATTGGAGAACTGTGTGCAAGAATGCATGTCTGAATGGATTGGATTACTTACAGTGTGGAAACAGGCTCTTCAGCTCAACAAGTCCACACCGACCCGCCGAACAGCAACCCACCTAGACCCATTCCCCTACATTTACACCTTCACCTAACACTACGGGCAATTTAGCATGGCCAATTCACCTAAACTGCACATTTTTGGACAGTGGGAGGAAACCGGAGCACCCAGAGGAACCCCACGCGGACACGGGGAGAATGTACAAACTCCACACAGTCAGCCACCTGAGGTGGGAATTGAACGTGGGTCTCTGGCGCTGGGAGGCAACAGTGCTAACCATTGTGCCACCATGCCACCCACGGTGCCGCTCTGTGATGTTAATAAATTGGAACAGTTCATTAGTGGAAGGTACTGTATCCATCATTCAGTTTAGGTTTCCAATAGTTAAGTTATTCTAAATTCCTCTTCATTTTTATGGATTTTCATGAGAGTGTTTAAATATATTGTGTTTTGCATAATGGTGAGTGGTTTGACTAATAGAATCACATCTGTAACACCCACTTCCCATTTACTTTTAAAATAAGAAAGGTTTGGCATCCAAGCTACCCTCTTAAACTAGTTTGAGGCAGTCTGGTTGGTCTATAGCAAACTGGGGACTCTTGTCTAGTTCTAAATCGATAATACCAAATTGGGTTTAGAATTACAATCCCTACATTGTGCAAACAGGCTATTCGACCCAACAAGTCCACACCGACCCTCCGAGGAGTAACCTACCGAGACCCATTCCTCTAGCCTATTATTACACATTTACCCCAAGGCTACTAACCCACACGTCCCTGAAAACTACGAACAATTTAGCATGACCAATTCACCTGACATGCACATCTTTGAGTTGTGGGAGGAAACCAGACAATCCCGAATAAGCTCATGCAGACACTGGAGAGTATGCACCAGGAGGCTATTAGGTTTAAAGGTCGCGTATGGTAGTTGTTCGTGTCTTTGGTTCCGGATGTTGAATTCAGTTGGTTTAAGCAGTATTTTTGTGTATAAAAATTCTTTCAGTCACTAAGAGTTCTCTGGGTGTGGAAGAATTGAAGTTGGGTTTTTACAATAGGTAATGAAGGCAAAGATGTAGGAATTGATAGACAAGCTGGTGTTGGGGTTGCGTTTGTCTGTGCGAAAATGAGAGATAATTACAGCTGTAGCTCGGCAATTACATTTGGTGGAACCGCCATCAGACTCTTTGGAAATGGCGAGAATTCAATTTCAAATGAGGCACTTTGAACATGAGAAGGAATTGAAATAGTTTGAATTATGATGAAAACTAGAAACAAAAGAAAAGGAAATGAAGAAGGAAGAGAGAAAAGGACAGAAGAAAAGCAGAGAGTTTCAACTTAAACAGTTAGCAATTAGAGAGGAAAGTTGACATAGAAGGCGGAGATGAAGGTAGACGGTCGGCGGGATGAGGAGGTTAGTGAGGTTGAGTAACCCTATAGTAGCCAATGGCCTGATGGGATTCTGTTTAAATACATCCAGGCATTCTCTAAATTTGATGAGAAGGATGGGGAAGCCTTTTGAATTTCATTTGAGAAAGTGGCTAAAATAATGCAGTGGCCAGTAGCAATGTGGATTTAGTTGATCCAAACAAAGCTGATAGGTATTTGCATCCCTATCGGAGGAGGTATCTGGCCAGTATGAGGTGGTGAAGAAAGCCATCTGAAGTGCATATGAGCTTGGGCCAGAAGCCGACAGACAGTGTTTCAGGAATCTAAAAAAAGGGTAGCTGCTTAAACGCACATTGAGTTTGAAAGGATCAAACAAAGTAATTTTGAAAGGTGGGTAAGTGTATTAAAAACAGAGCAAACCTATGACCCTCTTAAAGAGATTCTTATTTTGGAGAAGTTCAATAATTCACTTCCTGCAGTCGTGAGAACTCATGTGGAAGAGCAGAGAGAAACAATGGCAAGATTAGAAGCTGAAATGGTTGATGATGATGATTAAGTTCAGAAATCAAAGTTTGGTTGCTGTGAGAGATTGAGAAGAATGTGTGAGATCTTATTGTTTGTGTAAGTGTTCCAACATATAAGCTATCCCAAAATGTTCTTTTCTTTGATTGTATTTTAACTAAAGCATTTGAATAGATTATATTTTGCTTAATGTCGAGTGGTTTGACCAATCACAACATAGCTGTAAGGCACACTTCACATTTATATTCAAAATAAGGAAAGGTTTGGGTCTAAGCGGCCTTCTTAAACCATTATGGGGGGATCTGGTCTGGTCCACAACACTTGTACCGAGGGGTTTCTGACTGGCTCCTGTAATTGAAAATTTAGTGGAGGGGCTGGGGAATGGTTTGCTGGAGGTTGTGCTGTGAGCTGCCTCAGACATTCAGGGAGACCTGAGGATTTGTTGACCCAACACTGGATGGAGCATGGGGACTGTAGTTACAGCAAATGGGTGTGTAACACGAACAACAAATGGAGCAGAGGCTGCAGAGAGGGGAAGCTCTGAAACCACAGAGTGAGTGTGTGTGGGGTAAGGGATCTGCTGTATCCACATCGGGTTATTCAGGAACAGCTTCCCAAGCTTCACTTAACCCAGGAGCAGAGTGTGAGGGGCCCTGACTGAACAAGGAGCTGGTCACAGAGCGGTGTCACCTCCTTCAACACGACCTGCAGCTTCACACCCGGGGGAGGGTGGTGCTGCCAGTGGCTGTTAGGGTCACTGTTTCATTCGGCTTCTATGATCCAGAACTTTCCAGGCAGGTGACATATCCATCATTTCCCAGTGTCTCAACATCAATGTCACCATTCGGTGATGGAGGATATATATGGTTGATGAGGTATATAGATTGTTTCTCCCACAGCAGGAAGCTGCTGGGTGTATCCAGTATAGTGGGATTCCCGATGGTGTACATGGCATCTGCAGAGTATCCATGTTAATGGGGAGAGGTAGAGGAACTGAAGGTGCCCAGGCACAGTACATCATGTTGGTGAATACCCACTGTCCTGGCAGCAGTCACGGCCTCTTCATTCAGAAGCAGTCAGCCATTCCCATCGTGATCGGGTCTCCACGTGGAAAGAAATGAATATATCTTGGATAAAGGCCACCCCCTTGATGCACGTTTCAAAACATCATCCCCACCACCAATCAACCACATAAAAGTATTCCATGTGTACAGAGATCAATGGGGTCACTTGGAGTGTCTGGGAGCTGACGATCAGGGATGGAGCAAAACCTCCCATGTCTGAACGGATCTGAGTGAACCCCCCAGTATCACTCAGTCCTGTAATCCCTCTCCATTTCAGTAACATATGGAATGACAGGTTATATCATGTTAAATTCCACCTACCAAACTATTATCTATTGTCTTTACCTCTCTGAATCTATTTGCAGACTCTCCACCCTTTCTTGATAATTTAATCTCTTGCTTATCACAGCGACATAACAATTATTTGAAGAGGTGACAAGTAGGTTAGACCAGGGAAATCCAGTGGATGTGGTCTATCTAGACTTCCAAAAGGCCTTTGATAAGGTGCCGCACGGGAGGCTGCTGAGTAAGGTGAGGGCCCATGGTGTTCGAGGTGAGCTACTGGCATGGATTGAGGATTGGCTGTCTGACAGAAAGCAGAGAGTTGGGAAAAAAGGTTCTTTTTCGGAATGGCAGCCGGTGACAAGCGCAGGGTTCAGTGTTGGGGCCGGAGCTGTTCACGTTATATATTAATGATCTGGATGAAGGTACTGGGGGCATTCTAGCGAAGTTTGTCTATGATACGAAGATAGGTGGACAGGCAGGTAGTTCTGAGAAAGTGGGGAGGCTGCAGAAGGATCTAGACAGTTTGGGAGAGTGGTCCAGGAAATGGCTGAAGGAATTCATTGTGAGCAAATGCGAGGTTTTGTACTTTGGAAAAAAAGAATACAAGCATGGACTACTTTCAAAACGGTGAGAAAAATCATAAAGCCAAAGTACAAATGAATCTGGGAGTGCTAGTCGAGGATTCTCTAAAGGTAACCATGTAGGTTGAGTCCGTGATTCAGAAAGTGAATGCAATGTTGTCATTTATCTCAAAAGCGTTGGAATATAAAAGCAGCGATGTGCTTCTGAGACTTTATGCTCTGGTTAGGCCCCATTTGGAGTAATGTGTCCAGTTTTGGGCCCCACACCTCAGGAAGGATTTTCTGGCACTGGAGCATGTCCAGCGGAGATTCACACGTATGATCCCGGGAATGGTACGAGGAACGTCTGAGGATCCTGGGATTGTATTCATTAGAGTTTAGAAGGTTAAGAGGAGATCTAATAGAAACTTACAAGATAATACCATGGCTTGGAAAGGATGGACGCTAGGAAATTGTTTCCGTTAGGCGAGGAGACTAGGACCCGTGGACATAGCCTCAGAATTAGAGGGGGTCAATTCAGAACAGAAATGCGGAGACATTTCCTCAGCCAGAGAGTGGTGGGCCTGTGGAATTCATTGCCACACAGTGCAGTGCAGGCCGGGACGCTAAATGTCTTCGAGGCAGAGATTGACAAATTCTTGATGTCACAAGGATTTAAGGGCTACGGGGAGAATGCGGTAAGTGGAGTTGAAATGCCCACCAGCTATGATTAAATGGAGGAGTGGACTCCATGGGCCGAATGGCCTTACGTCCACTCCTATGTCTTATGGCCTCATGGTCTTATGGACATCACCAAACCCAGCATCTGTATATCTTTTCCATTCTCCTGATCATTAATATAGACTATAGCGCAACCCAGCGCAGGTCACACTGTGTGACACTACTGGTTGTGTTCTCTCTAACTGATTTATCCTGAGTGCCTGCTTCCTGTATGATACCCAATCCTCCCCCATTCCTGTGCAACACAGTCGAAGAGTTGAATAAGAACAAGGAGCATCTGCGAGGAATCCAACCCCTCGATGAGGCTGATGTCAACACGGCCTCTGTTCCACTTTCCTGCCATCTCTCCATCCTAAAACTCTAGTCTCTTGTTGTAGATTGCGACACATGAAAAAAATCCACTCCATATCTGCACATTCAATGAATTTTAACATTTTACAGACCTCAATGAGATCTCCTTTCATTCTTATAAACTCGAGAGTATAGGCCTAAACTGCTCAATTACTCTTCATAAGACAAACACTTCAAATATGGAATCAATCTAATGAAGCTCTTCTGAATTGCTTCCAATGGAAATACCTCATTCTACAGGACACCCAAACTGTACTCCAATTGCAGCCTCACTAATGCCTTGCATAGTGACGCCAACACTCCCTGCTTTTCTATCCTATCCTGTTGTAAATAAACACTGAATTTATGCTTGCATTTCTCATTACTTGCAGTACCTGCAGGCAGGTTTTCTGTGATATGCAAGCAGACACCCAGATCCCTCTGCACCTGAGCACTTTGAACTTTCTCTCCATTTAGATAATAATTTGTCTTTCTATTATACTGGCCAACTTGAGCAGCCCCTATTTATTCACTTTAATTTTCCTTGCTAAATGTTGGCCCATTCTACCAACCTATCCATATGGTTTAAAATCTCTTGCATCATCATTCCGAAGTAATTTCCCATCGATGTTAGTCTCATCTGAAAATGTGTCATTGTATTTTCTCTCCCGTCAACCGAGTACAGTAATACCATCGATTGCAAATGGTTGAGGCATGAGTACTGAAATCAATGGCACAAACTGCATTTTCCAAAAGAAAATAATACATTTATTCCATCTGACTACATTTTGTTGGTTAACCAATCCTCCATCCAAACTAATAAATTACTCCTAAACCCATGTTGTCTGATCTTACCATTTACTCTTTGGAGAAGCGACATATCCGATGCCTTCAGGAAGACCAGATATGTTCCATCTCCAGGATTCCCACTATCCACTTTGTTTGTGACATATTCAAATAACTCAAGCAAACAATTCAAACACGATTTATCCTTCGTAAAACCATGTTGACTCTGACGAATTGTGGTTTGAGTTTGCGAATGTCCTGAACAATGGACTCTAAAAAATTGCCTTAAATGACAATAGTTTATTGTTACACTTTACTCCCCAAATGTATACCATTATTACCACCTCTTGCCGTTTAAAAATCTTTACGTTTTCTTTGAATTCCTGTTTAATGGGCACAAGGCTTTAAGAGATCTGTTCCAATTGCTGAGTAAGAGCCATGTGTGGCTGAATGGACTCATCATCCTGCTGGTGTACAATATCGATGGGCTGACGTCTTTCTGGTGTTCCCATGTTGCTTCTCCAAGGCCAGAATGACCTCCTCCTGTTAATGCTTTAGAGGATTTGGAGATTATGGAATCTTCCTGTTGCTGTCTAACATTTTGAGGGGCTGATGGGTCTTCTCATACTTTTCCATAACAGGTGGATATACTGAACGGTCTCCTCATGTATCCCGGAGATGGGACCGAGGGAGTGATTGGTCTTCTCTTGTTCCCATACAACAGACACGTGTCTAAATTACCTCTTCCTTTCTCATGAAAGAAGTCTCAGATAGTTTTTATCCTTATCCAATTCCCTTGCAATAGGCTCGGTGGGTCTGAATGGCCTCCTGTTATCCCAGTGTAACAATCTCCAGTCACTGTGTGACCTCTTCCAGTTCCTATATTACAGACTTGAGGAGGCTGAATGGACTGATCCTGTTGCTGTTTAACAGGATACTGATGCAGCATGGCCTACTGTTATAGGCTCGAGTCGCTGATTGGCCTCCTTCTGTAAATGTATTGGGGTTGAATAGCCTCGTTCTGTTTTGGTGTAACAAGTTCGAAGGCCTGAATATCCTTCTGTTGTTCCTGTGTAACTTGCTGGAGAACGGAATGGATTTCTCCACTATCTGTGTAATTCGCTTCACTTGTTAACTCCTTCTGTCATCTATGTTGAAATAAGATCATCCTTTATTTTTGTAAACTCCAATGGCGACTGCGTCAACCTGATCATCCTTTCGTTATAAGCTAACACCTTCATTGCAGGAATCAGTTGAGGGAACCATCTCTGAGCTGCTTCCAATATAACAACATCTTTTCTTCATAGAAGAGGCTAAATCTGTACACACTACTCCAGATGTGATCTCACTAAGACCCTGTACAACAGCAGCAACACTTTACCACCCTGAGGTTAGAGCGGTCTCAGCTCTCTGGGCGAATACAGAGCATTTTTGGAAGATCATTGTCCTTCTCTACTCCATCAGCATAACGGGAGATCTGGAGAAGTTAAAGTTTGAGAAGATCATAAATGATGTGGCGAGATGATCTCTACCATTAATCTCCCCAGAGCCCACGTCGCTCAGATTCCACAGAATCTAGTGAGATGGAGCACAAAAAACAGCAAGGAGTAGCAAACATTGATGGGAGTTATATATCAAAGTGAAAGCTGCAATACAAATGCTGGACATGTTATAAAACAGGAAATGAGATGTACACATTTGTGGGTACATCAGTAATAATGTACTGTTTAAATTATATCTAAACTGTGTTAACCCAATTGAATGCCAATGCTGGGAAAAATGGATTTCATGACCACGTGTGAGATGGTTTACATTAACATTATGTCGAGCACTGAGCTCCAGATCAGGTTATTTACGAATTGGTGTTGAATGATCAGAAGAGCTAATTGAAAGTTTTGCCGGAAAGGACATTTTGGGAACAGTGACCACAATGTATTGGTTTTCTTTTATGCTGTTTGATTACAAGACAATTTTTGTTTTATTTGCAGTAACCGTTATAAATCTGAGTCATGCCAGCCATGAAGGTGTGAGGAGAAAGTGGGGACTACAGATGCTGGAGATCAGAGTCGAAGAGTGTGGTGCTCGAAAAGCACAGTCAGGCGACATACTAAGAGTAGATAAATCGATGTTTCGGGCATAAGCCCTTCATCAGGAATGAAGCTTCTGGGCCTAGAGTGCTGAGAGATAAATGAGAAGGGGGTGCGGCAGGAGGGAGGTAGATGGGATTGCGATAGGTAGATGAAGGTAGGGTTGAAAGTTTTAGGTGTCGAAGGGAGACAGAACACCTCATCTACTGCATCCATTAAACCAAATGTGGTTTTCTCTACATTGGCGAAGCAGGAGGTCAACTTGTGGATCATTTCAGAAAACATCTCTGGGATAGCCACATTGAACAAATCCATCACCTTGTGGCTGAGCACTTTAACTCCCCTTCCCACTCTGCCAAGGACATTAGGGTCCTGGGCTTGTTCCATCGCCAAACCCGAGCCACCAGAAGCCTGGATGAAGAAAGCGTCCTCTTCTGCCTTGGGACCCTCCAACCACAGGGGATCATAGTGGATTTCCCCATTTCCCTATTTCCACTAATCCCACCTTATCCTCTTCCAAACTTTGAAGTCAGCACCGCCCTTTTGAATGTTCCTATGTGTCCACCTTCCTCCCTATCAATCTGGTCCACCCTCCTCTCCGACTATCACTTTCAACCCCACCTTCATCTTCCAATTAGATGAAAGGAGGCAGCTTAGAAAAATGCCAAGTGTTGCACTATGCCAGTGGTTTCAGAGAAATGTTGGACGCAGCAAAGGATGACCAAGAAACTGAGAAGAAAATCAAAAAGAGAAAAAGCATGCAAACGAAAGATAAACATAAAGACTGCTAAAAAGCTCCTATCAATGTATGAAAAAAAATAAAAACAAGGTCAGATGTGGAACAGTTGGTGCGCGTTCAGGATAATTTATTGCAGAGAACAGAGAAATCACAGGGAAAAGAAACAGTTTCTTGTTGTCTATCTTTATGGAAGCATGTCCAGAAATTCTTCCAGAAATACCAAGTGACCCTGGGACTTGTGCAATTAAAGTCTAAGATCATTCTTATCAGTGTTGGGGTTATCTTTGAAAAGAAAGTTGGATTGAGTATTTATAAATCTGACAGACTAGATGTACTTCATACAAGAATTTCAGAGGAAGCAGCAATAGTCATGTTGAATGCATCGCGGATTTCCACTTTATTTTCCAACACATTCCCGAAAGGCATTTAGCCAATCTGGATAAGGCAAAGGTTATAAATATTATCCAACAGTTTAAGAAAGGATGAATTTGGAGAATGGTGGACTACAGACCAGTTATCTTGTCACCCGCAGTCAGGTGTCTGTTGGACTCGATTACAAAAAACATGCTACTAGATATTTAGAAGGTAATAACATAACTGGGGAGTGTGAGAATGTAGCGATGAAAGGAAAACCAGAAGTGGCAAACATATTTTTGGAATGGTTTGAAGATGATTCTTGTGGATATAGGCAATGAAGAACTATTGGATGACGTATAGTTGGATATTCATGAGCTTTTTTTAAAGAACTCACACAGCAAGTTCATAAGAAAAATTAAAGCGAGAGGTATTGGGAAGAACATATGCAAATGGGAAAGTAAAAATTAGGTTTATATTCATGCGAATATAATTGGAAGATAGAGGATGTCGTGCACCAGTTGTATCGAGCGTTGGTGAGACTAAACGTAGAATATTGTGTATCATTCGGAGTCCCGAACTAAGAAAGAATATATTGACTACAGAGGAACTTTAAAAGGTATTATCCAGATTAATCCGTAAAATGGCAAGATTGTCTGCTGGGGAACCTCAGCCTGTAATCTCGAGTTTCAAAACATGAGAGTTGATTGTAGTGAATCTTAGAAACATCGAAATGACTGAATAACAGAAGGACATGGAGAAGTACAAGTAGGCGGGATAAGGGAGAATCCCACGATATTCTACACGGACAAGTAGAACAGAATAATCAGCAAACAGTTAGAGTACATTAGAAACCAAAGGGGCAATCTGTGTGTCAAGCTGGAGAATATTGATGGATTGTTACATGAGACCTTCACATCTATTTTACTTGGGAGAAGGAGGAGGCAGCTACAGAATTCAAGAAGGTGCACTGGGAGGCTCTTGAACAGATTGATGTAAAATACGAGTCGGGATTTGAGGCTTTGTTCTGAATAAGTTTGGACCAATCTCCATATCTGAATGAGTTGTATCACAGGCGGCTGTTGGGGTCAAAGGAGGAAAGACCCTGACTGAATATTTTAATTAGAATCTGACCATAAGGGAGGTGCCAGAGAACTGGAGAACTGCTAATACAATTCCACTTCACAGTAAGGGTGAGAGAGATAGACCAGGTAACTATAGATGAGCGAGTATTAGATCACTGTGAAGGAAACTACTGGATAAAATAGGGAAGAAGAAAATCGAACTCGAATCAGAGTCACAAGGTTTGATCAGGGATAATCATCATGACTTTATCAGAACGAAGTCACAGCCAATGGATTTGTTTGAATTAGTTTGAGGAGGTCGATTATTTAGTTTTGTAGGAAGGCCTTTGAAATATTTCCACCTGGGAAACTGAAAATAAAGTAAAATCTCATAATATGATGGATAACTTAACAAGTTACAACGAAAATTGTCTTAGTAGCAGAAAACAGAGGGTGGTGGGAGAAAGCTGTTTGTGTGACTGGAGACCAGTGTCCCCTGGTGTACCACAGGGATCAGTTCTGTGTCCCTTATTGTTTGTGTTATTCATAACAAAATATAGATGTGAATGTGGAGGGGGCTAGGTGGAGAGTGGGGAAGGTGTGATAAGCAAGTGTATGTTTGACATAAAGATTGGCTGAGTGGTTAGCAGTGAGGGGAAGGGCTTAAGTTACAGGAAGATCCAGATCGAATGGTCAGATGGGCATATCAATGGTAGATGGAATGTAACCCTGATAAATATGACGTGATGCACTTTGGGAAATGGAACCTGGCAGGGGAGGACTCAATGAATAGCAGCACACTGGGAAGCTCAGATTGTGCTTCTCCACACATCCCTGAATGTGACTGGACAGGTTAATGCTTAAAAATGTGTTGCTGGAAAAGCGCAGCAGGTCAGGCAGCATCAAAGGAGCAGGAGAATTGATGTTTCGGGCAGATTCTTGAAGAAGGCTTATGCCTGAAACGTTGATTCTCCCGCTCCTTTCAGGCTGCCTGACCTGCTGCGCTTTTCCAGAAAAACATTTTTTTAAGCTCTGATCTACAGCATCTGCATTCCTCACTTTCTCCTGGACAGGTTAATGGACTAGTTAAGAATTGGCCCTTGGGTGCAGCGTCTCCTAATCAGGGTGTAGATTATAAGAGCAATACAGGGCTTTGGTTCGGCAAAAATGGAGTACTGTATGTAGCTCCGGGAACCACATTCCGGGAAGGATGTGATTGTACTGGAGATGGTGCAGAGGTGATTCACCAGGATGTTCCCTGCAATGGAGCATATCAGCTATGGAGAGAGGCTGGATAAGCTCGGGTTGTTTACTTTGTAGCAGAGAAAGCTGAGGAGTCAGTGATTCAGAAGGATAAGATTATAAGCGACACGGACAGGGTGGATAGACAGCAGCTGTTCCTTTTAGTCAGAGGGTCAAGAACAAAGGAGCATACTTTCAAAGTGAAGGGTTTGAGGTTCAGACAGGATTTAAACTTTTTTTCACCTCGAGGTGTGGGGTTCTGGGATTACTTGCTGAGAGGGGAATGATCACCTCACAATCGTTAAAAAGTATTTGGACGAACAATTGGAAGTGTCATAACATTCCAGTTTATGGGCCTGGTGTAGGAAAGTGGGACTAATATAGATAGTGCTGTATTTCTGTTGGCACAGAGTCTATGCCCCTGTGAGTGTATGGTGTGGAACGTCAATTATTGAGCAGTTTAAGGCAGGAATTGATGGATTTCTGAAGGGTTATATTCATAAGGGTTATAAGAGTGAACTGTAATAGCTTGTTAAATTATGTCAATGTGAGAAATATGAGAAAACAAGTGCAGTTTCCTTACAGTTTGAAACCAGAGAATGGAGAATGGGGAACAGGGAAATGGCAGAACTATGAAGCCACTACTTCAGTTCTGTCTTCACAGAACTTTTTACCAATACAAGGAAAACCGAGTCTGGTGTGGGAAAATGATAGAGTACATGGAACAATAAACATAGTAAGTAAATGGTTTAGCAGAAAGTATTGTTGCTAAAAGCAATGGTCATATACAATACTAACATAGATTTATGAAATGGGAATTATGTTTGAGAAACAAACTGGGAGACAAATGAAAGAGAAGCAATGGGTGTAAAACATTTTGATTTTTCGAAAAATGTTGGTAAAGCTCCAAGCCCACTTTGCAAAATCAAATCTGAGTGGATTGGGGATAATATCTGGATATGTTTCTAGAATGGGACAGCTGGCAGGAAACAGTGAATAGAAATAAACAGGCTCGTCATGTAATCGCCTGACATTATCTGAAAGGTATGATTCTGTGAGTATGACTATCTCCCAGACTCCCCATTACCTTCCCTAGATATCCCCTGTCTCATCAGCAGGACGGACACAGCAGAAGTGGTGGTACAGTGGGGTAGAGTTGGAAGGGAATTGCTCTTGGAGTACTCAACAGTGACCCCGTATCCCATGAAGTCTCATGGGATTAGTTTGCACATGGGAAAAGGAAACTTCCTGCTGATTACCATGTACCAGCCTCTCTCAACTGATGAATCAGTACTCCTCCATGCTGACCAACACTTGGAGGAAGTACTGAGGGTAGCACTTACGCAAGATGTACTCTGGGTGGAGGATTTCAATGTTCACCATCAACAGTATCTCAGCTACAGCATTACTGATCGAGCTGGCCGTGTCCTAAACGATATAACTGGTGGCAGGTAGTGAAGGAATCAAGAAGAGGAAAATACATACTTGGCCACAGCCTTACTAATCTGCCAGTTGCAGAAGTATCTGTCCATGACAGTATCGATAAGAGTGACCCCCGCATAGTCATTGTGGAGACAAAGTCACACCTGCATATTGAGAATAACCTCCACCATCGTGGGTGGTACTATCACTGTGCTTAATAGGGCAGACATCGAACAGATCTAGCAGCTCAAATCTGGATGTCCATAAGGTGTTGTGGGTCATAAATAGCAGTGGAAATGTCCTCCCGCATAACCTCATGGCCTGGCATATCCCCCTCGCAACAATTGCCATCAATCCAGAGGATCAACATTGGTTCAATGGAGTGTGCAGGACGGCAGGAGCAGCACCAGGCATACCTGACAATGAGGTGTCAGCCTGGTGAAGCCACCAAAAAGGACTACTTACGCACCAAACAGCATAAGCAGTAAGTGATAGACAGAGCAAAGTGATCCCACAAGCAACGGTTCAGAGCTAAGCTCTGCAATCCTTCCACATCTACTCGAGAAACATTGGGGACAATTAAACAATTCACTGGAGGAAGAGATTCCACAAATAGCCCCTTCCTCCATGATGGAAGAGCCTAGCACTTCAGTGTATAAGATAAGGCTGGTGCATTCGCAACAATCTTCAGTCAGAAGTGCTGAGTGGATGATCCATTTCAGCCCCCTCCAGTGGTCCCCAGCAATTCCATTACGAGTCATCAACCAAATTGATTCAATCCACGCGATATCCAGAAACGATTGGAGATACTGGATACTCCGTGGGTCCATAATCTGACAACATTCTGGCAATAGTACTGAAAACTTGTGCTCCATAACTTGCCACTCCCCTAGCCAAACTGTTTCAATACACTTACAACAATGGCTTTTCCTCATTATGTGAAAATTACCCCAACTATCTCGTGAATATAAAACGTAGAACAAATCTAATCTGGCCAATTAGCACTTCTTCAGTCTACTCTCGATCATCAATAAAGTGGTGGAAGGTCTCAGTGCTTTTAGGCAGCAACCTGCACAGCAATACCCTGATCAATGACGCCTAGTTTGGGCTCCTCCAGGGCCAAACAGCTCCTGACTTCATTACCGTGGTTCAAACATGGACAAAAGAGCTGAATTCCAGAGGTGGGGTTAGAGTGACAGTGCTTTAAATCAAGGCTGCATTCGACCCTGTGTGGTATCAAGGGGCCTTAGAAACATTGGAATCAATGGGTATCAGACGCAAAATCCCTGCTGGTTAGATTCATACCTGATACGTAGGAAGGTGGTCATGGTTGATGAAGGTCAGTCAACTCAGCTCCAAATCTGTAGGAGTCCCTCGAACAGTGACCGAAAACTTCTTCAGGGTTGCTTCATCAATGACCTTCCTTCCATTTTAAGGTCAGAAGTGGGGATGTTCGCCAATGATTGTACAATGTCCTGCAACATTTGTGGCTCCTCAGATACTGAAGCAGTCCATGTTCAAATGCGGCAAGATCTGGAGCTTTACCAGGCTGACAAGTGGCAAGTAATATTCAGCCCACACGAATGCCAGACCATGACCATCACCAATAAAATACAATCTAACCTGCCCCTTGGCATTCAATGGTGTTACTATCACTGAATCCCCCAGTATCAGATTCCTGGTGTGTAATCATTGCTCAGAAATTCACTGGTCTCGCCACATGAACACAGTAACTATAAGAGCAGGTCTGAAGCTAGGAATACTGCGGCGAATAGCTCACATCCTGACTTCCAAAAGTCTGTCCATCATCTAAAATGCATAAGTCAGAAGTGTAATAGGAAACTCCCAATTTGCCTGGATGAGTGCAGCCCCAACAACACTCAAGAAGCTTTATACCATCCAGGACAAAGCAGCTAGTTTGACTGTCCCTTCATCCACAATGCTCCACCATCAACGCTCAGCAGCAGCAGCAGTGTTTTACTATCTACATGCTGCAATGAAATGATCCTCAGAGACCATCTTCCCAACTCACGACCATGTCTATCTAGAAGGACAAGGGCTACAGATGTATGGGAATACCATCATCTTCAGGTTCCCTCCAAGCCATTCACCATCCTGACTTGGAAATTTATCACCGCTCCTTCACAGTCACTGGGTCAGAATCCTGGGATTCCCTTCCTAATGGCATTGGAGGACAACCACAGCAGGTGGACTGCAGCGTTCAACAAGGCAGCTCACCACCACCTTCTCAAGGACAACTAGGGACAAGCAATAAATGCTGGCCCAGCAGTGACTCCGAGATTCACGAAATAAATAAATATAAATTAACAGATTGCTGAGGTGTCGCAGGGATCGGTGCTTGGGGCCCAGCTGTTCACAATGCCCTTTAAACATTTGGTTGCTGGAATCAGATACAA
This sequence comes from Chiloscyllium plagiosum, assembly GCF_037043375.1. NCBI lineage: Eukaryota > Metazoa > Chordata > Chondrichthyes > Orectolobiformes > Hemiscylliidae > Chiloscyllium > Chiloscyllium plagiosum. The sequence continues at coordinate 63,859,607 of NW_028270180.1, read as the reverse complement.
TATATCCCAGCCTGCTGACAGCACTAACTGATGTGGGATTGTGAGTGGGTGAGGAGGATGTAAAAAAGCACCGAGAAGACTAAGAAAAGTGGAGTGAATGGGTAAATACGTGACAGATGGGGAACAATGTGGATAAAGGTGACGGTGTGCCCTTTGATGGAAATGATAAATTGGCAGCCTACCATTTGAAAGGGATTGGTTGGAACATGTTGACCTAGAAAGGAATATACGTTCCTTTTTGTTGTTTCCTTCTGCATAAACCTCTGAGGCCCCTGCAGCTCAGTGAGTTCTGCAACCAGAAGTCAATAATGGGCATGGCATTGGCACGCTGACCAATGTACACAGACCCAAGTCGGGAGCTGCAACACCGAAAAGGATCTGCATCTCCTTGTACTCCAGTCGCTGAAAGTAATATTTCAGAAACAGAAAGCAGTGAGGAAGATAAATGGTGTGTTGACCTTAATTTCAGGGGGATGTGAGTCCAGGAGAAAGGGTGTCTTACTGCAGCTGTACATACCCTTGGTGAGATATCATCTCGAGCATTGTGCAGTATTGTGGGCAGTTTTGGTCTCCTTACTTAATAAAGGACAAACCTGACATTGATGTAGAGCAGTGAAGGATGACCAGACTGATCTCTGGGATGACGGGCTTGTGGGAGCAGAGTTTGGGGCGACTGGAATACCCTGTATTCCATTGGGTTTAGGAAAATGAGTGGGATCTCAGTGAAATATACAAAACTCTGACAGGGTGAGACAGATTGGAAGCAGGGATGATAATTCCCCTGGCTGGGACTTCTAAAACAAGGGGCCACAGTCTTAGGTACAGGCAGTCACTCTGAATTGAGATGATAATAAATGTCTGCTCTCGCTGACTGGTGAAAATGAGGAATTCGCTCGCACCTGGAAACCGAGACACTGATTATCATTAATGATTTAGAGACAGTAAAGTGATGGTGGGAGAGCAGGAGTATGGTATGGAAATAAAGAGCCAACCATCATTATATTGAATTGGTTAGCAAACTCGATGCACCAAACGTACTACTGCACTGCCTATTTTATAGCTTCCCAAGGTTACTAACATTAACGGATATTTATATCATGTGGGGTAAGTGCATTGAGGATATTTTTTCCATGAACTAGAATGGGGAGGCTAAATGTGTTTTCCATTCCCGATGTTTCTGTGCATTCTGTGGGAAAGCTGTGTAAATGCTGTCACAAGCTCTCAGATGTTTCGAAGGAGGTTTCTGCAGGGTCGACAGGACTGTGTTCCCATTACCTTTTCCGACACTGATGCTGAGGCCAAGTGTTCTGTCCTGTTTCATCCTTTCAGACCTCGGAGTAGTTTGATACAAATGAGTGCCTTGCTTGGCAATTTCAGAGACCATTGAAATGTTTATCGCATGTCAGCGTCTTTGGAGTCACTTTTCGGCCAGCCCAGGAAATCATGGGAGATTCACTTCCTAAAAGTACATTGGAGAAGGAAATTCTGTTTACAATCTATATTGGCTTCAAGGTCACTGTTACTGACCCCTGATTTTAGATCTCGATATTTTATTAATTGTCTTTAACTTCCACCCGCTGCCAGATCATTAGTCTGGTCTGGATTAATAATCCAGCGACATTTCCACAGCACCATATCCACATGGGTATCTATCGGAAACCATACTGAACAGGTTATTTCTGTGCTGCCAAAAAGAACTCCCACCAATTTGGCTGTTATGATGGGACTGAGGGGGTAGTAATTGGTCAGTTTGTAATATTTCCCGTCTTAGTGGACAGGACACAGCTGAATAATTTTCCACATTGCCAGGGAGATGTCAGAGTTGGAGCTGGAATGAAGCAGCTTCCCCCGGGACACGGCTTGTTGTGCAGCACAAGTCTTCAGTCCTATTGCAGGAATGGGGTCAGGGCCCATTTTCTGTGTCGTATCTATTTGTTCAGCTGTTTCTTCATGTCACGTGCAGCGAATCAAATTAGTTGAAGACTGGCATCTGTGATTTTGTTGGCATCATGATGAGGGTGAGGTGTACCATCGACTCAACACTTCTGGCAGAAGATGGTGCAGATAAAACATACTTCCCTTTTACACTGATGTGCAGGTCTGTTCCATTATTTAGGATGGGGATGTTTGTGGAGCCCTCGCCTCCAGTCATTTGTTTAATCGTCCATCACCATTTATGACTGACTGTGGCAGAACTGCAGGGCTTCGATCAGATCTGTTGGTCAAGTCTGGTAGCTTTAATGAGTTAGCATCAGGTTAAGGCGGTGTTGATGGTAATGACAGACTGAGGTGTTATCCTGGCAAAAGGTTACAGGTTGTGGTTGAATGCAGGTCTGCTTCTCCTGCTGCTGTGGTCTACAGCACTACATAAATACCCAGTTTCGAACTGCAATATCTGCAATGCAATTCTGTTGTCTGTTCCCCAATTCTCACTGAGACCCATTCACCCATCAGCCCCGCACTCAGTGACCTAATCTGGTTTCTGATGTGGAAATACTTCCATTTTCAAACTCTCATTCTGCTGAGGGTCTGTCTCCCCAGGTCTTGCTTCCAATCTGACACATTCCACAAAAGCATTTAACTGATCTTAATTCAAATGTTTATTTCAAATGTTTAATTCACCTGAATCTTTTTCCTTGAGAAAGGCCATCTTCTGTGTTTAAGTCAATGTGTTTCCTCCGTTTCTCTCCCTGACCATGATTAAGAGCTCTGTAGACAATAGACAATAGGTGCAGGAGTAGGCCATTCTGCCATTCGAGCCTGCACCGCCATTCAATATGATCATGGCTGATCATCCTTAACCAATATCCTGTTCCTGCCTTATTTCCATAACCATTGATTCCACTATCCCTAAGAGCTCTATCCAACTCTTTCTTATATGAATCCTGAGACTGGGCCGCCACTGCCCTCTGGAGCATAGCATTTCACACAGCCACCACTCTCTGGGTGAAGAAGTCTCTCGTCCTCTCTGTCCTAAATGGTCCACCCCGTATTTTTAAGCTGTGTCCTGCCTCCAGAGTGTCCAATCCTTTAATAATCTTACATGTGTCAATCAGATCCCATCTCAGTCTTCTAAACGCAAGAGTATACAAGCCCAGTCACTCCAGTCTTTCAGCGTAAGGTCGTCCCGCATTCCAGGAATTGTGAACCATGTGAACCTACGCTGCACTCCCTCAAGAGCCAGAATGTATTTCCTCAAATTTGGAGACCAGAACTGCACACAATACTCCAGGTGTGGTCTCACCAGGGCCCTGTACAGATGCAGAAGAACCTCTTTGCTTTTATACTCAATCCCTCTTGTTATGAAGGTCAGCATGATATTAGCCTTCTTCACTACCTGCTGTACATGCATGATTACCTTCATTGATTGGTGTACATGAACACCCAGGTCTCTCTGTCCTGCCCCTTTACCTAAATTGATTCCATTTTGGTAGCAATCTGCCTTCCTGTTCTTGCCACCAAAGTGGATAACCATACATTTATCCAAATTAAACTGCATCTGCCATGCATCTGACCACTCACCTAACCTGTTCAGGTCACCCTGTAATCTCCCAATATCCTCCGCACATTTCACCCTGCCACCCAGCTTAGTATCATCAGCAAATTTGCTAATGTTACTACTAATACCATCTCCTATATCATTAATATATATTGTAAAAAGCTGCGGTCCCAGCACTGATCCCTGCGGTACCCAACTGGTCACTGCCTGCCATTCCAAAATAGAGCTGTTTATCACTACTCTTTGTTTCCTGTCAGCCAACCAACTTTCAATCCAGGTTAGTACTTTGCCCCCAATACCATGCGCCCTAATTTTGCTCACTAACCTCCTATGTGGAACTTTATCAAAAGCTTTCTGAAAGTCCAGGTACACTACATCTACTGGATCTCCCACGTCCATCTTCAGAGTTACATCCTCAAAAGATTCCAGAAGATTAGTCAAGCATGATTTCGCCTCTATAAATCCATGCTGACTCTGACCTATCCTGTTACTACTATCCAGATGTGTCGTAATTTCATCCTTTATAATAGACTCCAGCATCTTTCCCAACACTGAGGTCAGACTAACTGGTCTATAATTTCCTGCTTTCTCTCTCCCACCTTTCTTAAAAAGTGGTACAACATTAGCCACCCTCCAATCCGCAGGAACTGATCCCCAATCGATCGAAATCTGGAAAATTAACATCAACGCATCCACGAATTCTCGAGCCACCTCCTTCAGTACCCTGGGATGTAGACCATCAGGCACCAGGGACTTATCAACCTTCAGACCTTACAGTCTCTCCAACATCAATTCCTGGCGAATATAAATTCCCTTAAGTTCAGGTCCTTCAGCCACTGTTACCTCAGGGGGATTGCTTGTGTCTTCCCCAGTGAACACAGATCTGAAGTCCCAATTCAATTCTTCTAATCCGGGTTTATATTTCAATGCATTGCTGTTGTCTGCACAGCTCACAAAGATGGACAGTTATCTCGTCCGGGGTTATAGATGAACGCCCTGCTGCTGTCTGCACCGCTCCCCATGCTGGGAAAATATCTATTCCTAGATTATACATCAATGCACTGCTGTGGTGTGCATAGCACCCTGTGTTGGACAGCTATCTAGTCCAGGTTTATAGATCAATGCACTGCTGTGATCTGTACACCTCCCGGTTCAGGACAGGTATCTAGTCAGGCTTTATATTTCACTGCACTGCTGTATTCTACACACCTCGCCATACTGGAGAGATATCTAGCCCGGGTTTATAGATCAATGCACTTCTTTAGTCTGAACATTTCCTCATGCTGGGCAAGAATCTAGTACTTGATTATACATCAATGCACTGCTGTGGTCTGCACTGCTCCCGGTGCTGGACAGATATATAATCCGGGTTTATACTTCAATGCTCAGCTACCTGTGCTGGACAGATATCGAATCGGGATTTTCGATCAATGCACTGCTGTAGTCTGTACAGCTCCCCTTGCTGGATAGATAGATCAATCCATTTGTGTTGCCAGCACAGCTCCCGTACTGGATATTATCTAGTCCGGTTTATTGGCCACTTCACTGCTGTGGTCTGCATACCTCCCTGTGCTGGACAGATAGATTACTTTATTAGATTAGATTACTTTACAGTGTGGAGACAAGTCCACCCTGACCCGCCAAAGCACATTTACCCCTAACCTAACACTACGGACAATTTAGTACGACCAATTCACCTGACCTGCGCATCTTTGTGATTGTGGGAGGAAAACGGAGCACACGCAGACACGGGGAGAATGTGCAAACTCCCCACAGTCAGTCGACTGAGGCGGGAATTGAACCCGGGTCTCTGGCGCTGTGAGGCAGCAGTGCTAACCACTGTGCCACCGTGCCGCCCACGATAGTTCGCCCGGGTTTATAGTTTAACGTACAACGTACAGCTGCGATCTGCACAGCTACCTGTCCTGGACAGATATCTAGTCTAGGTTTATTTCTCAATGCACTGCTGTATTCTGCATCGCTCCTCATTCTGGAGAGATATATAGTCCAGTGCTATAGATCAATGCACTGTTGTGATCTGTACTGTTGACGGTGCTGGGCAGATATCAAATCGGGGTTTATTGATCAATTCACTGTTGTGGTCTGTACTGTTGACGGTGCTGGGCAGATATCTAATCGGGGTTTATTGATCAATTCACTGTTGTGGTCTGCATAGATTACTTACAGTCTGGAAACAGGCCCTTCGGCCCAACAAATCCACACCGCCCCGCCGAAACGCAACCCACCCATACCCCTAACCTAAAAATACGGGCAATTTAGCATGGCAAATTCACCCGACCTGCACATCTTTGCGATTGTGGGAGGAAACCGGAGCACCCGGAGGAAACCCATGCAGACACGGGGAGAACGTGCAAACTCTACACAGTCAGTCGCCTGACGCGGGAATGGAACCCCGGTCTCTGGCGCTGTGAGGCAGCAGTGCTAACCACTGTGCCACCGTGCCGCCCACGGCTCCCACTGCTGAGCAGATATCTAGTCCCAGTTTAGACATCAGTGCAGTGCTGTGGTCTGCCTCGCTCCCTGTGCTGGACAGATATCTAGTCCAGGTTTATAGTTCAATGCACAGCTCCCCATACTGGAGAGAGGTATATTCCGGTGCGATAGATCAATGCACTGCTTTGGTCTGCATAAATCCCGGTGCTGGACAGCTATCTAGTCCGGGGTTATAGTTCAATGTACAGCTGCGGTCTGCACAGCTACCTGTGCTGGATAGATATCTCGTCCATGTTCATAGATCAATGCACTGCTGTGGACTGCACAGCTCCCTCTGCTGGACAGATATCTCGTCCTGGATAATAGATCAATGCACTGCTTTTGTCTGGTAAGATAAATCAATGCACTGTTGTGATCTGCATAGATCTCCTGGCTGGACTGATATCTATTTCGAGTTTATAGACCAATGCACTGCTGTGGTCTGCACAGCTCCCCGTGCTTTACATATATCTAGTCCAGGTTTGTATATCAATGCACTGCTGTAGTCTGCATAGCTCCCGATGCTGGACAGATATCTCGTCCAGGATGATAGATCGATACACTGCTTTTGTCTGCACAGCTCCCCATACTGGACAGATATCTAGTCCGGGTCATTGGTCAATGCACTGTTGTCTTTAGCACAGTTCTCGGTGTTGGATAGATTTCTAGTCCAGGTTTATGGATCAATGCACTGCAGTGGTCTGCATAGATCCCCATCCTGGACACATACCTAGTCTAGGTTTATAGATCAATGCAATACAGGGGTCTGCATAGCCCCTGGTGCTGGACAGATACCTCGTTTGGGTTTATAGATCAATGAAGTGCAGGAATCTGCTTAGCTCCCGGCACTAGAAAGATATCTAATCCGGGTTTATATATCAATGCACTGCTGAGATTTGCAAAGCTCCCCCTGCTGGACAGATATCTAATCCGTGGTTGTAAATCAATGCACTGCTATGGTCTGCACAGCTGAACGTGCTGGGCAGGTATCTAGTCTGGGTTTATCGATCATTGCACTTCAGGGGTCGGCATAGCTCCTGGTGCTGGACAGAAATATAGTCCGGTTTGATAGATCCATGCTCTGCTGTGGTCTGCAAAGCTCCCAGTGCTGGACAGATATCTAGTCCGGTTTTATAGATAAATGCACTGCTGTGGTCTTTAATGATTACCGTGCTGGAGAGATAACTAATCCGGATTTTATAGATCAATGAACTGCTGTATGTGCATAGGTAATGTGCTAGACTGATATCTAGTCCGGGTTTGTACATCAATGCACTGCTGTGGTCTGCACAGTTCCTGGTGCTGGACAGATATCTAGTCCTGGAAGGATATATAGTCTGAGTTTATACATCAATGCACTGCTATCGGCGGCACAGCTCCTGGTGCTGGACTGATATCTAGTTTGGATTTATATATCACTGCACTGCTGTGGTGCACACAGCTCCTGGCGCTGGACTGATATCGAGTTCTTGTTTAAAAATCAATGCATTGCTGTTGCCTGCACAGCTCCCCATGCTGGACAAATATCTAGCCCGGTGTTATAGTTCAATCCGCTGCTGTGGTCCGCAGAGTTAAACGTGCTGGACAGATATCTCGCCTGGGTTTAGATATCAATGCGCTGCTGTGGTCTACATAGCTCCCTGTGCTGGACAGATATCTAGTGCGGGTTTATAGTTCAATGCACAGTTCCCCATACTGGAGAGATATATAGTTCAGTGCGAAAGATCAATGCACTGCTTTGGTCTGCATAGATCACGGTGCTGGACAGCTATCGAGTCCGGGTTAATCGTTCAATATACAGCTGCGGTCTGCACAGCTACCTGTGCTGGATAGATATCTAGTCCAGGTTTATACATCAATGCACTGCTGTCGTCTGCACAGCTCCCTGTGCAGGACAGATATCTCGTCCAGGATAATAGATCAATGCACTTATTTTGTCTGTTAAGATAAATCAATGCACTCCTGTGGTTTCCACAGGTCCCCTGGCTGGACAGATATCTAGTCCGGGTTTATATATCAATACAATTCTGTGGTCTGCACAGCCCCGGGGCTGGACAGATATGCAATCCGGGTTTATCGATCAGTACACTGCTGTGGTCTGCACAGCTCACGATGCTTTACAGATATCTAGTCCCGGTTTGTATATCATTGCACTGCTGTAGTCTGCATAGAACCGATGCTGGACCGATATCTAGTCCAGGATGATAGATCAATACACAGCTTTTGTCTGCACAGCTTCCGGTGCTGGACAAAGATCCAGTGTGGATTTATAGATCAATGCACTGCTGAGGTGTCCACAGCTCCCCGTGCTGGACAGATACCTAATTCGGGTTTATAGATCAATGCACTGCTGTGGTCTGCATAACTCAAAGTGCTGGACAGATATATAGTCCGGGATTATAGATCAATTCACAGCTTGGTCTGCACAGCTCCCTGAGCTGGACAGACATCTAGTCCGGGTTTATTGATCAGTTTCCTGCTGTGGTCTGCACAGCTCCTTGTCCTAGACAGATATCTAGTCCGGGATGATAGATCAATGCCCTGCTGTTGTCTGCACAGCTTCCCATACTGGAGAGATATCTCGTCCCGGTTTATAGATCAATGCGCTGCTCTGGTCTGCTTGGCTCAACGTGCTGGACAGACATCTAGTCCGGGTTTATAGATCAATTTCCTGCTTGGTCTGCACAGCTCCCGGTGCAGGACAGATATCTAGTCCTGGTCATAGGTCAATGCACTGTTGAGGTCAGCACAGTTCTCGGTGCTGGACAGATATCTAGATCCATGCTCTGCTGTGGCCTGCAAAGCTCCCAGTGCTGGACAGATATCTAGTCCAGTCTTATACATCAATGCACTGCTGTGGTCTGCAAAGCTCCCCGTGTTGGAGAGATAACTATGTCTGCTTTATAGATCAATGGACTGCTGTGGTCTGCATAGCTCAATGTGTTGGACAGATATCTAGTTCGGGTTTGTACATCAATGCACTGCTCTGGTCTGCACAGTTCCTGGTGCTGGACAGATATCTAGTCCTGGTTTATAGATCAATGCTTTGCTGTGGTCTGCAAAACCTACCGTGCTGGACAGATATCTAATCAGGATTTAGATATCAATGCATTGCTGCCCTATGAATAGCTCAATGTGCTGGGCAGATATCTAGTCCGAGTTTATAGATCAATTCCCGGCTTGATCTGCTCTGTTCCCTGTGCTGGATAGATATCTAGTCCCGGTTCATACACCAGTACACAGTTCTCGTCGGCAAACCACCCAGTGCTGGACAGAAGTCTAGTCCAGTTTTATAGATAAAATCACTGCTGTGGTCTGAACAGCTCCCCATGTTGGACAGATATTTAAACCTTGTTTTGTAGATCAATGTACTGCTGTGGTCTGCAAAACTCACTGTGCTGGATAGATATCTAATCAGGGTTTAGATAGAAATGAGCTGCCAGAGGATGTGGTATAGGCTGGTACAATTGCAACATTCGAGAGGCATTTGGATGAGTATATGAATAGGAAAGGTTTGGAGGGATATGGACTGAGTGCTGGTAGTTGGGACTAGATTGGATTGGGATATCTGGTCGGCATGGAGAGGTTGAACCAAAGGGTCTGTTTCCATGCTGTACATATCTATGACTCTATGACTCTATATCAATGCACGGCTGAGGTATGAATAACTCAACGTGCTGGGCAGATACCCAGTCCGAGTTTATCGATCAATTCTCTGCTTGGTCTGCACTGCTCCCTGTGCTGGACAGATATCTAGTCCGTGTTTATACATCGGTGCACTGCTGTCGTCGACACACCACCCTTTGCTGGACAGATGTCTCGTCCAGGTTTATATATCAATGCACTACTGTGGTCTCTGCAGCTCCTGGTTCTGGACAAATATTTAATACGGGTTTATAGATCAATGCACTGCTGTGGTCTGTCCAGCTCCTGGTGCTGGATAAATATCTAATCCGGGTGTACAGATGAAAACATTGCTGTTGTCTGCACAAGCCCCGTGCTGGAAATTTATCCAGTCCGGGGTTAATAGATGAATGCACTGCTGTGGTTTCATAACTCAACGTGCTGGACAGATATCTAGTTCGGGTTTATAGGTCAATGCACTGCTGTGGTCTCCATAGTTCATCGCTCTGGACTGACATTTTATCGAGTTTTATAGTTCAATGCACTGCAGGGGTGTGCATCGCTACTGGTGTTGGACCGATGTCTAGTCCGGGTTTGTAGATCAATGCACTATGTGGTTGCATAGCTCCCGCTGCTGGAATGATACATAGCCTGAGTTTATAGATCAATGTACTACTGTGGTCTGCCCAGCTCCTGGTGTTGGATAGATATCTCGACCTGGTTTGTAGATCAATGCCCTGCTGTGGTTTGCGCATCTCCCCGTGCTGGACAGATGTCTAATCCTGGTTTATAGATCAAAGCACTGCTGTGGTCTGCAAAACCCACCATGCTGGATAGATATCGAATCAGAGTTTATATATCAATTCACTGCTGAGGTATGAATAGTTCAACGTGCAGGAGAGTTATCTCGTTCGAATTTATAGACCAATTCCCTGCTTGGTCTGCACTACTTCCTGTGCTGCACAGATATCTAGTCCGGGTTTATACATCCGTGCACTGCTCCCGTCGGCACAGCACCCAGTGCTGGACAGATGTCTAGTCTGGGTTTTAGATCAATGCATTGCTGTTGTCCGCGCAGCCCCCGGTGCTGGACAAATACCTAATCCGGGTGTATATATCAATGCACTGCTGTGGTCTGTACAGTTCCCTGTGCTGAATAGATATCTAGTCCGGGTACACAGGCCAAAGCATTGTTGTTGTCTGCACAAGCCCCTTGCTGGAGAGTTTTCCAGTCTGGGGTTCTAGATGATTCCACTGCTGTGATCTTATATCTGAACGTGCTGGACAGATATCTAGACCAGGTTTATAGATCAATGCACTGCTGGGGTCTGCATAGCTCGTGTTGCTGGACAGATATCTAGTCCAGGTTTATAGGTCAATGCACTACAGGTGTCTGCATAGCTCAGGGAACAAGATAGATATTTAATCCGGGTTTATAGATGAATGCACAGCTGTTCTCTGCGAGGCTCTCCGTGCTGGAGAGATATTCAATTGGGGTTTATATGTCAATGCACTGCTGTGGTCTGCATTGCTCAATGTTCGGAACTGATGTAGAGCCATAGAGATGTACAGCATTGAACCAGACCCATCGATCCAACCTGTCCATGCCGTCCAGATATTCCAACCCAATCTCGAACTACCTGCCAGCACCCGGCCTATATACTTCCAAAACCTTCCGATTCAGATACCTATCCAAATGCCTCTTAAATGTTGCAGTTGTACCAGCCTCCACTTACCACCCTCTGCGTGAAAACGTTGACACTTAGGTCTCTTTTAAATCTTTCGCCTCTCACCCTAAACCTATGCCCTCTATTTCTGGACTGTCCGACCTCAGGGAGAAGACTTTGCCTATTTATCTTATCCATGCCCCTCATAATTTTGTAAACCCCTGTAAGGTCACCCCTCAGCCTCCGACACGCCAGAGAAAACAACCCCAGCCTGTTCACCCTCTCCCTGTAGCTCAGATCCTCCAACCCTGGCAACATACTTGTAAATCTTTCCTGAACCCATTCAAGTTTCACAACATCTTTCTGATAAGAAGGAGATCAGAATAACATGCAATATTCCAACAGCGGCCTAACCAATGTCCTGTACAGCCGCAACATGACCTCCCAACTCCTGTAGTCCATACTCTGACCAATAAAGGAAAGCATATCAAACGCCTTCTTCACTATCCTCTCTACCTGCGACTCCACTTTCAAGGAACTATGAACCTGCACTCCAAGGTCTCTTTGTTCAGCAACACTGCCTCGGACCTTACCAGGAAGTGTTAATGTCTTGCTAAGATTTGCTTTCCCAAAATGAAGCACCTCGCATTTATCTGAATTAAACTCCATCTGCCACTTCTCAGCCCATTGGGCCATCTGGTCCAGACACTGTTGTAATCTGTGGTAACCTTCTTTGCTGTCCACTACACCTCCAATTTTGGTGTCATCTGCAAACATATTAACTGTACCTCTCATTCTCGCATCCAAATCATTTATGTAAACGACAAAAAGTAGAGGGCCCAGCACCGATCCTTGTGGCACTCCACTGGTCACAGGCCTCCAGTATGCAAAACAAGCCTCCACCACCACCACCCTCTGTCTTCTACCTTTGAGCCAGTTCTGTATCCAAAAGGCTAGTTCTCCCTGTATTCCATGAGATCTAACATTGCTAATCAGACTCCCATGGGGAACCTTGTCGAATGCCTTACTGGAGTCCATGTAGATGACGTCTACTGCTCTGCCCTCTCGTCCGGATTTGTAGATCAATAACACTTTAGGGTTCTGCACACTACCCCGTGCAGGACAGAATTCTAATCCGGATTTAGATATCAATACACTGTTGTGGTCTGCGTAGCTCCCGGTGCTGGAATAATATCTAATCTGGTTTATACATCAATGCCAGCTATGGTCTGCGTAGCTCCTGGTGCTGAACAGACATCTAGTCCAGGTTAATAGATCAATACACTGCAAGGGTCAGCACAGCTCCCCGTGCTGGACAGATATCTAATCTTGGTTTATAGATCAATGTACTGCTGTGGTCTGTAAAACTCACCGTGCTGGACAGACAGCTAATCAGGGTTTAGATATCAATGCACTCCTGTGGTCTGCAAAGCTCAACGTGCAGGACAGATATCTTGTCCGAGTGTCTAGACCAATGCACTACATGGTCTGCACAACTCCCTGTGCTGGACTGATATCTGGTCCTAGTTTATAGATCAATTCACTGCTTTGGTCTGCATAGTTCCCGGTGATAAACAGATATCTGGTCCAGGTCTTTTTTTTTTATTAATGCACAGCTGTGGTGTGCGCAGATCCCCATGCGTGACAGATTTCTCATCCGGTTTATAGATCAATGCACTGCTGTGATCTGCACAGCTTCCAGTGCTGGACATATATCTAGTCCGGGTTTATAGTTCAGTGAATTGCTCTGGTCTGCACAGCTCCCCGTGGTGGACAGATATCTAGTTCAGGTTTATAGATCAATGCACTGCTCTGGTCTGCATAGCTCCCAATGCTGGACAGATATCCAGCCCCGGTTTACGGATCAATGCACTGCAGGGGTCTGCACAGCTCCCCGTACTGGACAGATATCTGATCCTGGTTTTTAGATCAATGCAGTGCGGTGGTCTGAAAAACGCACCGTGCTGGACAGATATCTAATCCGGTTTTAAATATCAATGTACTACTGCGGTCTGTATAGCTCAACGTGCTGGGCAGATATCGAGTCCGAGTTTATGGATCAATTCCCTGCTTGGTCTGTACTGCTCCCTGTGCTGGACAGATATCTAGTCCGGATTTATACATCAAGTCACTGCAGCCGTCGGCACACCACCCTGTGCTGGACAGATGTCTCGTTCGGGTTTATAAATCAATGCACTGCTGTTCACTGCGAAGCTCTCCGTGCTGGAGAGATATCCAATCCGGTGCTGGAATGATATCTAGTCTGGTTTTTACATCAATGCAAAGCTGTGGTCTGCGAGGCTCCTGGTATTGAACAGATATCTAGTCCAGGCTTATAGATCAATGCACTGCAGGGGTCAGCAAAACTCACCGTGCTGGACAGATAGCTAATCAGGGTTTAGATATCAATGCACTCCTGCGGTCTGCAAAGCTCCAGGTGCAGGACAAATATCTTGTCTGAGTGTCTAGACCAATGCACTGCTTGGTCTGCACAACTCCCTGTGCTGGACTGATATCTGGTCCGGGTTACACATCAATGCACCGCTGAAGTCGGCACAGCTCCCTGTGCTGGACAGGTATCTGGTCCTAGTTTATAGATGAATTCACTTCTGTGGTCATCATAGCTCCCGGTGCTAAAGAGATATCTGGTCCGGTTTTATTTTTATTAATGCACAGCTGTGGTATGAAAAGATCACCATGCAGGACAGATTTCTCATCCGGGTTTATAGATCAATGCACTGCTGTGGTCTGCACAGCTCCCCGTGGTGTACAGATATCGCGTTCAGGTTTATAGATCAATGCACTGCTCTGGTCTGCACAGCTCCCGGTGCTGGATAGATATCCAAATCTGGTTTACTGATCAATGCACTGCAAGGGTCTGCACAGTTTCCCGTGCTGGACAGACATCTAATCCTGGTTTAAAGATTAATGCACTGCTGTGGTCTGAAAAACGCACCATGCTGGACAGATATCTGGATTAAGATTAGATTAGATTACCTACAGTGTGGAAACAGGCCTTTCGGCACAACAAGTCCACACCGACCCGCCGAAGTACAACCCCTTCACCTAACACTTGGGCAATTTAGCATTCACCGGACCTGCACATCTTTGTGACTGTGGGAGAAAACCGGAGCACCCGGAGGAAACCCACGCAGACACGGGGAGAATGTGCAAACTCCACACAGTCAGTCGCCTGAGGCGGGAATTGAACCCAGGTCTCTGGCGCAGTGAGGCAGCAGTGCTAACCACTGTGCCACCGTGCCACCCGCGGGTTTAAATATCAATGCACTATTGCGGTCTGCATAGGCTCAACGTGCTGGACAGATATCTAGACGGAGTTTATATATCAATTCCCTGCTTGGTCTGCACTGCTCCCTAAGCCGGACTGATATCTAGTCCGGGTTTATACATCAAGGCACTGCTGTCGTCGGCACACCACCCTGTGCTGGACAGATATCTCGTTCGGGTTTATAGATCAATGCACTGCTGTTGGCTCAACAGCTCCCGGTGCTGGACTGTTATCTGTTCTGGGTTTTTTTTTATCAATGCACAACTGTGGTGTGCACAGCTCACCATGTGGGACAGATATCAAGTCCGGGTTTATAGATCAATTCACTGCTGTTTTCTGCATAGCTTCCAGTGCTGTACAGATATCTAGTTTGCATTTATATATCAATGCACTGATGTGGTGCGCTCTGCTTCCCGTGCTGGGCAGATATGTAGACCGGGTTTATAGATCAATGCACTGCTGTGATATGCACAGCTCCCCATGCTGGACAGATATCTCCTCCTTGTTTATAGATCAATGCACTGCTGTGGTCTGCATAGCTCCTCGTACTGGACAGGTGTCTAATCCGGCTTTATAGATCAATGCACTGCTGTTGTCTTCACAGCTCCCCGTGCTGGACAGATATCATCTCCGGGTGTCTAGATCAATACTCTGATATAATCTGTGCGGTGTTTCAGTCTGGACAGAATGCCATATTATATTGACCAATGAAATGTATGAGTCTGCACTATCTTCCACCCTGGATAGTTTGATGTGTGGTACTGAACAGTGCAATAGATTATTCTGCACACAGTGTTCCAATCTGGACAGGTTGCTACGTTTCACTGAGCAGTATACTAGGCTGGGCAACACAGTGTTCCACGGTGAACAGATATCTCTTCTGGATTTATGTTGTCTGGGCTGGTTCTGAAAGATGGATTGAGAATGTGGTATATCGAACAATTTCAGCTGATCTGACAATGCTTCTATTTCCCATTCTTTTGATTGAGCCCTCCGTCTCTCACTCCATTAATGTGACAGTGTGCCCATGCACATTACATCATGTTGGTGAATACCGACTGCCCTGGCTGCAGCCACAGCCTCTTCATTCAGAAGGAGGCAGCCATTCCCATCATCCTCGGGTGTCCAGGTAGAAAGAAAGAGTGGCCTCCGAAGAAAAGGTCACCAATTGGTACACGGCTCAAATCATCCTCCCCTAACCTCTACGCAACGCAAACCAATCACATCAAAATATCACGTGTGTACGGAGAGCAATGGGCCCCTGGGAAAATCAGTGAGCAGACCATCAGGGAGATGGAGCAACACTTTCCGTGTCTGAACGAGTCAATACTGAATGTTTCATTAAGTCTTGAAATCTCAGTCCATTTATATAATGCACCGCCTTTTATTCCTCCTGAAAACAAAAATCACAGGTTCACAGTTACCCACATTATATTTGATCTATTAAGTTGTTGTCCACTGCTTATCCATTCACAGATTCTCTACCTCCTCTTGATAACTTCAGTTTCTCTCGATCTTAATGTCAGTTTAAAGTTAGTTCGAACATGTTTGTTCCATTTCTGGAAACCGTTGATTAAGTTTGCAAATAGTTGAGGCCCCAGCACTGGTCGCTGTGTCACTGCAGTCGTTAATATGTGTTAAACTGATAGAGACTGATTTCTCCCTAATTTATCCCTGCTCCTGGCTTAGTAACCCATCCTCCCAATATTCCTGTGTAGCAGCTTTGAAAGGTTGAATGTTCCATTCCATTTCCTGTGTAACAGGTATGAGAGATTAAAAGATCTGTCCAGTTGCTGAGTAACAGCCTCCAATAGCTGAATGACCTAATTCTATTCCTGTTTAAAACTCTTGATGGATTGAATAGTCTGCTTCATTATAGGTACAGTTGTGAATAGTGCAGAACATTTTGGAACCATCAGTGAACAGCACACTTCTGATTTTATGACGGAGGGAAGGCCATTGATACGGCAGTTGCTGTTAGCCCACGGCGCCTCATGGATGCCCAGTTTCCATTTGCTCGGTCCTTTAGAGGTATGTCCTACTTCTCAGCAGGAAGTGTTACATAAAACAGGGGGCAATATCTTCAATATGAAGCTGAGACCTTCCCTCTGCCAGGACTGTGTGATGGCTGCTCCTACAGATACTGTTCCAGACAAATCCATCTGGGACTAGGAGTTTGGTGAGAATGTTTCCCTCTTGTTGGTTCCGCCATCAGTTCCCCCAGTCTAGCTGCTGTGTATTTGAGGTATCTCCCTGGTCAGTTAGTGGTGGGCCTGTGGTGACAGTCTTGGTGATGGACATTCAAGTACCATACCCAGAGGACGTTCTGTGTCCTTGTCACCCTCAGTGCTTCCTCTGACTTGGTTTCAATACCGAGGGGAACAGAGATATCACCAAGGAATGGGGTTCGGGGTGTGGGTGGGGCAGGAGATGCCCATCCTCAGCTGATTTCCTTGAACATGTGTGATCTGTTACCATGAGATTGTTCGGGTTCTGGAATCAATGTTGTGGAATTGCAGAGTAAATCCTTCCCTGACTGTATCCCAGGGTGTCCCCACCACTGGTGGGTCTGTTCTGCCGGTGGGACAGGATATACCTAGGGATGGTGATGGGGCTTCACGAAATATTGCTCATCAGGCCAGATTTTATGTGTATGACGGTGTCAGATTATATTCTGACCGGGACTGTGATGCTGGAAAAGCACAGCAGGTCAGGCAGCATCCGAGGAACGTTTCAGGCGTAAATCCTTCATCAGGAATGAGGCTTGTGGGGCGGGCGGCTCAGAGAAAAATGGGAGGGGGCGGAGACTGGGGCTGGTGGAAAGGTAGCTGAGAATGTGATTGGTAGATAGGAAGTGGAGGAGAGGTGATTTTTCAGAGAGGAGGGTCGAGTGGATAGGTAGGAAAGGTGATGGACAGGTCAAGCAGTTCCTCGGAACATTCTGTCCCCAACAATCTATAAGTGACATTCCCCGGAACATTCTGTCCCCAACATTCTATAACTGACATTCCCCGGAACATTCTGTCCCCAACATTCTATAACTGACATTTCCCAGAACAGTCTGTCTCCAACATTCTATAACTACCATTCCCCGGAACGTTCTGTCCCTGACGTTCTTTGTGAAGGGCCGGACGTCAGTGAATTGAACAAACGATAGGATCCCGAGGGAAGCGATCCTGTTACATGGAAAAGGAGAGACTGTTGCGAAGATCCCTCGAGGCAGTTAAACGGGTGAATATGTTTTCCCTTTGTTTACGCTTCTTCACGACACAGGATCGACCACAATTTAGACAAAAAGACAGAAATTTCCGATCTCCATTTGTCTTCAGGAAACTGGGAGAGAATCCTTCAGGATAGCGACACTTTCACCGTCCGTGTTGCGAGCTGGAAAGACGTGACCTGTGTCTGCTCTCGAGTGATCAAGTGTGTGGAAATGCTCTAGAAACCATCCGTTCTTATGGATGTGTCTCTCTGTTTTCGGGGAGGGAGTGTTACCTGTGTTTAATGGCACATTGTTGTCAGTAATTCTGACATTCCCATTTGTTAATGGTGGCTCAGTGATTAGTACTGCTGTCTTACAGCACCAGGATCCCAGGTTCGATTCCAGCCTCGGGTGACTGTCTGTGTGGAGTTTGCACATACTCTCTGTGTTTGCGTGGGTTTCCTCCGGGTGCTCCGGTTTCCGCCCACAGTCCAAAAATGTGCAGGTCAGGTGAATTGGCCATGCTAAATTGCCCCACAGTGTTGGTGCGTAGGTCAGAGGGAAATGGGCCTGGGTGGGTTACTCTTCGGAGGGTCGGTGTGGACTTGTTGGGCCAAAGGGCCTGTTTCCACACTGTATGGAATCCAATCTAATCTTAAAAAAATCCAATTATTTTAATAAATCCCTGAATACAGTGACACATTTTAAAATCTCACTGGGTCCCCAACCAAACTGGTCACTTTGTCTCCAGGCTGATGGATAATGTGTTTGTTTTCCTTCCTCACAGTTAACGTAGTGACCATCTACGTCCTGCTTTATAAAGATTGTGGATTGTCTCCATGTGTTAGTCGTTACCTGGGGGCCATGGCAGCGGCGGATCTCCTGGTCATTATACTCGACGTGATACTGAGACACATTCCCATTGTTTATTGGGAACAGTTTCATTTCCTGTACTACGTCCCCGTGTGTAATATCCACGCCGTCCTACTTTATACAGCCACTGACTGCTCTGTCTGGTTCACCGTGACTTTCACCTTTGATCGGTTTGTGGCCATTTGTTGCCAGAAGCTTAAAAGTAAATATTGCAGTGAGAAAACGGCGGCTGTGGTTCTGGGAGCAGTGACTGTGCTGAGCTGTTTAAAGAATATCTCCTGGTATTTTATGCTCACGGCTCGGTATTGGCTGCGGAACCTCCCCTGGTTTTGTGATGGAACAGAGGCTATTCTATCCTCCATTGTCTGGGTCACAATCGAGTTCCTCCACTACATTCTAACCCCATGTGTCCCATTTCTCCTGATTCTGCTGCTCAATGTTCTCACCGTCAGACACATTTTAGTGACCAGCAGAGCCCGCAGGAGACTCCGCATGCCCACCAATGGGGACGCTCAGGCTGACACAGAAATGAGAAACCGAAAAAAATCCATCATTTTAGTGTTTGTGATCTCGGCCAATTTCATCCTATTATGGTCAACGTTAATGGTGTATTCTATATGGAGGCGGATGTATGATTTTGGGTATTTCTTTATGTATCTCGATTCCTTTGTCCGGGAATTGGGCTTCATGCTGCAGCTCCTCAGTTGCTGCACAAACACCGCAATTTATGCCGTGACCCAGACTAAGTTCAGACTGCAGCTGAAGAATGTTATGAAATATCCCTTTACCCGAATCAATCCATCACTCAAAATCACTCATTAATCAATCCATCCGAGATTTTCTCATTTCAATTCAGTGTTTCAGCGATGGAGCAGCTTGTCGCTATGGTAGCAGACTGAGGATAGAGCTGGTTTGTCCATCCTTATCCCACAGGGTAGTTACAGGAACACATTTCAATAGTTCTCACAACTCAGGTGCCAGTGAGAAAAGGCACCATCCCACTGTCTGTATACAATAACTTCAATTTGTAAACAATAAAAATGTTCATTAAAAAGTGCCGAGCGGGCGAGTGAACGATGTTGTTGTGTGTCTCTGTATTGGAGAAGCTGAGCTGGAGAGGGACGGACTCAGCCCCAATTCCTGGTCCTCAGGGTAGGGGAGGGAACCGGGCCCAGAACTCAGGAGTTGGGTTTAACTCACTCTGTTCTTGCTTTGAAATCTGGGTCCCCCAATTCCGACCTGGTCTCCCCATTCCCTCTCGTTCACTCTTCCTCCTCATTTCTCTCCCTCTCTCTCTGCACACTCTCTCTTTCTTAACATCTCACCATTTTATCCCCTCTTCCCCCTCTCTCTCACAAGCCCCAACTCGTTTCTACCTGCCGCCATTCTTCTCTCTCCCCCTCAAACTCACTCTCACTCTCTTGCTGCCTCTGTCGACCTCCAGCAATTCTGTCTCTACACCATTTCCCCCTCCTCCCACGTTCCACATTTCTCCATCCTATCACCCCATCCCCATTCATGCAGCCTCACCACCAACCCCCAGTCCCTGTGTCAGAGGGAAAGGGAAGAACGAGCGAGAGTGTGTCAATTAGAGAGGGAGGGATGGCGGGGAGAGAGATGCAGTCAAAGAGATACGGAGGGAGGTGGGGAGAGAGAGACAGAGAAGAAGGTGGAACAAGAGTGAGATAAGGTGGAGAGAGAGTGAAGGAGCGGGGAGAGAGGGGAGGGCAAGAGAGAGATAGGGTGAGAGAGAGAGACGGGGAGGAGAGAAAGAGAGAGAGAGGGGGGGTTGAGAGAGAGTGGTCGAGAGAGAGAGGGGACAAAGGAGAGAGTGAGAGATAGTGAGAGGGCGAGAGAGAGTAAAAGGGCGAGAGAGGGGGGCGAGAGAGAGGTGGCGAGAGAGAAAGAGAGAGAGGGCGAGAGAGAGAAGTGGGGCAAGAGAGAGGGAAGTGAGAAAGACATAGGAGGATGCGTGAGAGAGATGCGGGGCAAGAGAGAGAAGGGGTGAGAGAGTGAGCTGACAGAGAGAGCGTGAGGACCAGAGAGAGAGGGCAAGAGAGAGTTAGAGTGGGTGAGGTAGAGAGGAAAGGCCAGGCAGAGAGACATGGATTGAGAGAGAGAGGGCGAGAGGGAGAGAGACGGAATGAGAGAGACATAGAGGTGAGAGTCAGAGAGAGGAGTGAGAGAGGGGGCAAGAGAGATTAGGAGGGGCAAGGAGAGCGGTTGTGAGAGAAAGAAGCTCCGAGAGATGGAGGGGGATGAGCGGGAGAGCGCGGGGATGAGAGAGAGTGGGGTAGAGAGAGAGTGAGAGGGTGAAAGAGAGACAGAATGGGCGAGAGAGAGAGACGATTCGAGAGAGAGAAAGCGAGAGAGAGATAGAGCGAGGGAACGAGAGAGAGAGAGACGGGGCGAGAGAGAGCGAGTGAGTGACAGAGAAAGAGGTGCAAGAAAAAGGGGATGAGAGAGACAGAGAGGTTTCATGAGAGGAAGAAAGAGAGAGGGGAGAGAGAGATTGAAGGTGGAACGAGAGGGACAGAGAGCATGAGAGAGAGCAAGAGAGTGAGCGGGAGAAGAGAGCGAGGGAGCTAGCGAGCTAGAGAGAGTACATGAAGCGAGGGAGAGAGAGAGATAGTGAGAGGGCGAGGGGTCAGGGCGAGAGTGAGGGGGTAAGAGAGAGAGGATAAGAGAGAGAGCGAGAAAGAGAGAGAGAGTCAGAGAGGACAAATGAGAGAGAGAGGAAGTGCAAGAGCGATACAGGGGGCGAGAGTGAGGGGTTCAGAGAGAAACAGAGGGGTCAAGAGAGTTGGGAGTAAAGAGAGAGTCGGGGAGAGACAAAGAGAGATGGCGAGCGAGAGAGAGAGAGGGACGAGGAAGAGAGAGAGAGAGAAAAAAAAACAAGTGAGAGAGGGAGAAAGAGAGGGGGAGGGACAGTGATTGAGGGCCAATTGGGAGAGAGATGGAGGGGGCCAGAGAGAGGTGTCGAAAGAGAGAGGGTCAGTGAAAGAGGTTGGGTACAAGAGACAGAGAGGGGGGAGGGAGAGAGAGACAGACAGGGAAAAAGAGATAGAGAGAGCGAGAGAGAGGAAGGAGAGAGAGGATGCAAAAGAGAGAGAGAGAGAGGGTTGACAGATGGAGAGGGGCGGAGGAGGCGGTGAGAGAGGGAGAGTGGGCGGGAGAGAGCGTGAGAGTGAAAGCGCGCACGAGGGGGCAAGAGAGGGCGAGATAGAGAGAGAGAGAGACAGCGCAAGAGCGAGAGGAAAGGAAGGAGAAAAGGGCCGATAGAGAGAGTTTAAGGGAGCAGAGAGTGTGGGCAAGAGCAAGAGAGAGAGGATGAGTGAAAGATAGAGAGAGGGAGCGAGAGATAGGTAAAGGGGAAGCGTGCGAGAGAGAGAGATCGAGAGAGATGGTCAGACAGTGGTCGAGAGAGGGGGCGAGAGAGAGGGAGCGAGAGAGAGGAGCTAGAGAGAGGGGGTAAGACAGAGGGAGAGAGAGTATGAGAGGGGGTGGGAGTGGGGGAGAGAGGGGCGAGAGAGGGGGCGAGAGAGGGGCTGGCAAAAGAGAATGGCGAGAGAAGGCGCTAGAGTGGTGATAGGAGAGGGGGCGAGAGAGTGGGTCAGTGAGGGAGTGAGAGAGGGGGCGAGGGAGGGGTTTGAGATGGGCGCGGGAGAGGGGCGGTGGTAAGTGGGCAAGAGACAGCGAGAGAGGTCACGAAATAAGGGGCGAGACGGGGGTTAGAGAGGGGGGTGCAAGTCGGCTCGAGAGTGGGGGGGCTCGGGAGGGTGTCTCGGAAGGGGGACAACCGAGGGGGCGAGAGATGCGGCAAAAGAGGGGTGTCAAGAGCGAGGGCGAGAGGGGGCGAGTGAGGCGGGAGAGAGAGGGGTTGAGGAGGTCGAGCGAGTGGGCAAGAGAGGGTCGAGAGAAGGGGCTGGATGAGGCGAGTGAGGGGGCGAGAGGGAGGGGTTGACAGACTAAGAGGGGCAATAGAGGAGGTGAGAGAGAGACAGCATGGGTGAGAGAGGGTGGAGGAGCGAAAACGCATAAAAGGGGGCAATAGAGGGTGAGACAGAGAGAGAGAGAGAAGCGCTAGAGCGAGAGGGAGTGAGGGAAAAATGTGGGGAGAGTGAGAGTATGAGGAGCAGAGAGAGTGGCCGAGAGAAAGACAGCGGTGGGAGAGAGAGCAATAGATATTTAAAGAGAGGGAGCACGAGAGAGAGGGAGAGATCGAGAGAGATATTTAGACAGTGGGCGAGAGAGGGGCGACAGAGGGGGCAAGAGAAGGGCCGAGAGAGAGAGGGTAATTCGGGGCGAGAGAGGGGATGAGAGGGAGCGAGAGGGGGTTAAGACAGGGCAAGAGAGGGGGAAATAGAGGGGTTGAGAGTAGGGGCAAGAGAGAGGACGTAAGACGGGGAGAGAGAGGTGGGTGAGAGAGGGGGTGAGGGGGTCGAGAGATTGGGCAAGAGAGGGGGCGAGAGAAGAGGCTGTGCAAGGCGTGAGAGGGAGCGAGAGGGAGGGAGTTGACAGACCAAGAGGAGCGAGGCCGGAGGTGAGAGAGAGAGTGTGGGCGAGAGAGGGTTGGGGAGCGATGGCACGCAGGAGGGGGCAAGAGAGGGCGACACAGAGAGAGAGAGAGAGACAGCGCTAGAGCGAGAGGGAGAGAGAGAGAAATGTGGTGAGAGTGAGAGAGTAGGCGGGGGCAGAGAGAGTGAGCGAGAGAAAGATAGAGAGGCGGACATAGAGATTGAACGAGAGATAGGTAAAGGTGGGGGCGCGCGAGAGAGAGGGAGATGGAGAGAGATGGTGAGAGAGAGGAGAGAGAGAGGACGGGCGAGAAGAAGAGGCAGGGCGAAAGACGAGGTGAGAGAGATGGGGGCATGAGATGAGGCGAGATTAGCGGCGAGAGAGGGGGCAAGTGAGGGGGCGAGTGAAGGGGCTGCGAGAGGCGAGAGTGGGGTGGAGAGAGAACGGGCTGGGCAAGGTGACAGAGGTGACGACAGAGAGGGGGCTGACAGACCAAGAGGGGCGTGGAGGGAAGTGAGAGAGAGATTGTGGGCGAGAGAGGGTGGGGGAGGGAGAGCACACGCGAGGGGGCAAGAGAGGGCGGGACAGAGAGAGACAGTGCTATAGCGAGAGGGAGGGAGAGAGAAATGTAGTGAGGTCGAGAGAGTATGGGGGGGTAGAGTGAGCGAGAGAAAGATAGAGAAGGGGAGAGAGAGGTAGAGCGAGAGATAGGTAAAGGTGGGGGCGTGCGAGAGAGACGGAGATGGAGAGAGATGTTGAGAGAGAGAGGAATGGCATGAAGAATAGACGGGGCGTAAGAGGAGATGTGAGCGATAGGGATGAGAGAGTGGGCGAATGAGGAGGGGCGAGATTAGGGGCAAGAGAGGGCGCAAGTGAGGGGGCGAGAGGGAGGGGGTGACAGAGAAAGAGGGGCGAGAGACGGTGGGGGAGCGAGAGCCCGCACTAGGGGGTAATAGAGGGTGAGACAGCGAGAGAGACAGCGCTAGAGCGAGAGGGAGGGATGGAGAAATGTGGCAAGAGAGAGAGTATGAGGGGGCAGAGAGTGGGTGAGAGAAAGATAGGGAGAGGGGGAGAGAGAGCACGAGATAGTTGAAGTGGGGGGCGCGCGAGACAGAGGGGGAGATTGAGAGAGATGGTAAGTCGGCGAAAGAGGTGGGGCGAGAGAGGGGACGAGAGTGGGAGCGAGAGAAGGGGCGAGAGAGGGAGGTAAGACAGGGGTCGAGAGCGGAGGTGAGAGGGAGCGAGAGAGGGGTGTAGCACCGGGAGAGAGGGGGTGATAGGGGGCGAGAGAAGGTTCGAGAGAAGGGGAAGTCGGGGCGAGAGAGGGGATGAGATGGGTGGGAGAAGGGGCTTGAGGGGGTGAGAGAGGAGGCAAGAGAGAGGGGGGCGATAGAGGGGGCGAGAGAAAAGGCAAGAGAGGGGAGTAAGACAGGGGCGGGGGTGAGAGGGCGTGAGAGTGGGGTGTAGGACAAGGGAGAGAAGGGGCTAGAGAAGGAGCAATAGAGGGGGCGAGAGAGGTGGTCAGCGATGGGAGCGAGAGATGGAGCGAAGGAGGGGATCAAGAGGCGTACCGGAGAGGGGACGAGATAGGAGGGCAAGAGAGAGCTAGAGAAGGAGCGAGAGAGAGAGATTAGAGATAGGGGGTTCAAGACGGCTCAAGAGGAGGAGAGGTCGAGAGGGTGTCTCAGACGGGGTGAGCGAGGGGGCGAGTGATGCGGTGACAGTGGGGTGTCGAGAGAGGCGGCCAGAGGGTGTGAGAGAAGCGGAAGAGAGAGTGGGTGAGGGGGTCGAGAGAGTGGACAAAAGAGAGAGAACGGCATGGGCGAGGTGAGAGAGGCGGTGAGAAAGAGGATGTTGACAGACCAAGTGAGCGAGGGAGAGGTGAGGGAGAGAGTGTGTTCGAGAGAGGGTGGGGGAGCAAGAGCGCGCATTGGTGGGCAATAGAGGGTGAGACAGAGAGAGAGAGAGACAGGGCTACAGCGAGTGGGAGGGAGGGAGAAATGTGGCAAGAGGGAGAGTATGAGGGGTCAGAGAATGTGGGTGAGTGAAAGATAGAGAGATGAAGAGAGAGAGCAAGAGATAGATAAAGAAGGGGCCACGCGAGAGAGAGGCAGAGATCGAGAGAGATGGTAAGACAGTGGGCGAGAGAGGTGGGGCGAGAGAATGGGCGACAGAGGGAGCGAGAGAAGGGGCGAGAGAGGGTGGTAAGACAGGGGGTGAGAGAGGAGGTGAGAGGGAGCAAGAGAGGTGTGTATGACAAGGGAGAGAGGGGGCAATAGAGGGGGCAGGATAAGGGGCGAGAGAGAGGGGGTAGGCCGGGTGATTAGCCCTAGTGAGCAGCACCATCTTTATTCGGGGCAACGAGTCATTGGACACGTGCACAGCCTCCAGCTTTGTACGGTGCAAGATTCAGATGGGTGTATGTGCAGCCTTCTCTGGCAGAGAGTGATGGGGAGAATTCACAAAAAGCACATTCAAACCGAGAGATATGTTTTTCTTTCTGCATTTGTTTCGTCATTTTGACGTAAGGCCACAGATAGAGAATATTATGTCCAGTGACCAAAACCATTGCCAATTGATCAGTTCTTCAGGAATGCCTTAAAGAAAGAAAGCAGATCTGAGAGGGTTAAGGTAGGAATTCCAGACCATGTTGCCTTGGACGCCTTAGAAACAGTCACACAGGTGAACTCATAAATAAACACATCGTTGACAGTCTGAAATAAAATGAGTTACTGAGATATGAAAGGGTGTGTGGTGCAGGGATATAGGGATGATTACAGCCAGGAATTAAATCAAAGTATTTTGTTGTTGGTTTTAAATGGGAGCCTTTTGGTGGGTCAACAAGTTTTGGTACAAGTGAGCACTTGGGCAGTAGATTTTTCAATATTCTTGAGATTATAGGAGGTTGAATGTGGGATGCTGGACCGGAGTGGGTTTAGATAATGAAATATAGAGTTAACAAAAGGAATGAATGAGAATTTCACGGAATGAGCTCAGACTGTGGTGAGTTCAGGTGATATCACTGAAGTCGAAATCGTGGTCTTGGAGTGGTACTGGGCTATCACCCTCACCTCAACTCTAGAAGTCAGCTGTTTATTAGTTTGTGAATCAAGTCTGTAATAAGCTTAGGAACTGAGTGGCCCTGGCAGAACCCAAACTGGCTGTAACTGAGCAGGTTATTGCTGAGCAGATGCTGCTTGACAGCACTGATAATGACATCTTCTATCGCTTTACTGCTGATCGAGTGTGGACTGATGCAGGGAAATTGTCTGGGTTGGCTCTGCACTGTGTTTTTGTGTTGAATATCCCTGGGCTTTGTTCCACAATGTCGGCAGGCGCCAGTGCTGGAGGAATACTTGTCTTGGTGGGCAGCAAGTTCTGGAGGACAGCCATCAGTATTATTGCCAGAATGTTGGCAGGGCCAATAGCCTTTACACTATTTCTCCATTTCTTTATCTGATTAGAAATGAGTTTTCAACAAATTCAACTCACATCTGTGATGTAAGGGACCACTGGGAATGGCTCATTCACTTGACGCTGCTGGCTGAAGATTGGTGCATATGCTGTCGTCTTAACTTTTACATGGAACTATTTTAGCTCGAAAGTTGGGGATATCTGTGATGCTTCCTCCAATGAGTTGTTTAATTTTCTATCACCATTCGTGACTAGGATTGGCAGATACGCAGAACTCAAATTTGATCCATTGTTTGTGGGATCAATTAGTTCCATTTTGATGTTGCTTGTGCTGTTTGGTATGCAGGTTTGGTAGCTTCACCAGGTTGGCACCTCATTATTAGGTATGCCTGGTACTGTTCCTAGCATGTCCTCCTGTATTCTCCATTGAGGCAGGTTTGATCCTCTGGCTTGACATTAATGGTTGAATAGGAGAAATGCCAGGCCATGAGATTTCACATTGGGTTGAAGTACAGTTCTGCTGCTGTTGTTGGCCCACAGTGAGGCGAACGTTGCAGGGTCAAGAAGGCTGATTTTGTGAACGTATTTTCCTGTGCATTGGCAGATGTAATGTGGTCCATCTATTTTCATTCCTTTGTTGAGACTTTGCAGTGATTAATACAATGAGCGATTTGGTGGGCAACTGTCATGTTGGCAGGTTTCTTTCCCTCAAAGACATTGACAATGGCAGAAGAAAATCCCCAATAGTTCCATGGCAACCAGTAGAGTCTTCATTACCCTTATTTTTTTTTAACTTAACGTTAGATCCACCCTCTATCGAGGTGGAATTCGAACCCTAATACGTCAAGTTTGTTCACTCATTTTTAGTATCACAAGAACAGGTTTTGTTTATTTCTTTATTTCCAAAACAATGTCCATTATCCTGTCCCCTCCATCCTCCCCTCCAACAATAAGAGTGACGTACATGGATTGAGACAATCCAATCAGCTGCCTCCGCTTCTTCCCTCCCTCCTACGAACCCACTGAGCAAAACCGCCTCACATGGTGTTCCTTATTTTACTCGTAAACTGACATCTTTCTCCAGTCTCTTGTGAAGCCTTATCAGAACTCATCTTGACCCTTTATCCCAGTCTAGCTAAATCATTGACATTCCAAATCTCTGTCTCCTCCTCCTCCTTGTAACACCCCATTCACCAATTCACAGATATTATTCCTTGTTCGTTCTGTCTGTCTGTCTTTTCTGGTTATGTTCTTCTCACGCATTCTTAAACCCCTTAAAAATCCTATATGTTTCAATGAGATCACCTCTGATTTTTCCAAAATCTAACGAGTAGATTCCTAACTTTTTGAGCCTTTGCTTAAAACGTAATCCCTCCAAACGAGGAATCATTCCAGTGAATTTCCTCTGAAATGCCTCAAATGAAGTGATATATTTCCTGATATAAATGGGCCAAAATTTCTCACATTACTTCAGATGTGGTGTCACCAGCACTTTGTAAAGTTGTCCTGAGGTTAATATTCCAAACTACTAAACTGAAAACCCTTTGAAATAAGGAACAACATTCCACCCCCCTTCTTGATGACCTGTTGTAACTGTGAGCTAGCTTTCTATGTTTCCTGCACAATTACCCCCGTTCCTTTTGTGGTGCTGCTTTCTACAGTTTCCACAATTTAAATACTAAAGGGTTAGATAGGGTGGACAGGGTGGGCCATTTTCCAAGAATGGTGACGGCGAGCACGAGGGGGCTAGCTTTATTTTAATTATTGTAATTGTATTCGCAGCTACTACTTCTGAAAGTTCATTCCACACTTATAATTTTTTTAAAAAAAAACCTAATGTCTTCTTTCAAACCTTTCTCATCTGTTCTCAAAATGAATGCACCAGAGTCTTGAATCCCGCTCCTCCCCCTGCCATTCCTCTTATCTACACTCTTCATGCTTTTATAAACCTCTAATAAGGTCACCCCTCAACGTCTTACGCTGTTGTGAAAAATGTCTCAGCCTATCCAGCCTCTGCTTATAACGCAATCCCTCCATTCCCATCAACATCCTGGTAAATTTCTTTTGAACCCGCTCCACTTTAATACTATCCTTCCGATAACAGCGCAACAAGAACTGGACAAAGAATTCCAGAAGAGGCCTCTTCAACATCATGTGCAACCTCAACATAATGTCACAACTCCTGTACTCAGAGGTCTGAGCAATGAAGTTAAGTGTGCTAACCACCATCTTAACCCACTGTCGACATGTGATACAAACTTCAAAGACCAGAATCTCTCGATCTCTTTGTTCTATATCACTACTCAATGCCCTAATTTTAATTCGTGGAAGACCCGCCCTCATTTGTTTTATCAAGATGTAATAGTTTCCATTTATTCCAATCCAAATATCTAAAAGATCCTTCGAGTATAGGAGTATAATTAAGAGAGAAATCAGGAGGACAAAAAGGGGACATGAGATAGCTTTGGTGAATAGGATTAAGGATAATCCGAAGGGCTTCTATAAATACATTAAGAACAAAAGGCTAACTAAGGAGAAAATAGAGACCCTCAAAGATCAACAAAGGAGCCTATGTGTGGAGCTGCAGGCGATGGGGGAGATACTAAGCGAGTATATGGCATCAGTATTTACTGTGGAGAAGGACGTAGGAGATATAGATTGTGGAGAAATAGATGGTGTCATCTTGAAAAATGTCCATATTACAGAGGACATTGTGCTGGATAAATTGAAATGCATAATGGTGGACAAATCCCCTGGACCTGATCAGGTGTACACGACAACTCTGTGAGAAGCTAGTGAAGTGATTTCTGGGCCCCTTGCTCAGAGGTTTGCATCATTGCTAGTCATAGGTGAGGTGCCGGAAGACTGGAGGTTGGTTAATGTGGTGCTAATATTTAAGGAAGTTGGTTAGGACAGCTAGGTAACTATAGATGGGCGAGCTTGACATTGGTGCTGGGCAGGTTGTTGGAGGGAATCCTGTGGGACCGAATCTGCATGCATTTGGAAAAGCAAGGACTGATTAGGGATGGTCAGCATGACATTGTGCGTGGGAAATCATGCCTCACAAACTTGATTGAGTTGTTTTGAAGAAGTAGCAAAGTGAATTGTTGAGGGCAGAGCGGTTGACCTGATCGGTTTGGACTTCAGTAAAGCATTAGAGAAGGTTCCCCATGGGAGACTGGTTAGATCTCATGTAATACAGGGAGGACTATCCATTCGGAAACAGAACTGGCTCGATGGTAGTAGTAAGATGAATGGTGATGGAGGGTTGCTTTTCGAACGGGAGGCGTGTGATCAGTGGAGAGCCACAAAGATCAATGCTGGGTCCACTACTTTTCTTCATTTATGTAAATGATTTGGATGTGAGCATAAAAGGTATAGTGAGTAAGTTTGCAGATTTCACCAACATGAGGGGTGCAATGGACAGTGAAGAGGGTTACTTCGGATTGCAACGAGATCTTGAACGGATGGGCCTTGGGCTGAGGAGTGACAGATGGAGTTTAATTTAGATAAACATGAGGTCCTGCATTTTTGGAAAAAACAAATCTTAGCAGTACTTGTACACATAACGTTAAGTTCTAGGAAGTGTTGCAGAACAAAACGACCTTGGAGTGAAGGTTCATTGCTCCTTGAAAATGGTGTCGCAAGTAGATTGGATAGTGAAGTAGGCATTTAGTATGAGTTCCTTTATTTGTCAGGGCAATGAGTACAAGATTTGGGAGGTCATGTTGCAGGCGTTCAGGACAATATTGTGCGCAATTCTGCTCTCCACCTATCAGAAGGATGTTGCGTAACTTGAAAGGGTGCACAAAAGTTTCACAAAGATATTGCTAGGGTTGGATGGTTTGAGCTGTAGGAAGAGGCTGTTTTTCCAGAAGCATCAGAGACTGAGAGGTGACCTTATAGAGGTTTATAAAATTATGAGGGTCATGGATCGGATAGTCTAGAACTAGAGGGCATAGGTTTAGCGTGAGAGGAGAAAGATATAGAATGGACAAAACGGGCAACGTTTTCAAGAAGACGATGGTGCGTGTCTGGAATGAGCTGCCAGACGAAGTTGTGGAGGCTAGAACAATTGCAACATTTATTAGGCATCTGGATGGATCTGCAAGTAGGAAGTGCTTGGAGGGATATGGGCTACGTGATGCCAAATAGGACCAGATTAGGTTAGGATATCTGGTCGGCATGGATGAGTTTGACCGAAGTGTCGGTTTCCGTGCTGGACATGTCTGTGACTCACAGCTAGGGACCACCTCCGTGGGTTTCAGTCTCTTAAAAGGTAAATCTTAGTCTGTTATATTTTAGTAAATCTACAACATTGAGTAGGTGAGGGTTTATTACTTTGAATACCTGACTTATGATACTTTGATTAATTATTTAAATATAAAATGTTGGGTGTGGTGTTTTGTAAAGCAGTAAGAGTCTGCCTTTTTTAGATCTGTGGATTAAGGTGAGAGACGGCTATTGATAGAGTGATGTGATCTTCCTGTTGGATGTCGGAGATTAAGGAGAGTTTTAATGATCCTGATGATTGTCTGCAGGAAGTGAGAATGCAAATCCTACAGAGTTTCATGGATCAGATGGAGCGGTGGTTAATGGCAATGAAGAATTTACAGGAGCCGCGGTGTGATAGGTGGCAGTTTCAGGTTGGAAAACTGCAGATGCAATCATGTGGATGCGTTACCTCCAGGAGATGGAGGTAGATAGAGCAGAAGTCTCCTGTGGCTATCCCCGTCTGAAACAAGTGTACTGTTTGTAAAATCTAGCTGGACACAGACTCTCTGGGGAATGTTGCACTGACAAACAAATTACCGGTACTGAGACTGGCTCTACTGTAATGAGAGGTTTGTCAGGTTTCAAGCAATCAATGATGATGTTGGACTCTCTAATTGGGCACAAACTGCCGTTTCTGCCGCTGGCAGTGAGACATCAGAATGAGGTGGTACCTCCCTGGTGCCAGGGTCAAAGATGTCTCAGACAGGAAGCAGAATATTCAGAAAATGGAGAATGACCAGTGGGAGATCATTGTGAATTAGTACCAATTACATAGGAAGAAAAAAGTGTAAGGTCCTGTTGAGACAAAATAGCAAATTAGCCTGGAAGATGAACAGTAGGTCCTTGTTGGTCGTGATACCTAGATTACTCTCGGTGCCGCATGCTTGTTGAGAGTAGGAAAAGCAGGATAGAGCCGATGAATGAGTGGCGAAGGAGCAAGTGCAGCGGATATACATTCACATTTTTGGATTATTGTAATTTCCTCTGAAGTAGAGTTGACCTGCAAAAAAAGGATGTATTGTACCTGAATTATAAGACGTCTAAAGTCCAGGCAGAGAGATTTGCTAGTGCTACTTGGGAGGCATGAAACCAGTGAGGGAGTGGTGGTAAACACAAAGAGACAGTGAGTAAAGAGGTAAGTCTGAGGCTGGTACAGTTCAGAAGTCAAACAGTAAAGGCAGACAAGGGCAACGCACAGAACGAGGTAGGACTGGGCAGTTACACTGAATTTCCTTTAGTGCAAGAGGCCTGACAGGGAAGGCAGATGGGCTCAGGGTATGGTTTTGAACATGTGACCAGGATGTCATAAGTATTACAGAAACGTGGCTATGGGATGGATAGGACTGGCGGCGTAATGTTCCAGAATTTAGATACAAAAGGAAGGGTAGACAGGGGGACAAGAGAGGAGGTGGAGTGGTGTTTTTGAGGAGGAATCGCATTACAGTTGTACGTCGGGAGGATATTCCTGGGAGCACGCCCTGTGACATTATTTGGGTGGAACTGGGAAATAAGAAAGGGATGATCACCATATTGGAGTTGACTGCATGGGTTTCGTCTGATTGCACTGGTTTCCTCCCACAGTCCAAAAATGAGCAGTTTAGGTGGATTATCCAGGCGGAATTACCCATAGTGTTCAGGGATGCGCGGGTTGTGTGGATTGGCCATGGGAATTTCAGCGTTACAGGGGTAGAGTCGGAGGGTCTGAGGGTCAGTGTGGATGTGATGGACCGAATGGCTTGTTTCCACACTGTCGGAATAGTTCGAGATAAAAATCGACCAGAGCTAATAGTAAAAGTTCTAAATCGGAAAAGGCCAATTTTGATGGCATAAGGCAAGAACTTGCAAAATTTGTTGCGGCATGTTATTCCCAGTGAAAGGATGGCTGGAAATGGGAACATAGAAATATGAGGAAGAGGAGCAGGAGTAGGCCATCTGGCCTCTCAGGTCTGCTCTGCCATTCAATATGATCAGGGCTGAACTTTACATGGCCTCAGCTCCACTTTCATGGTTTCTCACAATAACCCTTAATTTTTCTCCTGTTCGCAAATCTACCTTTTGCCTTATAGACATTCAAGTTGATAGCCTCAACTGCTTCGTCAACAGGGAATTCCACAGATTCACAAACTTTTAGCTAAAGAGGATCCTCCTGAACGCAGTCCTATATCTGCTCCCCCTTATTTTGAGGTCATGTCCTCCAGTTTCACACGCCCCCAGTGGAAGTATCCTTCCCTCTTATCTACTCGCTTAATAATTTTATTTTTTCCTATTGTTGTTCTGTTTGCCGAGCTGGAAATTTGTGTTGCAGACGTTTCGTCCCCTGTCTAAGTAACTTGCTCAGTGCTTGGGAGCGTCCTGTGAAGCGCTTTTGTGTTGTTTCCTCCGGAAGTTTTAGTGGTTAGTCTCTGTCGCTTCCGGTTGTCAGTTCCAGCTGTCTGCTGCAGTGGCTGGTATATTGAGTCCAGGTCAATGTGTTTGTTGATAGAATCAGGGGTGAGTGCCATGCCTCTAGGAATTCCCTGGCTGTTCTCTGTTTGACTTGTCATCTAACAGTAGTGTTGTCCCAGTCGAACTCATGTTGCTTGTCATCTGTGTGTGTGGCTACGAAGGATAGCTGGTCGTGTCGTTTCGTGACTAATTGGTGTTCATGGATACGGATCATTAGCTACCTTCCTGTTTGTCCTATGTCGTGTTTTGTGCAGTCCTTGCATGCGATTTTGTACACTACGTTGGTTTTGCTCATGCTGGGTATCGAGTCCTTTGTCCTGGTGAGTTGTTGTCTGAGAGTGGCTGTTGGTTTGTGTGCTGTTATGAGTCCTAGTGGTCGTAGTAGTCTGGCTGTCAGTTCAGAAATGTTCTTGATGTATGGTAACGTGGCTAGTCCTTTGGGTTGTGGCATGACTTCATTTGGTTGTCTTTCCTGTCGGCATCTATTGATGAAATTGCGGGGGTATCCGTTTTTGGTGAATATATTGTAGAGGTGTTCTTCTTCCTCTTTTTGCAGTTCAGGTGTGCTGGAGTGTGTTGTGGCCCTGTTGAACAATGTCTTGATGCAACTTCTTTTGTGTGTGTTGGGGTGGTTGCTTTCGTAGTTCAGGACTTGGTCTGTGTGTGTGGCTTTCCTGTATACCTTTGTGGTAAATTTTCCGTTCGATGTTGTCTGTACCATGATGTCGAGGAATGTGAGTTGGTTGTCCTTTTCTTCCTCTCTAGTGAATCGGATTCCTGTGAGTGTGGCGTTGATAATCCGGTGTGTGTTCTCTATTTCTGTGTTTTTAATGATTACAAAGTTGTCATCCACATATCTGACCCAGAGTTTGGGTTGAATTTGCCTAAGACTGTTTGTTCTAATCTTTGCATTACAACTTCTGCTATGAGTCCAGAGATGGCTGAGCCCATGGCTGTGCCATTGATTTGTTCATATATTTGGTTGTTGAATGTGTAGTGTGTTGTGAGGCACAGGTCCAGTAGTTTGAATATGCAGTCTTTGTTGATAGGTTCCCCGTCTTGTTGTCTGTTCTGTATGTCCAGCAGGTTGGCTATTGTTTCTTTGGGTAGGGTTTTGTCGATAGAGGTGAACTCTAGTAGTATAGGACAAGCGAAACAGAGAACAGTCAGGGAGTTCCTAGAGGCATGGCACTCATCCACAGATTCTATCAACAGAAACATCGACCTGGACCCAATATACCGGCCACTGCAGCAGACAGCTGGAACTGACAACCGGAGGCTGCAGAGACAAACCACTATAAATGCCGGAGGAAACAACACAGAAGCGCTTCACAGGAGGCTACCAAGCACTGAGGATGTCACTTAGACAGGGGGAGAAACGTCTGCAACACAAATTTCCAACTGGGCGGACAGAACCACAACAACGAGCACCCGAGCTACAAATCTTCTCACAAACTTTTTTTTTTTCGATTGACGCCCCATTCTTCTGAACTCCAATTAGTATAGTCCCTGCCTACTCAATCTCTCTTCATACACCAACCCTCTCAACTCCTGACTCAAATTAGTGGACGTCCTCTGCACGCTCTTCAGTGTCAGTACAACCTTGCTGAAGTAAGGAGACCAAAACTACACAGTATTCCAGGTGTGGCCCCACCAGCACCATGCACAGCTGCAGCATAACCATCCCCCTAGCAATGAAGGACAATATTCTCGAGCTGCCTTAATTACCTGCTGCACCTCCAAACCAACTTCCTGTGATCCAAGCAAAAGGACACCCAGCTCCCTCTGCACAGCAGCATGCTGCATGTTTTCATCATTTCATCATCCAGTTTGCTGTTAGTCCTCCCAAAATGAATGACCTTATATTTCCCAACATTGTAGCCCATCTGCCAGGTCCTTACCCAATCACATAACCTATCTGTATACCTGTGCAGAATTACAGTGGCCTCTGCATGCATTGCACTACCTCATCTTCGTGTCAAATGTGAATTCTGACATCGTACACTTGGTCGTCAACTCCAAAATATCTGTGTACATTGTAAGCAATTGTAGTGCCAACATTAATCCAAACACCCAATTATCCCCAATCTTAACTTTTTGTAAGTTAACCAATCCTCTATCCATGCTAATACATTACCCATAGTACCGTCCATCTTTACATTACACAGCAACCTTTTGTGTGGCAACTTATCGAATGCCTTCTGGAAATCCAGATACATTACATCCACCTGTTCCCCCTTGTCCAACGCACTCGTAGTGTTCTCAAATATTTCCAGTAAATGTGTTAAACATTACCTGCCTTTCATAATGCATGCTGTGTCTGCTTGGTGGGACAATGTCTTATCAGATATCTCGGTATTACTTCCTTGAGAGATTAAAGCATGTTCCCCATCATTGTGTGTGTGTGTATACACACATATATGTATACATACATACATATATATATATATATATATATATAATCTACAATCAGTTTTGGATTGTCCTCATCCTTCTTTGCCAAGGCTATTTCATGTCCTCTTTTTGCATTCCTGATTTCCATCCTTCAGCCCGTGCGATCCTCAGGGATTCCCTTGATCCAGCTGGCTATACCTGGCATGTGCCCCGTTTTCCTTCACCAGACACTCAATAGACAGCCAGTGTTTCCAAATCCTGTCAGCATTGACCTGCACACAAACAGGAGCATGCTGGCGCTGAACATTCAATTTCTCTTACTTTTAAAATATTCTCACTTGCCAGACTTCATTTTCCCTGCAAATAGACTCACTAATCACCTTTTGAAAGTTCCTGGCTCATACGATCAAGCTTGAGATGGCCCAATTTTATAAACTGAACTTGTGGACCAGGCCTGTCCTTTTCCATAGCTGTTCTCAAACTAATGGAACTGTGGTCACTTTGGTAAAATGCTTTCCCACTAACACCTCAGTCCCTTTCCCTACCTTGTTTCCCAAGGGATGGTCAGGTTTTGCTCCTTTCTCTATTCAGGCTTTTACATATTGATTGGGAGTTTTCTGGAACGCAAATAGCAAATTCCCCCCTTGCAAACGCTGAATACTGACAGTCCCAGTCCAAGATGGAAAGATTAAAAACCCTACCATATCAACCCTATTATTATGATTTTTTATTTGCGATCTCCCGACATATTTGCTCCTCAGTCTGTCACTGGTCATTCGGGGTCAGTAGGACAATCGAATCGTAGTGATGACTCATTCTTATTTCTCAGGTCCACTAACGTCGCCTCGCTGGGTGATCCACAAGAATATCCTGTCTTAGGACTGCTGTGGTGATTCATGCAATCAAAACACACCACCACACGTCCTTTCTTGCCTCCCTTTCAATGCTTCCTGTGTTCTCTCTACCTTGAAACAATTAGCTGCCAGTCCTGAACCTCCTCCAAATGTGTTTCTTTAATAGCTGTAATATTCCAGTTCCATGTTCCAATCCACGCCCTGATTTCAGTTTCCTTAGTTTTCAGGCCCCTTGGATTAAAATAAATGCAGTTTAATCATCCGTTTTACACCATTCCCAGCTATGTTCGTGCCTGCCTTGTCTGTTGAAATTGCTCTCTTTAACTTGTGTACCAGCTTCAATCCTCTTTCTGACCTTCCGACTGTTTAAGGTCCAACACGCTGCCAGATTAGATTATATCCTCTCATGCAGCTCCAGCAATTCACCCCACCAGGATATGGGTCCCCCTCCTGCTCCTAGTTCAGGGGCCTTCCCCACCCGGTCCACCTACGCTGACACTTTCAGGGATATTTGGATTGTCCACTCAGGTCACTGTGTTCCTCAATACTTCGCAAGGAGCAACCATTCATTATGTTTTCCCTTCGCTTACTATTCCTCCAACAGGGTATGACCTCATACTGATCAGAGCTAAACTCTGCTCAGATTATCATCTGATCGTCATCAGACTGTAGCTAGAGAGCAACATCCTCACTGTGAACAACACCCTAACCTTTCATGCCGTCTGCAAACCGACTAATGATATCTTCTGCTTTCACATTGTTGTTATTATTCCACAGAATAACCAGCATGGTTCCTGCACAGATACTTATGGTACACTCACTGTTAAAAGAATTTCAAACACGAAGAAGACGATCCAACAATTTTGTATTCAAATTGCCAACTTGCCTTGGATCCCATGGGGTCTTTCCTTTTGGACCAGCCTTCCATGTGGGACCTTGTCAAAAGCCTTAATGAACTCCAGTTAACCCACACCATCTGCACTGCCATCTTTAGTATTTTTAGACACTATTAAAAACAAACTATACTGAATTTCTCAGACAGTATCTTCCTCTACCAATTCCGTGATGACTAATCCGAGCTGACCCTTGCGTTTGCAAATGTTGATTCATCCTCAGAGTAGTGTCCACTAATTTCCTTGCCACTGATGTCAGTCTATCTGCTCTGTAATTGCCTGGCCTGTCTTTTTGAACAAAGGAATCATATTAGCTACCCGACAGTCATTCGGCACTTCACCTGTGGCCAGCAAACTATTAAATATATCCACCAGGGCCCCAGCAATCTCCTCCCTTACCTCCCATAGCAGCCTGGGATACACTTCATTGGGCACTGGAGATTTCTCCACCTTTATACATGTGAAAATATTTAATACCTCCCCCTTATTGATCATATCATGTTATAGAACCTCACCCCATCCCGACTGAAATCCCTGGCTACATTTTCATTCTCCTGTGTGAATACAGATGGGAAGTAGTCATTGAAGACTACACCTACTTCCTCTGGCTATATGCACAGATTGTTCTATTTTTTTTCTAATAGGCCTCACTCTTTCTTCAGTTACACTCTTACTCTAACTATACTGGTAAAGTATATTGAGGTTTTTCCTTCATAGTTTCTGGCAAAGATATTTCATGGCCATTTTGTGTCCCTCATTTGTAAGGACCCCCTTGCACTCTCTGTACTTGTGAAGGGTTTCACCTGTTTTTTTTTCACTGTATTTTCTTTAGCAAATTCACGATATCACTTGATCCGTATTCGCTGGTCTTGCTGCCTTTACTATTCCCTCGTCAGGGACAAACTGGCCCTGAATTCTCACGGTATCACTTTAACATTTTCCCACTTTCCAAACATAGACCCAACTGCAGATAGTCTTCCCAGTATATGTCTGCCAGATCCTCTCTTATTAATGTTGATATTGATAGGAGACTCAGTTGTGAGGGAGACAGACAAGAGCTAGTGTAGATGCAGAAGAGACGCCAGGATGGTGTGCTGCCTTCCCTTTGCCAGAGTCAAAGGTGCCTCTGAGTCGTTACTGAACATTCGGAAGGGGGAGTGTGAACAGCCAGAGGTCATTGTGCAAATCGGCCAACGTGACAGTGGTGGACAAAGGGATGGGATCCTGTGAAATGTGTATTGGACATTAGCTAAGAAGTTAAAAAGCAGGACCTCAAGGGTAGTGATCTCCAGATTACTCTCAGTGCCACGTGCCAGTGAGGATAAACATAGAAAAATAGGCTGAGTGGATGTGTGCCTGAGGAGTTGATGGAGGGTGCAGGGTTCTTGGATCATTGGAATCTCTTCTGGGGTACAGGTGACCTATACAAAGATGGGTTAGACTTGAACCGGAGGGGCACCAGTATCCCTGGGGGGGAGATTTGCTAGTGTTTCCCGGGAAGGTTTAAACTAGTTTAGCAGGAAGTTGCGACTCTGAATAAGAGAGGACCATCGAAAAGTCAGGGGAAAATACATCTGCCATCAAGAACAAGTTTCCTATTCAGGACATCCAGGCGCACAGTCAAGGGAGGGAAAAAGACTTATGGTTTAAACTTCATTTATTTCAACGCACAAGGTCTGAATGGTAAGGCAGACGGGTTCAGAGCACGGATTAGCTCTGGGGAATGGGATATTATAGCCATAACGGAAACATGTCTAAGAGGAGTGCAGGACTGGCAGATCAGTGTTCCAGGGTACAGAAGCTACAGGCATGACAGAAGGATAAGTAAATGAGGAGGGGGAGTTGACCTTTTGATAAGGAAGGATACAAAAACCGTGCTTAGAGATGATACTCTTAAACCGGCATCAAATGAGGCCACAAGTTTAGAACTTAGAATCAAAGCAGGGGCGGGCACTCTGTTGAGACTGCATTATAGACCCCCAAAATAGCCAGCAGGAACTAGAGGAGCAGATGTGTAGGGAGATTGGAGATAACAGTCGGAATAATAGAGTAGTATTGGTTGGAGATTTTAATTTTCCAAGTATTGACTGGACCACTCAGAGTTTAAAAGGCCCGTACTGAGTGCAAATTGTCAAATGTGTCCAAGAACGTTTCCTAAACCAAGATGCAACTCTGACAAGGTCGAACTCTACTCAGACAGATGCAACACTGGACCTCCCCTCAGAAAACGAGATCGGGCAAGTGGCTGAAGTGTCAGTCAGATAGCACTTTGGGGCCAGTGACCACAACTGCCTTAGATTTAACATTGTTATGGAAAAAGATGGGACAGGTCCACAGATTAAGGTGTGAAACTGGAGCAGGGCCAAGTTGGGGCCATTAGGCAGGATCTAGCAGAGGTCGATTGGGTGAATTAAAACTTACACAACACCAGGTTATAGTTCAACATGTTTATTTCGAAGCATTCGCTTTCGAAGCGCAAGAGATCATTCTAAAAGGTGAAAGGCTGAAACTAAATTTGTTTGATATTATATTCCATGAAACTGCAATCTTGTCGCTATAACTTCTGTGCCTTAGGATTGTGCTGTACAACCACATGACGAAGCAGTGCTCCGAAAGTTATTGCTTCCAAATTAACTTGTTGTACTGTAAGCTGGTGTTGTGTGATTTTTAACATTGTCCATCAAGTTCCAACACCGACTCCTCAACATCATGCTCCCATCAACTGCCTGAGTCTATTTGACAGAAATTGAATGACTGGCAAATGGGCGGCTTTTAATAGTGTGATATTAAACATCCAGGGCCAGTATGCCCCTGTTAGGGTGAAAGGAAAAGGTGGCAGGTTCAGGGATTCAGAGCTGATGAGTGATATTGAGGTTCTGCTCTGGAAAATGAAGATGGTATACATTTGATTTAAGCTTTCCGTATCTATCTCACCTACCTCACCAGACTGATTGACACAATCAATGAGTGGAGACTCTACAATCCTCTAAGTTCCCTGCAGCACTCCCGTCTGTAGAACTCGCTCCAATGCATGTGACTCTCGCAATCCGGTTCCTATAAGCCTCCCTATCTAAGTGACGTCCTACCGTCGCCAGCACACACCCTGTCAATGCAAGCTCCTCCAGTCTCTCCATCCATCTATCCATCTCTATAACTTTTTCCAGCTCTTACACCCCTATCTGTGTAAACGTCACCGTCCCCTACAACTCTTCGCACTTTGACCAAACTGAAGGAGGTTACCAATGCTTTATTATCTGTGAAATTGTTTCCAACCAAAATTGCTCTTCTTATCTCCTCTAAAATCTTTCCGATTCCACATCCTCCATGTCTAAGTAACCTGCAGAACCTAAGCATTCCTGTATCTATAAACATCGACAGTCACGACTACACTTCATATGTCTGTTTTTTCTTCCTGTCTGGACAGCCATCTTTACCTCTGTCATTTGATCGATTCACTGTCTGTGTAAATCACCCCAGCCTAAAAACATCCTTATCACTATAAAGTGCTCCATCCCCCCAATCTCCCCATCTTCATGAAATACCTTTCGGCCCTCCAGCCCTCCACATTTCTGTAACCTCCTGTGGCTCTATGACCTTCGCTTCCTGTGAAACCACCTCCAGTCCCCACAACCATTCCAATCTGGGTCATCTGCTCCAGATCAGACCATTGCTGTCTCTGTAAACTTCGATACTCCTCGTAACCCTTCCTATTTCTGTCTCTTCATTCAGACCCCATCCTCTGCAGCTTTCCAAAACTCTTCCTGCCATTGTAACCCTCCCTATTTAGAACATGGAACAATACAGCACCGTACAGGACTTTCAGCCCTCGATGTTGTGCTGACCTTTTATCCAACTCTAACCTATGAAGGCTTTCTGCAGAATCCTCCAGTCTTAAACCCTCCTTATTTAGTAAATTCCTCGAGTCTCTGCAACACTCAAACTGTGAAACTTCTTCAAGTCCCTACAATCCTCCTTAACTCTGTAAACACCTTTATGAGCATCAACACTCAAAATTACCGAAGCCTGTTTTGGTCACTGCAATGTTCCTAACATCTGCGAAACCCTCCCAGTCCTGATATCTCTCTCTTTATCCGTCACATCCCCTTTTTTCAGTGACTTTCAGGTGAACGCTGCAGAAGATGGAAGATTCGTAGAGTCCGGTCCGTGTTACAGAGGTAGAAAGTGGTGCCGAACCTGGAGGATGGCACGAATGTAGGAAAGGACGTCTATCCTGCAGGAGGTTAGAGGTAGCGGGATTCATAGAACCTGCAGAATGGGTCTAAGAATCGGTTGTGGAACCTGCAGGATGTTACAATTTGAACCACAGATCATTTTTGACTGGTGCATTGAACTGATCGTGATGTCCTAATTCTGGAGGTCTTTATCAGAACTGCTGAGCATAGCTTCAGATTCCCAGGCTGGGAGATATGAACTCAGATGTGAATCTATTTGCCCACTCTATCTTTGTGCCTGATACTGACCTGGGAGAA
Source organism: Chiloscyllium plagiosum (assembly GCF_037043375.1). Taxonomy (NCBI): domain Eukaryota; kingdom Metazoa; phylum Chordata; class Chondrichthyes; order Orectolobiformes; family Hemiscylliidae; genus Chiloscyllium; species Chiloscyllium plagiosum. Next base: position 63,817,677 of record NW_028270180.1, on the reverse strand, counting down.
AGTGAGGACTGCAGATGCTGGAGATCAGAGCTGAAAAAATGTGTTTCTGGAAAAGCACAGCAGGTCAGGCAGCATCCAAGGAGCAGGAGAATCTACGTTTCGGGCATAAGCCCTTCTTCAAGAATTAAGGGCTTATGCCCGAAACGTCCATTCTCCTGCTCCTTGGATGCTGCCTGACCTGCTGCGCTTTTCCAGAAACACATTTTTTCAGCTCTGATCTCCAGCATCTGCAGGAGAATCTACGTTTCGGGCATAAGCCCTTCTTCAAGAATTAGGGGCTTATGCCCGAAACGTCCATTCTCCTGCTCCTTGGATGCTGCCTGTCCTGCTGCGCTTTTCCAGAAACACATTTTTCAGGTCTGATACTGACCTGCTCTGGTGGAAAGCACTCTCCGTGCATCTGGTAACCTTCAGATCTGCATGACACTCCAGACAAAACCTCATCAAAGCCTTCATTTGGAACGTTCTTCATTTTAATATTATTCAAGTGGCAGTACGTGAGATGCATGAACTGAGGAGTTCCATTTTGAGAGAATGATCCTGACCCATGCAATGGAGTTTCGTGGATTGTGTTGTTGTTTGCCGATTATCACTCAGAGGATTGTACAGCCATGGAATCTGAGTGCAGATGTTCTTTGCTTTGGAGAGTGTGAATTTACCAGTTCAGATCTGCTAGGACACAGTGTTTCTAGAGAATGTATAACGGTGCACAAACCTCACCAACTGGTTGAGGGGTGAAGGCACTGGGACCTGAGCACCAGGTGCTGGGAAACCTCAGGCTGTTTTGTATGTGGGGCTTGGCACCAGACTGGGTGTGAGCAGCTCTCTGAGTAAATAACAGTGTGGAGCTTGGGATCCTGCTGCTGTGTTTGACCTTGTGCCATATCTGTATCTCCCTCTCATGAGTAAGTTTGTCATGTTCTCCAGTCCTGACAGTGCCCACTCTCTGTAAACCCTTCCAACTGTTGAGCATCTCCCTTCTCTCTCACTCACTCCACCCCTTCCAACCTGCCCTTCGTCTCGTATCTCCTGCTGTCCCAAATGATTATACTCTTTGTTGTCGCATTGCATTCCTTTGAGTTGTGAGGGAACAAACCGAGGGAACGCTTCCATTCTCGATTTTGGTCAAGCAGAGTTTGCTTGTTTGTCATTCTCCCATAAGGGAAAGGAAGCATTCTTTCAGCATCCACTCTGCCCATTCCCCTGAGGATCTGAACATTTCTATCAGGACAACTGTCCTCCTGATGACCCTCAGTAGCACAGCACCGAGGTGACATGTTTATGTTCCTCTATTTTCTACGACTGCTTCCTTTTGCTCTATTCCTTCATCATTCTGAAACCTCCCACAGTCTGGACAGTGCTCCGAACCACTAATTACTGACAATGCTCCATCCTCCATAACTCTGTAAACTCCATACACTCCTATAATCCTCCTTGTGTGTATGACCTCTCCAGTTTGTACACTCCTTCCAAATTATTACATCCCCTACAGCCCTCACCATCTCTGTATCCTCCAGTCACTACATTTCTCCACACCTCTGCAAATCACTCCAGCCTCTTCAAATCTGCAAATCCACAAAACATCCTTCTATGTGGAACTTCCACCAGGCACCACTGCCCTGCATATCTCTGTAATCCTCTGCTGTTCTATATATTTCGGTTCCCAGCATCAGTCCTGACAACCCTCCTTCCATGTATAACATCATCAAATCCTGTAATCCTCCTGATCTGTGGAACCTCCACCAGACCTTACACCTCACTCATGATCTCTGACTGCCTGCAGTAATTTCAGGCTTCCACAATTCAATAACATCTCCAGTCTTCATACCCTGCCGATCATTCTGAGGTGCTCCAAACCTCTCAAAAACCTTCCTGCCTGTGTACACCATCAAGTTGAGACAACTCTTTTCATTTCAGTAATGCCCTTCAGACATTACAATCCTCCCAATTTTTGTGTGTTCTGCCTATCACTGGTACTCTCTTTATGTGTAGAAATGCCTCCAGTCACTACAACCTTTGTGTGGACTCCACCAGACCCAAAAGCCATGCTATTTGTGCAACCTCCTTCAGGTCTATATCCTGAAAATTGCTGAAACCTGTTCCACCATTGCAACCCCCATTATTTCTGAACATTGTTTAGTCTCTGAAGCCATCCTTCTCCAATGATCTCCTCCAATGCGTACAACACTCCCGGTATGTGTAATCGCTTCAAAGTCTTTATTTTCTATATACCTATGTATTGTTGTCACTGTTTTGAGGCCACTGTATCATCCTTTCTATCTGCAAATCACTGTTGCCCCTCCTATACTCATACGTGACTCGAGTCTCACAACCCTCTCTATGATGGTAACCTCCTCCAGTCTCAACATGCCTCCTGATCCCTGTCATATCTTCATGCATGTGCAACACTCACTGTTTCAGAAATATCTTCCAGCGCTTAAAATCAGCTCTGCCTCTCAGTTTCTCTAGTCCATAACTTCCTCCCTACCCCATTACCGTTCTCCAGTCCATGCCACCACCCTATCATTGCAAACGTCTCCGGTCCATACCGCCCACCCTATCCCTGTAACATTCTCCATTGCATACCATCCTCCCTAACTGTTTAATATTCTCCAGTCCATACCACACTCCCTATCACTGTAATATTCTTCAGCCCATACTATCCTCGTTATGCCTGTAATATTCTCCAGATATTCCACTGTTGTTAAATGTACCATATCCTCGAATCCTCCAAATGTTTCTACACTCTGCTAAATGTAATCCCTGTAATGAGCCACAACCCTACACACATCCCTGTCTGAAATCTAATCAAAGCGGCGCTACCTCTGTAATTTCCTCCAAACAATAAATCATTTCTCCTGCGAACATTCTCTAGCATCTGTAACTATCCTTAACCATGTCAATCTTTCATATGTCTCTCTAACTGCATGACCGCTTTCCATCCCTCAAAGACCCACTCTACATGAAACGCGCCCTGAATTTGCAGCAAGGCAGATGGAATGACAGCATTTCGTCGAGTGAACAGATATGACCGTATTGTCATTATGAAGATGTGGCTGCAGAATGACCATGGCTGGGATGTGATTATTGAAGGATTTCAGCAGCAACAGTAAAAAAAACCAAACAAGGTCCAGTTGTTTTGTAAGGTAAGGATACCGTCAGTGCACTAGTGAGACAGCCAATTTAATCTGGGTATCAAAATTTAGCGTCGCTTTGAGTGGAGGTAAGAAATAGCAAAGGAGACCTGGAAGATCAAACCACAATACATGGAAACCATAATTGTTAAAAAGTTTGATAAAAACGTTTCTTGATGATAGTAGCCACAGGAATGTGAAGCCGTGAATTTCTGTTTGGAGGCCTGTAGCCAATGGTGTTTCACAAGGATTGGTGCTGCGATTTATTTTTGTAACTTATATCTGTGATTAAGACAAATAGGTCAGCAGTTTGATTAGTAATTTTGCAGACGATATTTGGAAAGGCATACCATGATTAGGGGTAGTTGGGGGGAATTGTGGATAGTGAGGAAGAATGTTAAAAGTTGCAGCAGCGTGGAGATCAGCTGGAACGCTGACCAGAGAAATGGCAAATCGAATTTCATCGGGACAAGAGAGAAGCGATGCATTTTGATATACAGAAGGACATTGGGCGCAAATCCATACCATCCTGAAAATAACAACAGAGCAGGATGTGGGAGGAGTATGGTACGCTTACCTTCATTGGTCGCAACATTGAGTACAGATGTTTGCATGTCATGTTGTGACTGAATCGCCACACTACAGGAAAAATGTGGAGGCTTTGGGGGGGGGGGGGGGGGGGGTGTAACAGCGTTAGCAGAATGTTGCCTAAATGAGAATGTGCTTACTATAAGGAGCTTGGGCAAAGTTGGATTGTTTTGCGACAGTGTCAGAGGCTGAGGGATGACCTGCTACAGGTATATAGAATTAGGAGATGCGTGAATAGTGTGGACAGTTGGAATGCTTCTTCCAATGTGGAAATATCAAATACTAGGGCACCTCGGTTTAAGGTGAGAGTGAGAAATTTTAAATGAGATGCATGAGGTCAGTTTTCTGTACAGAGAAGGTGGATGCAGCTCAGGAGGTGGTAGAAGTGGCAATGTTAGCAAAGTTTTGAAGTGGCTTTTTAGTCAGACACATGAACAGGTAGAGAATAGCGGGATACGGATCATGTGCAGGCAAATGGGATTAGTTTAGAATAGCAAGATGGTGACCATGGTGGGCCGAAGTGCCTATTGTTGTGCTGTACTGTTCTATTTTCTAACTTCACGGCATCTATTCTGGCAAAGCCACTCAGAATCCTGGACGTTTCATTCAATTTCACTCCCATTCTTCAAAACCTCAATGGGTTCAAGGTCAATGTACTCCACCTCTTCTCATTGGAGTATCCCGCTATCTCCAGAATTAGCTAAGTGAACCTTTTCTGGCCTGTTTCCAATACAAGAATACCTTTCCTTCGGGCACTCTTACTGTTCATTATAAGCTAGGTGTGGTCTAACTTGTACCATGCATTGTTTTAACAAGACCTCCCTATGTTTAGTCGCCATTCCCCAGTAATAAATACCAACATTTGATCTGCCTTCTCAGGCACTGTAAGCTACCGTTTTCAAATTGATTCACAAGGATTTCCAAAACCCTTTGTGCAGTCAATCTGAAACCAAGCAGTTTTAGTCTGACGGTAAGTCGGGAACGTGCTGGAGAGCATTGCAAAGGATACAGCAATAAACAATATCTGGATTCTTAGAAATAATGGGCAACACGTGATTTTACAAAAGGGGAATTTTTTAAAATCTGTTGTATTCTATATTTTGGTGTGACCATAAATGGCAGAATAGATAAAGGTGGGGGAGGCTAATAGCGGTAGGGGGATACTTGAAATTTCAGAACCATTTTGACAAGATTCAAGAAGAGCTTAAAATTATCTCGGGAGAGATTAGTGCCCCTGAATGGTCAATGAGGCTGTCTATGTGGAATCACTTTTGATGGTTGAGATACTGAACAAATACTTTGCGTTAGGATTTACTGTGGAGCTCGGAAACTTGGGAAAGTAAATGGCGATGTCTTGAACAGTTTTCACACTGGAGAGCAAGAGGTACTGGATGGCTTAAAATGCAAAAAAATGTTCATAAAACCTTGGGACATGATTAGGTGTATCCCAGCGCCTTGTGTGAAGCTAGGGGGGAAATTTCAGGGCCCCTCGCAGAGATGTTTGTATCATCGACAGGCACTACAGACCAGTGAGACTGATGGCTGAGGTGGGTAAGTCATTAGAGGAGATTCTGACAGAAAGGACAATGGAGTTAGACACGTGACAGATCAAAGCAGAGCAGTACATGATGTCTGCATTAACTTTAGCAAGGCCTTTGACAAGGTTCTGCATGGCAGACTGGGTAATAAGTTTAGATCACACATAACTACCAAGCGCTCACCAACTGGATTCAAAAGAGGATTGACGGCGGGAGACAGAATGTGTTCATAGAGGGTTGCTAGTCAAACTTCAGGCCTGTGACCAACGGTGTGCCATGGGGTCCAGTGCTGGGTCCACTGTTGTGCATCATTTATATAAACGGTTTGGATGAGAATGCAGGAATCATGGTTAGCAAGTTTGTGAGTGACACTGAAATTAGTGGAACAGTGGACAGTGAAGAAGTTTATCTAAGAGTACAATGGGGTCAACAGTACTGCTGGGCCAGTGAATTTAGGAATAGCAGGTGGAGGAAAAACATGGTGTTGCATTCTGGTAAAACAGACCAGACTGGACAGTTAATGTTGGAGCCCTGGGTAGTGTTGTCAATCAGTGACCCAGGGATGCAGGTACACAGTACTTTGAAAGTAGCGTCACAGGTCGACAAGAAGGTGAAGCAGGCGTTTGGAATGGTGAGCTTCATTGGTCACAGCATTGAGAGTAGGAGTTGGAATGTCAGGTTGTACCTGTACAGGACATTAGTGTGGTCACCAAACAAGCATTGTTGATTATCTGGAAAAATCTCAACTAGTTCACCTATGTCTTTTAGGGTGTGATATCTGACATTCTTACCTGGTCTGTCTCATATGTGACTGTAGACACACAACAATATGGCTGACTCTGAGCTGCCTCTGGGAAATTAGCAGTGGGGTTATGTATGCTGGTCGAACCGGTGACATCCTCAGGCCATGAATCAATCAATCAAAATACGTATGCCCACCCCTACCCCTGCAAACAGCTCTAGCTGCAGCAATTCGTACTGGCTTTGTAACACCGTTCGGCCCTGCCACTCTCGGTAACATTCCCACACCCTCCAGTACCTTCAACTCTCCCTGTTTATATCATCTGATTAAACGCTGACAACGTTTCCTCTTCCTACTACACTCCTCCTGCTAGGAGAGTCCTCAGCGATCTCTTTAACAAATGCGTCCACATTTCTAAACATTGGTTTCTTCAGAATTGATATGTTTTCTTTAATCTCTTAATCAAATCTGGCAACTCCTGGGAATTACTGGGCCAAGACAGTTCGAAGTGGGGGAGGAGCATTGCGAAGGTGTTGAGTATCACGGGACTTGCTGTGGGGAGAAAGGGGAATCCAGGAGTAAACAGCACAAGGAGCGCGCTGCCACACCAACACCCCACCCACCCCCTTCCTACGGCCACCTTCTACCCCAAGTGTAACAGAGTCAATGGAAGGCCACATTTGTCTGTACAGCCACGTACAGACTTCCCCTGAGAGTGGGAGAGAGTCAGCCTCGTCTGTGACCTACTGCCAATGAGATGGTGAGATAGGAAGATTTAATTAACTCAATTATCCCAGTGCCTATGTTACAAATCTAAATAATTCCCTGTTAATGCAGTGTAATAATCCAGTGCTGTACATGGGCCTGAACACTGCCCTTTTGTGTTCTGACCCTTATTACACAGCATTTGGTTTCCTATTGCTTGATAATCTGAGGCCATATATTTTCATGGTAATCCCATTGTTATCCCTAACTTTGGGAGATCCCCATCCTGCTTCCCATTATGTCTGGCTTTCCACAATGTTGTGTGACCTCTAATATTAAAGACTCACCTTTTTGTTTACACTGTGACCACGTCTCCTTGATGGCGGTTTGATAGAAATCACAAACTAAGAAACAGTAATTCACTTTTTTACCACAAATTCCTGTCACAAACCTATTTGCTGAAATACAATTTCAGTTAAACTCAGTCCCTTCCTGTTCTTTTCTGTTTGTCTTTGGCTACAGCTTCATGGTGTTTCAATATTTCAACATTTTTCTTTGGACATGGGAATTTCCTTTCACCTAAGCCCTGTCCATCCTCATCTGTGTCAGTTTAAAGCAATCTGCATAATCCTGGTCATATGATTGACAAGGACATCGACCCCAGCACCGTAGCAGTGGAGCCCATCCCAATAATATGGCTGACCCCACCCTGAGTACTGGTAGCAGTCCCCACTGCATCAGAACTACATCTTCTGACACCATTGTTTGGCCTGGATACCTTCCTGCACTCTGGTGATATCACTCAGTATCTCGACATGTCGTATCCCTCACTGTGTTGATCTATTTGCTGGCTCTGTCAGCGTTTCTCCCCCTTACGGATGGTCTGAGATCCTGAGTCAACAGAATTGTCCACTCCAGAGAGACGCAGCAGCACAGCACAGGGATGGAGACTGGGATTTTCGAGATCGCTGTTGGACTCTGTGCCACTCTGCACCAGTTATCCTCACTGCATCAGTCTAATTTCTCTTTCTGTCAACTTCTCTGCCTCATACAGGTAATCAGGATATTCCTAACTCCTGTCTCATCCATCACATCATTGAAGACTAATGGTCAGCCAAAGAGAGATAGAGAAGGAGATCTGGAACCTTCAGTAAATCCTGCAGCCAATAAGATCACTCACAGTAAATAGCACAGGGTGGAGTTAGTAGACTTCTGTATTCAAACCTGGAAGACAGGACATAGATACACTGCCGGGCAAGGAACAGCAACATTCTAGGCTTGATTCCCACCATCTTGTGAGGATCCTGCTCTCACCTCTGCTGTACTGGTCATCAATGAGACAGCACAGGGGATCGCAGGCATCAATCCTGGCCCATGCTCTATTAGTTATCTCTGTAATATCCTCCAGTACCGATAATCCTTCCTCTTTTTGGAATTTCCTCTCATCCACAACGTTCTCCCTCTCTCTGTCAGGTTCTCCAATCCCTAACACCCTAATCCTTGAACCTCTCCAGTAGATACTAAATTCCTTCATCCCTGTAAATCACGACAGTCCTGTCTATTCCTGTAAGCTCCTCCTATCAACACCACCCTCTATGTAAATATATCAGTCTTTACCCTCTCCATTGGTCCCTATCTAGGTAATCTTCTCCAGCTCCTTCGTTAGCTGTGAAAAATTTATAATCTCCTTATCCTTCTCCAGTTCTTCGATCTTTATCTTTTTATATTTCACTCTCGTCCCCGCCCCCACATCCCTTCCGAACACAGGAACATCTTTCAACCAGCACCCTGGCATTTTCCATTGCTTTCCTTTCTCTGTAGACTTTATAACCTAGAAGCCTTTTCATATCTCTAAACGTTTTCAGTCACTTCTACCTTCCATATCTCTGTTAATATGCACAATACTCTCCGAATGATACACCCCGCTGTCTGTGCCTCTCAGTCTGCCTACCTCTCCCTTTATCCATCCCTATCCCTATCTCCAGAATCTAATCCAACTCCCTCTATCTCCGTAAATTCCTCCAATTCCAAACCAAATTGTCTCGCTGACATTCTTGATCAGATGTAACTGTGTTTAACTCTAACATCCTCGGGCCCCTGTAAGCCTCCCTATCTCTGAAACCTCTACCCATCCGTTCAACACCCCACTACTGAGGAATGGCTCCCTGAATTCGCCATATGGCAGATGGAATGACAGTGAACAGATATGATGGAACCGTCAGTCCGGAGACGCAGCTGCAGAATGACCATCGCTGGGAAGGGAACATTTACGGGTTGTTGGGATAGAGACATAGAGTCATAAAGATGTACAGCATGGAAACAGACACTTTGGTCCAACCCGTCCATGCTGACCAGATATCCCAACCAATCTAGTCCTAAGAGGCAGACGAGGCAGACAAGTTGTGAAGAAAGGATGAGGTTAGTGCATCAATGAGACATTCATGTGGATCTGAAAATGATAATTTGTATTCTCTTTGGGTGGAGCTGAGGATAAGCAAGCAGCAGCAACCGTTAGCAGGAATTCTTTTATTGGCACCAGACATTGATTGAAATGTCAATATGGTTACAGTCAGGACACTGAATGTACTTGTAGCAAGGGCAGTACAGAAACTGTGTGTGACAGCGATATCCATCCAGACTGGATAACTAATGAGTATCAGGGCTCTAATGGATGGAATCCCGGATTGTATTCGAGATAGTTTTCTATAACATCACATCAAGGAGCCATCAACAAAATTGTCTATTGTAGATTAAATGCTCTGTAATAATAAATATCTAATAATCCCATTGTAAATAAGTTTTGCGAGCAGAGACCCATAATGTTATGCGGGACATATTGGGTTTGAGTTAAATCCATGAAATATAGTAGCGGAAATAGGCTGTTTGGCCCATTGAGGATGCTCTGTTCTTCGATCAGATCATAGCTGATTTGATTTTCTTCAACTCTATTTTCATGCCTTTTCCAAAAACCCTTGTTGCCCTGATGAAATAAAATCTGACCATCTCTGTGGTAAATATTCCTAATGAGCCAGCCTCGACAGCCCCCTGCAGGCAGGAGTTCTCACAGAGTCACTACCTTCTGAGTGAAGACATTCCTGCTTATCTACATCTTAAATGGTGAGCCTCGCTGGGATTTTATTCCCGCTGGTTACAGATTCTCACACAATTGAAATGAAAGGAAGTGACAAAGATAATTATTGCAGATGACATGAAAATTGGTGGAGTTGGGGTTAATGAGCAAGGATATCCAAGGTTGCAGGAGGTTACAGATCAGTTGGAAAGATGTGCAGAGAAATGGCAAATTGAGTTTAATCTGGACAAGTGTGAGATGATGTCAATGTCAAGAATACTGAGGGACATTGATATAGCGAAGAATCTTGGTGCAAGTTAGTAACTCCCTAAAAATGGCAACAGAAGTGTTTCAGATGGGAAAGAAAGCAAATGGAACACTGGCCTTCATCGGTCACAACGTCGAGTATAGTGGTTTGCATCTGATATTGTAATTATAAATAACATTTGTTTGGCCACATTTGGAGTGCAGTGTGCAATTCTCATGTCCACACAATAGGAAAGATGTGGAAGTTTTGAACAGCGTGCAAAAGGGATTTATCAGCACGTTGTCTCTGTTTTTTTTTATGGGTGTGTTGTGTGAAGTAAGTTTTATTTTGCATAGAGAGTGCAGGTTACCGAGGGATGTCATAGAAGCAGAAATGTGAGTAAAGTTTCGAAGTGGCATTTAGACAGAAACCTGAACATGTAGAGAATAGAGCGATATGGACCAAGTTACTGACTTGCACCAAGATCCTTCTGTATATCAATGTCCCTCAGTATCTTAACTTTCTTTATGACTTTGACATCATCTCACATTTGTCCAGATTAAAGTGCTGGCAGATGGTAGGAGTTAGAATGGCATCTCGCACAGCACAGATATGGTGGGCAGAAGGGTCTGTTGTACTCTTCTATTTTCTAACTTCCCAGCATCTGCCCGATCAGAGGCCCTCAGAATCTTGCATGTTTCATTCCATTTCTCTCTCATTTTCTAAACTTCAATGGGTTCAACGTCAATCTAGTCCACCTCTTCCCATTAGAAAATCCCTCCATTCCCAGGATCAGCTGAGTTAACCTTCTCTGCTCTGCCTCCAATACAAGCATATCGTTCCTTCGGGCACTCACACCGTTCATAATATTCTAGGTGTGGATTGAATTGTAACTTGCATAGTTTTAGCTCGACCTCCCTATTTTTAGACTCCATTCCCTTTGTAATAAATGCTAGTATTTGATTTGCCTTCTTTATTAAATGCTGATCCTGTGAGCTACCTTTTTGAGATTGATGATCAAGAACTCCCATAACTCTTTCTGCTGTCAGTCTGAAACCAAATACTGTTAGCCAGACAGTAAGTCGTGAGCATACTGAAATTGTTAGAAAGGATATCTCAATATGCAATAACTGGCCACTGAGATACATATTTTATAAAAGGTAATTTGTTTTTGAGCCTGTTGGATAGAATTTGTTGGTGTGAATATAATTGGCAGGAATGTAATCGTGTAGGGGGAGTGTAGTGGTACGGGCGATATGGTATATTTGAATTATCAGAAGCCTTTATGCAAGTTTCAATAAAAGCTAAAGAGTAACTTGGTCGAGAATAGGGCCTCTTAAATATCAATAAGGTCGCCTATGTGTGGAACCAGAGCAGATGGGTGTGATATTACACAAAGTAGTCTTGTCAATATTTACTGAGAAGAAAGACATGGAATCTCAGGATTTCGGGGAAATAAATAGTGATGTCTCTGAAATAATCCTCAACAGGGAAGAGAAAGCGCTGGAATCTTAAAACAAATAAAGTTAGATCAATCATCAGTAGCTCATTAGGTCTATGCTAAAATATTGTTAGAAGCTAGGGGAGAGATTGCAGTGTCCCTAACAGAGATTTTTATATTAACAACAGATGCAGTGAGGTATCGGAAGTCTGGAGGAAGGGTAATACTGTTCAATCACTTAAGGGCTGCAGAGAAAATCCAGGCAATTAGAGCCCAGTGATGGGTAAGTTGTTGGAGGAGATTCTGAGGAAAAGGTATATTTGCAAAGACAAGGGCTGATTCGAGATGGTCAGCATGGCTTTGTGAGTGGAAGAACCGTGTTTCACAAACTGGATTGACTCTTCGAGGAGGTGGCCAAGCGATAGATGGAAGGCACATGGATTTTAGTGGAGCATTTAACAAGGTTGGAAGGGATGTAGAATATCTAGTCTAAGGAAGAAGTTAGCTTTTTAAGGTTGAGGAAGCAAGGGTCAGACAGGTTTCTAGAGGGTAACATGGAGCAGCCACGATGGCTCAGTCGTGAGCACTGCTACCTCATAGCACCACGGACTCCATTTCGATTCCAGCCTCAGATGACAGTCTGCAGGAATGTTTACACATTCTCCCCGTGTCTGCGTGGGTTTCCTCCAGGTGCTCCGGTTTCCCCTAGCAGCCCAAGGATGTGCATGTTAGGTGACTCAGCCATGTAACATTACCCATAGTAATCACGAAAGTGTCGGTTTGACGCATTAGTCAGGACAAATTGAGAGAATTATGTTGGGGGGGGGGGGATGGTTCTGGGTGGGGTATTGTTTGGAGGGTTGATATGGAGGTGTTGGGCCAAATGGCCTGTTTACACACTGTACGGACTCTCTGCAGGTACCAGGAGGGAACTGAGGAATGGACTTAGGACAACTAGAAGGGGGCATGAAAAAGCATTGTTGCGAAGAATTAAGGAAAACTGTAAGGCATTCTTTACTTATGTGAGGAACAAGAGCTTGGCTAGAGTGAAGGTAGCGCCGAACAGTGATAGTGGAAGGAACTTATGCGGGACGTCGGAGAAGGTAGGGGAGGTTTTTGATGAATACTATGCCTCAGTATTCACTACTGAGAGGGACCTTGTCATTTGTGAGGACATTGCGTGAAGGATTGATATACGTGAACAGGTGGATGTTAAGAGGGAGGATGTTCTGAGAATTTCGTAAAAGATAAGGAGAGATATGTCCATTGAACCAGACTGGATGCGCCCAAAGTTACTATATGAATCGAGTGAACAGATTGCTGTGCACTTATCCATGACCTTTGCGCCCTTACTATTCACTGGAGTTGTACCAGATGGTTGGTGGTTGACAAATGTTATTCCCTTGTCATGAAAGAGAATAGGGATAGTCCTGGGAATTACAGACCTGACAGTCATATGTTTGCGGTGTATAGATTATTGTAGAGGACTCTGAGACAGGATTTATGGTTCATTGGAAAACCAAAGTTTGATTAGAAATAGTCAGCATGGCATTGTAAGGGGCAGGTAATGACTTAGAAATTTTATTGAATCCTTTGAGGATGCGACAAAACACCTTTATGGTTCATTTGGAAAGTACAGAGGCATGGGATACAGAGGAACCTGTCTGTAATGGATATGGAATTACTGGCCCTCAGAAGACAGAGGTTGATGAGAGATGGAAAACATTCATCCTGGAGCTCAGTGACCAGTAGTTTTCTGCAGGGAGAGGTCCCAGGATATCTGCTGTTTGTGATGTTATGAATGACTTGAATGTGTCAGTGGAATAGTGGGTTAGTAAGTTTGGCAATGTCACGAAGGTGTATAGAGTGGTTGATAGTGTGGAGAGCTGTTGTCGGTTGCAAAGGGACATTGACAGGGTGCAGAGCTGGGCTGAGAAGTGGCAAATGGAGGTCAATCTGGAAAAGTGTGAAGTATTTCATTTTGGATGATTGCATTGGAATGCAGGAAACAGGGTTAAAGGCAGGATCCTTGGTAGTGTGGAGGAACCGAGGGATCTTGCGTTTCACATCCATAGATCCCTCAAAGCTGCCACCCAAGCAGATAGGCTTGTTAAGAAGGAATATATTGTGTTGGATTTCATTAGCTTGGCGATTGAGTTTTCAGCTCTATAGATTGAGATTGAGCTCTATAGAGACCTGGTTCGACCCTACTTGGACTATTGTGTTTAGTTCTGGCCCCCTCATTACAGGAAGGATGTGGAAGCTTTAGAGTGGGTCTCGAGGAATTTTGCCTGGATGCTGCCTGTACTGGAGAGCATGTCTTATGAAGAATTTTGATGGAGTTAAGGCTTTTCTCATTGGACTGAAGAAGGGTGATTGGTGACTTGACAGAGGTGAACAAGATGATGAGAGGCACAGTGAGAGTGAATAGTGAGAGATATTTTACACTCTGACATAACTAGCTATTTCAAGTGGGTATAATTTTAAGGTGATTAGTGGGTGGTTAAGGGGAGATTTCAAAGGTAGGTTCGTTACATATGGAGTGAGTGGAATTAACTGCCTGCGGTGGCAGTAAAATTAAATACATTCGGGACATTTAATATACGTCTGGATCGGCACAGGGATGAAAGTAAAATGAAGGGTATGTAGGTTAGTTTGATCTGACAGTCGGATAAAAGATTGGCATGGCATCATCGCCGAAGAGTCTTATGCTGCACTGCTCTGTGTTCTACTTTCCCTATGGTAAACTGTGTAATAAGCTCAGATCAGTGTAAAATGATGTGGCATTCAGGAGGAGCTAGTCAACTGTGTAAAAAATTGGGCGACATGCTGTTTTTCTGACTGGATGCATGTAACCAGAGTTGTAACGGGTCCATTGTTGTTTGTCATTTGGATAAATGGTTTGGATGGGAGCATTGGTTTCCTGGTAAGTAAGTTTTTTGAGTGACACTGAAATTGGTGGTAAGGTGGACAGTGAAGAAGGTTATCTGTGATACAACAGGATGGACAGTACTGCTGGGATAGTGGCATGAAGAATCGCAGATGGAGTTTAATTAGATAAATGTGAGGTGTTCCATTTTGGTGAAACAAACCAGGGTGGGACTTGCACAATTAATGTTCGGCCCCTGGGTAGTGTTGTCAGTCAGAGACCCAGGGATGCAGGTACACAGTTCTTTGAAAGAGGTGTCACAGCGAGACAGGCTGGTGAAGCAGGCGTTTGGGATGGTTACCTTCATTGGTCAGAGCATTGAGAGAAGGAATAGGATGTTATGTTGAATCTCTACAATACATTGGTGAGGCCATCATGAAACCAATGTTGATCAGCAGGAAGAACTCATCTGGTTCATTTGCATCCTTTAGGGAAGGACATCAAATATTCTAAACTGGTCTGGCTAACATTTGAATCCAGACCCACAGCAATATGGCTGACTCTGACCTACACTCTGGGTAATAAGCAATGGGGGAAAAGAATGCTGGTCCTGGCAGTGACACCCAAATCCCATGAATGAATAAATAAAAATACAAATGTACCTCTCTACCCCTGCAAACAATTCCAGTTACAGCAATTCGTGCTGGCTTTGTAACACCATTCAGTCCCTGAGCACTCTCTGTAACACTCTCATCACCTGCAGAACCTTCGCCTCTCCCTGTTCCTTTGGTGACATTACGCCCTGCCAATGATTCCCCTTCCATCTGACTTCCTTCTGCTAGCAGACCACTTACAATCCTTTAAAACGTACTCGTAAAACACTCTCTCACTTCAGGAATCTAAGTAATTTTTGGTGATCTTCTGAGCCTGATAATCTAATAAAGTCAATTTTGTACTGAGTGAGGAACCAGTGGGTTCTTCTTGCTGAGGTTTTGTATGTTTCAATGCAATGTCCTTTTGTTAGTGTTTTGCACTGTTCCTTCAAATGTTTTCCACTATTCATTTACAGACACATGTTTCAATCTGTTTAGCCTGTTTACCTTGGTCAGTTCTCCTCTCAAACTCACGTTATTGTTTATTTTTGTTTCTAGTTGTCCTTTCTGTGAGTCAGTTTTAAACTTTATATCCCATTAAACTGCACATTATCAAAATTTTCCAAAGGATCTCTCCAGGTGACATTAATCTTTCACTAAGTGTCATCACACAACTGTCGATCTGAGATGGTTACGTCCCTAGCCAGTTGAACAATGTGATATTCAAAGAAACACTGAAAACAAATTCTCATAACTCCTTTTCCATTATCACTGTGGTCAGTGTGACTGTCCCAGTTTATGTGAATATTGAAGTATCCCAAAATTATCACACTGCCTTTGTTAAAAATTCCAATGACTTCCTGTTTGTTGCAGTGATGAGCAATTAAATATTGTTCAGTGGTTAAAAACTGTTCTGCTGTTTTTGTCCTTGACAAGCAATAGCCATTTTTACATTCATACTGACTCTACTTCATGATCTGGGAGCACGTGTTTGCTCTGTAATGCTTTTGTTATTCATTATTGTTAGCGTTGCCCATTTTGCCTGAGTTTGCACAAGGTTGTGAACCATTGAATATTTATGTTCCACCTTTTGTTCGTCCTGTAACCACGTCTCCCTGCTGTCTAAATCTCTTTCCTGTCTGTGTCACAAATCCATCTACCTTACTGATGAGACTTCGTCCATTCCAAAACAAATTACTCCTTCCCACAGTTTCCAGTTACAAACCGATTCATTTATGTACAGTTTTAGTTAAACTTTGTCCCATCTTGTTCATTTTTGCTTGTCTTCAGACGCATTCCCAAGCTGTTCCAATTCGTCACCTTTTCTCTTTGGATTTGGAAAGCTCCTTTCACCTGAACCCTGTCCCTGCATCCTCTCTATCAGTTTAAAGCCCTGTCCATAAACCTACCGACATGATTGGCCAGGACACTTATCCAGCACAGTCCCAGTGGATCCATCCGAATTGATTATTTTCAAAATCAGGTATGGGATGTGGGTGACTCAGGATGACCTACCCTTCTTGCCCAGCCCTAACTGCCCTTGACCTGAGTAACTTGCTCAGCGATTTCAGAGGGTAATTGAGAGATAAACATTTTGCTATGGTTATGTCGTGCAGACCACCTGAGGATGGGCAGATGTCCTGATCTAAAGGACAAGTGGTTGTGTTTCTTTGTCAATAAGCAATGGCCTCATACTTATTTATGGATTGTTAATTACTATTTTTTAAAAATTAATGATTTCAAGTTCCATCATTTCTGATGGTGGGAATGAAACTTGTCTCCCTTGAACATTAGCTGAGGTATCGGATACATGCTCTAGCAATCAGACCACTCGGGCATCACTTCGCCTGCTCCCAGGGTGCTCATTCGTGAACACTGAAACCAGTGCATCATGAAGCTAAACCAATTCTTCCAACCTGACACCTTCAAGCACTCTAGTGATATACTCAGTTTCGCTCCATGTGGTATTCCTCGCTGTGAACAAACAGATTTCTCCACTCCAGAGATACGCAACAGCACAGGCCAGGGATGGAGTTTGAGATTTTCCAGATATCTGTGGGACTCATTGCCATTCTCAATGTACAACCCTCACTGCATCGGTCAAATTTCCCATTCTGTCTATCTCTCTGTCTCCTGTAGGTACTCAGGAACTTCCCGACTCAATAGACTTCCCACCTGCTGTGTGTTTCGTTCTTCACCACATTGAAGATGTTTGGTCAGCCAGAGGGACAAAGGGAAGGGAGATCTGGAGCCTTCATTAAATCCTGCAGTGAGGTAAGATCACTCACAGTGCACAGAGCAGAGAACAATGAGAGGGCTCCAAACATCGGCTAACAAGACATAACACAGATGCAATGCTGAAGGGGGAGAACTGTAAAGACACACCCCAGGCGCAATCACCACGTCGACTTTAACTTATGTTGTACTGAGACAGCATCGGGAGCTCACAGTTATCAATCAGGGCCTATGCTATCTTAGTGAGCATCAGTACAACAGATGGTCACAAAAGAGGTCAAAGCAGGCCTCCGACGAGAGATTTGGAATGCTGCCTGGGATCTTTCTGTTCTGAGTTCTCCCTCCAACACTGTACTGAGACTCATTACTCTGCAACACTATCTATGGCATGGTTTATACACCAGTACCTTCGATAATTTTTAACTCCTATAAAATTACCTGCCCCGTTAACCTCCTCCCTGCCAGATCGTCCCTCCACATTTTTGAAAGGTACTGCATTCCAGACTACCATTCTGATCGCTGTAACTTGCTTCAGTGTCTACAACATGCTTTATTTCAATACTCTAATCCTCTTTGACTGGATACAGTGTGGGCAGCATGGAAACAGAACCTGTGTTGCAACTCATCAATGCTGACCATGTTTCCTATACTGAACGAGTCTCATTTGCCTGCGTTTGGCCCGTACTTCTACAAACCTTCTCCTCTCCACGTGCCTTCCCAAACGTCGTTTCCATGTTGTAATTGTTCTTGTTTCTCCCATGTGCCTCGGCAGTCCGTTCCATCTATGCATCATTCTCTGTGGATAATGTTGCCCTCAGGTCCCTCGTTAAATCTTTGCCTTCTCACCTCCCGTGTCTACCCTATAGTTGTGGACTCACTTACCCTTGGCTATTCACCATTCTTAGGCCTCACATGGTTTTGTAAAACTTTATAAGGTCTCACATGGTTTTGTAAAACTTTATGAGGCCTCCTCTGTCCAAGGCAAATATTTAGGACAACGTCACAAATATCCCCAACGTATGTGACAAAGTGCTGGCCAATGAGGGCAAGTGTACCAAATGCTGCTTTCACCACCCTGTCCACCTGTGATACCACTTCCAAGGAACAATGTAACTGCACCCATAGTCTCTCTCTGTTCAACAACACTGGCCAGAGACATCCCATTAACTGTGTTAGTCCTCCCTGCCTTGTTTAACAAAATCCAACACCTGAATTAAACTCCATCTTTCATTCTTTGGTCCACTGACCCAGTTGGTCAAGATCCCCTTTAATAACCGTATTTACTGTCCACTACAAAATTAATTTGATCATCTACAAACTAACGAACAATGACTCCTATATTCTCAACCCAATTGTTTATGTAAATGATGTACATCAGTGGACCCAGCCACGATCCTTATGGCACACCGCTAGTCACAGGCTTCCATTCTGAACAAAAACCCTCTCGTCCCACACTCTGTCATCTTCTGTCAAGCCAATTATCTATCCATTTGGTTAACTCCACCTGATCCCATGTGGTCTAATCTTACGAACCAGTATAATATGCTAAACCTTATCAAAGGCCCTGCTGACATTAGTGTAGGCAATAAATGTTCACCACTTTAGCAAATACAATCAAGTTAGTGAGTCCTGATTTTGTACAGACAAAGCAGTGCTGACTATCTTTCATCAATCCTTCCCTTTCCAAATTCATGTAACTCCTGTCTGACAGAATCACTTTCACAATTTACCCACCACTGACTGAGGGCTAATTGGTCTTAAGTTCCTTGGCTTTTCATCGCAGCCTGTCTTAAATAACGGAATTAAACAATATTCTTGTCATGGAGCCAAACAGCATGGAAACTGACCCTTGAGGTGATACCAATCATAATCTAAAACTAAGCTTATTCCACCTGACTGTTGCTGGCCCATAACCGTCTAAAGCTTTCCTATTCACGTACTTATCCAAATGTTTTAAACGTTCTAATTGTAGCCACATCCACCCCTTCCTCAGGAAGTTTATTCCACACTCAAGCCACCATCTGTGGAAAAAATTGCCCCCATGTCGTTTCTTGTATATCTCTCTCTTCTAACCTTAAAAATGTGGTCCCTCCTCTTAAGATTCCCCCATCCTGGGGAAAAGGCAACTGCTATTACATCTGTCTAGATATCTATTTTTTTTCCATAAACTTCTGTAAGGTCACCTCTCAACCTCCAGGCTCCAGTGAAAAAAGATTCAGCCTATCCAGCCATTTTTCAGAACTCAAGCCTTCTATACCCAGCAACATCGTGGTATATCTCTTCTGAACCCCCTGCACCTTAACAGTATCCTCCCTATAACTGTGCAGAGGATTGCAGAAGGGGTCTCACCAATGCCCGTACAATCTCAACATGACGTCCCAAGTCCGACACTCAATGGACTGAGCAAAAGTCATGCCTGCCAAGCATTGTCTTTTCCATCCTGTAATGCAAACTCAAGAATTAAATATCTGAATCTGGAAGTCCCATGCTGTAAAACACTAACCAAGGCCCGAAAATGAATTGCAAAAGCTCTACCCTTGTTCGTTTTACCAAATGCATGACCTCACCTTTATTCAGACTGGATTCCATTTCCAGTTTTTCAGCCCATTCTCCTATATTATCAAGATCCCTTTGTAAACTTAGCAAACCTCGTTCACTGTCCACTATGCCACCATCGAGCCTTCCAGCCCATCGCACATGGCTGTCAATGGTACAAATAACTTTGCTAGGGGCTCCACTATTTCTTCCCTAGCATCCCACAATGTCCTAGAAATAGACCCTTTGGTCCCCAACTCGTCCAGGCTGATCAGAAGATCGAAATATATCCATCCCATTTTCTAGCATTAAATCCATGTACTTCTACACACTTAATACTCATATATCCATCCAGATACCTTTTAAATGTTGTAATTATATCAGGGTCTATTACTTTCGCACTCAGCTCATTCCATACACACATCACCGTGTGCGTGAAAACGCTGTCCCTACAGTCCCTTTTAAAACCTTTCCCCTGTAATCTTAATCCTATGCCCTCTCGGTTTAGACTCCCGTAACTCTGGAAAAATGCCTTGAAAGTTTAGCCAATCCATACCCCTCATCTTTATATAAATCTCTGTTAGGTCACCCCTCAGTCTCCGATGATCCAGTGACAGTGACCCCAGCTTATTCAGCAACAACCCAGGCAATATCTTGTAAATATTTTCTGAGCCCTTTCAAGTTTCAGAACATTCTTCCTATAGCGGGGAGACTGGAATTGCAGGGTCCTACAATAGTGGTTTTAACATATTACTCTTGTTCCCTGAGTTCCACAGTCTTTGTCCACAGTAAGGTCTGGAATGAAAACTTTGATTACGGTCTTAGCCATATCCTGCTGTTCCACACATCGATGGCCTCACTGATCTTTAAGGGCCCCTACTTTATCCCGCGTTACTCATTTAATCTTAATACATTTATGCAATCATTTTTGGTTTACCCTGATCTTTATCTGCCAAAGCTATTTCATGTACCCTTTCTGTATTCCTAATTTCCATCCAAAGTGTATTCCTACAGCCCCTATCATCCTCAGGGGTTCCCTTGATGCAGGTAGTTATTTCTGACATGCGTCCCCTTTTCTTGACCGGAGACTGAACAGTCAACCAGTGTTTCTACGTGCTGACAACATTGACCTGCACACAAACAGGAACATGCTGGCACCAACCACTCAATTTATCTAATTTCTAAAATATTCTCTTTCCAGACGTCCCTTTCCCTGCAAATAGACTCCGTAATCAACCTTTGAAAGTTCCTGTCTAATCCTCTCAAGATTGTTCTGGCGCCATTTTATATCTTGCACGTATGGACCAGGCCTGTCCTTTTCCATCACTATTTTCACACTAATAGAATTGTAGTCAATTTAGCAAAATACTTTCCCAACTAACACCTCTGTCCCTTTCCCTACCTTGTTTCCCAAGGTTTTGCATCTTACTCCAGTTGGGCCATTTACATACCGTTTGGGAGTTTTCTGGAAAGAAATTACCAAATTCCTCCCTCCCTCATGTTGATTAGTGGCAATGTCAATCTAGGATTAGAAAGTTTAAAAACCCCTACCATAACAGAGTTATTATTATGATTGATATTTGGGATCTCCCGCCATATTTGTTCCCCAGTCTGCCACTGGTTATTCAGGGTCAGTACACTCGTATCAAAGTGATGACCCATTCATATTTCACAGTTCATCGAACGCAGTGGGCGATTCCACAGGAATATCCTCTCTAAGTATTGCTGTGATGTTTCATGCAATCAATACCGGCCACCACGCGTCCTTCCTATCTTGCCACCCTTTCGATGCTTCTTGTGGTCTCTCTACCTTGAAACAATGAAGTGTCAATGCGGTTCCTCCCTCGACAGTGTTTCTGTAATAACTATAATCTCCCGGTCCCATATTCCCATCCATCCCGTCAGTTAATCTTCCTTAGCTGTCAGGCCCTTTGCATTGAAATAAATGCAGTTTAATCATCAAGTTTTTTTTTAACAAATCCCTGTTATGTTCTTGCCTGCCTTGTCTGTTGAAATTGCTCTCATTAACTTGCAGACCAGCCTCAAACTTCTATCTGGCTTTATGACAGTTTAAGGTCCAACATCCTGCCAGACTAGTTTATATTCTCTCAAGCCGCTTCAGCAATTTTCCCGGCGATGATGATGGTCCCCCTCCCACCCCCAGGTCAGGTCCATTCCCCCACCCTGTCTCCCTGTGCTGACTCCTTCAGGGATCTATGGACTTGTCCACCAATGTCCCTATGCTCCTCAGTACTCCCCAAGGACCTAACATTTATACTGTCTGTCCTTCGCTTATCATTCCTTCCACAGGGCATTAACTCACTTCGATTACTACTAAACTCTGCTCAGATTATCATCTGAGCGATATCGGACTGGATACTGAGACCATTCGCCTCACTGTGGACAACACCCTCACCTTTCATGCCATCTGCAAGCCGACTAATGATTCCTTCTGTGTCCACATCCGAGTTGTCAATGCACATAATAAACAACGATAGTTCTTGCACAGATCCCTGTGGTACATCCACTGGGGAAAGAATTTCAAACACGAAGAAGTCCATCCACCATTTGTGTTTCCAATTTTCCAACTTGCCTTCGATCCCATTGGCTCTTTCCTTTTGGACCAGCCTTCCATGTGGGACCTTGTCAAAGGCCTTACTCAACTCCATTTAAACCACACCATCTGCACTGCCCTTCTCAATATTTTTAGACACCATTTCAAAAAAACTCCACTGAATTTCGCAGATGGTATCTTCCTCTACCAAATCCGTGATGATTGAGCCAGAGATGATCCTTACCTTTGCAATTGTTTATTTAAACTCAGAACTGTTCTGATAATATCCCTCCCCCTGGTGTCAGACTAGCTGCTCTGCAATTAGCTGGCCTATCCCTGCTGCCCTTCTTAAACAGGGGAACCACATTCGCTATCCTCCAGTCATTCGACACATCACCTGTTAACAGTAAAGTATTACATATATCCGGCAGGGCCCCATCCATCTCCTCCCTTACCTCCCAAAGCAGTTTGGGATAGATTTAATTGGACACTGGTGATTTCTCCACCATTATGCCGGTGAAAACATTTAATACCGCCTCATGATTGATCTTAACATGTTCTAAGACTTCACTGTCCCAACTGAAATCCCTGGCTACAATGTCTTTCTGCTGTGTGAATACACATGGGAAGTATTCATTGAAGATCTCACCTACTTCCGCTGGCTCCATGCACAGATTGTTCCTTTAATTTCTAACAGGCCACACTCTTTCCTCAGTTACCCTCTTATTCTAACTATATTGATAAAGTACATTGTGGCTTTTTCTTGATAGTATTTGACAAGGATATTTTATGACCATTATTTGCCCCTCATTTCTAAGGACCCCCTTGCACTCACTATACTTTTGAATGGCTTTGTCTGGTTTTATTGCATTGTATTTTCGTTATCAAACTCACGATATCACTTGATCAGTATTCGCTGGACTTGCTGCCATTGCCATTTCCTCATCATGAACGTACTGTCCCTGAATTCTCACTGTATCATTTCAAGATACTCCCACTTTCCAAATATAGACCCAACTGCAGATAGTCCGTCCAGTCTTTGTTTACCAGACCCTCTCTAATGATAGTGATACTGATAAGAGAGTCAGTTGTGACGGGGAAAGACAGGAGATTGTGTAGCTTCAGAAAAGACCCCAGGATGTTATGCTGCCTTCCGGGTGCGAGGGTCAAGGATGTCTCTGAGCGGTGACTGAACATTCTGAAGGGGAGGGCAAGTAACAAAATGTCATTGTGCACATTGTCTGCCTCGGTCATGTGGACCAATGGGATGGGGTCCTGTGAAATGAGTATCAGGAGTTAAATAAGACGTTAAAAAGGATGACCTCAAGGGAAGTGATCTCCAGATTATTCCCAGTACCACCTGTCCCAGTGAGGATAGAAATAGAAAGATACGCCAGATAGATGTGTGGATGAGGCGCTGGAAGAAGGGGTAAGGTTTGGATCTTTGAGATCTCTTCTGGTGTTGAGGTGACCTGTTCAAGGGGGACAGTAACCCTGGGGGGAAGATTTGTTAGTGTTACCCGGGAGGGTTTAAACTAGTTTGGTACGAACTCTGAATAAGAGATCGCTCATCGACCAGTCAAGGAAAAAATGCATCAGTCATCGAGAACAAGTTTACTATTCAGGATATGCAGGGGCACAGTCAAGGGAGGGAAAAGACTTTTGGTTTAAAGTGCATTTATTTCAACACACGAGGCCTGACTTGTAAGGCAGACGAGCTCAGAACATGGGTTGACTCAGGGGACTGTGATATTATAGCCATAACAGAAACATGGTTGAGAGAAGGGCAGGACTGTCAGCTCAGTGTTCCAAGATGCAGAAGCTACAGGCGTGACAGAAGCTCTCATAAGTGAGAAGGGGGAGTTGTCCTTTTGATAAGGGAGGGCAGAACAACAGTGCTTAGAGAGGATACTCTTAAAGAGTCATCAAATGAGGCCATATGGTTCGAAGTTAGAAACAAAACAGGGGTGGGAACTCTGTTGGGACAGTGTTCTAGATTCCCAAATAGCCAGCGGAGACTAGAGAGAGCTTGCAAGTACCTATAGAAATAATAGTGTAGTCGTATTTGGAGATTTTAACTTCCCCTGGCTTGACTGGGCCATCCGTCGTGTAAAAGGACCGTATGCGGTGCAAGAAAGCTTTCTAAATCAAGATGTAGAAGGCCTCCTCTACTCAGCTGGGTGCAACACTTGACCTCCCCTCAGAAAACGAGGTCGGGCAAGTTACTGAAGTGTCAGTCGGAGAGCACTTTGGGTCCAGTTACCACAACTGTCTTTGTTTTAACATAGTTATGGAAAAAGATGAGACTGGTTCACAGATAAAACTCTGAAACTGGAGTAGGGCCAGGTTTGTGGCTATAAGGCAGGATTGGATGAATTAAAAATCTCAAATCATCAGGTTATAGTCCAACAGGTTTATTTCAAAGCACCAGCTTTCGAAACGCAGGTGATCTTAAAGATGAAAGTCTGAAACTAAATTTTTCGATATTACATTCCACGACACTGCAATCCTGTTGCTATGAATTCTATGCCTAACAATTGTGCTGCACAGCCAACGCATGAAGAAGCAGTGCACTAGTGCCTCCAAATAAAACTGTTTGCCTGTAAGCTGGTGTTGTGTGATTTTTAACTTTGTCCACCCCAGTCCAACACTGGCTGCTCCACATTATGATTATCATCAATTGGGTGAGACTGTTTGAAGGAAAAGGAATGGCTTGCAAACGGAAGGTTTGTATATGTATGATCTCAAGAATCCAGGGCCCGTAAGAGTGAAGGGAAAAGTTGGAAGGTTGAGGGATCCTTGGCTGATGAGGGATATCGAATCCCTGTTCAGGAAAAAGAAAACAGCATACATTGAGTTTAAGCTATCCGTATCTTCTTCCAGTCCTAAAGACAGGATCAATCCGTGGAGACCCTGCAATCTTCTCAGGTCCCTGCTGCAGTCAGGATCTGTAGAACTCACTCCAATGCCTGTGACTCTCCTGATCCAGTTCCGAAAAGACTCACTATCTGTGTAACACCTTCTCGTGGCTATATCCTATCCTGTCAATATAAGTTCCTCCAGTCTCTCCATCCATATTCTCATCTCCATAACCTTCTCCAGCTCTTACATCCCTATCTGTGTAAATGTCACCGTCCCCTACAAACCTTCCCACTTCGACTAAACTGCGGGAGGATACTAATGCTTCATTATCTGTGAAACTGGCTCCAACAAAATTGCTGTCCTTATTTCACGGTAAAAATGTCCGATTCCACACCCTCTATATCTAGGTAATCTTCGGAACCTTAGCCTTTCTATAAATTTAAACATCTTCAGTCACAACTGCCCTCCATATATCTGTGTGTTCTTATAATCTATAAAACCGTCTTGGTTTCCATAATCAGTTCCATTCACCTAAAACACTCCTGTCTGTGTAAAACGCACCATCCCACCAACATCCTTCTCCCTGCAAACTGCTCCATTCCTCCCAATCTCCCCATCTCCATGAACACCTGCAGGCCCTACAGCTCTCCACATTTCTGTGACACCATGCTCCTCCCTCCCTTTGAAACCACACCCCTCCCACTTTGGGTCATCAGCTCCAGATCAGACCATTGCTCTCTCTGTTACCTTCGACAAATCTAGCTACCCTTCCTATTTGTGTCTCTTCATTCAGATCCCACCCTCTCCAGCTTTCTGAAACCTCTTTGTACCATTGTGACCTCCCTAGTTAGAACGTAGAACAGTACAGCACAGCGCAAGGCCCTTCGATCCTCAATGTTGTGCTGACATTTTATCCTACATACCCTCAATTTTACTATCATCCATTTGACTATCTAAGAGTTTCTTAAATGTCCCTAATGGACCGGACATTACTATCACTGTTGGCAGTGCATTCCACACACCTGCTACATTATGTGTAAAGAACCCACCTCTCGCAGCTCCGATAAATCTTCCTCCAATCACCTTCAATTTATGCCCCCTCGTTTTTTCCATTGTTGCAGTGGGAAAAGCATTTGGTAATCGGCTCTATCTAAACCGCAAATCATCTCGTTCACCTCTATTAAGTTACCTCTTATCCTTTCTCATTCCAATGAGAAAAGCCCTAACTTCCTCAATCTTTCTTCATAAGATCCCCCCTCCAGTCCATGAAGCATTCTGAAAAAACTCCTCTGCGCCCTCTGTAATGCTTCCACATCTTTCTGATAATGAGGCAACCAGAATTTAATACAATGTAGCTAGTGCTGTCTAACCAGGGCTCGATAGAGCTGCAGCATAACCTCGTAGCTCTTAAACGCAATCCCCCTGCTAATAAAACCAACACAGCATATGCCTTCTGAACAAGGCTATCAAATTGAGTAGCAGGTTTGAGAGATCAATGGACGTGGACACCAAGATTCTTCTGTTCCCCCATAATGTCAAGAATCCTGCCTTTATCCCTGTAAAGGTTGTCTGCTGAATCCTTCAATCTTAAACACTCCCTATCTTGGTAACTTCGTTCAATCCCTCCAACACTCCAACTGGGAAACTTCTTCAAGTCCTGACCATCCTCCTTACCTCTGTAAGCTCCTTTATTAGTATAAAGGGGTATATGCTCAAAATTACTGAAACGTCTTTTTGCCACAGCAATACTCCTGATTTCTACATAACTCTCCAGAATGGCTGTGCATGCTTCAGGTTCCCAGGCTGGGAGATGGGAGTTCAGATGTGAATGTATTTTGCCATTCTGTCTGTGTGCCTGACAGTGACCTGGTGCTGCTCTGGTAGAAAGCACTTTCCGTGCATCTGGAAACCGCCAGATCTATGTTACTGACCAGAGCTCACCTCATCGAAGCCTTCCTTTATTTTGTCATTATTACCAAGCGGCAGTTTCGCGAGATGCAGGAATTGGGGAGTTTCCATTTTGAGAGAATGAAACTTTTATCATTGGGAATTGGGAAGCCTTTAACAATGCGAACAGAAGTCCAGCGACAGGAGACGTAATCCTGTTAGGGTGAAAGGAAAGGCCGGTAGGTGTACGGAATGCTGGATGAGGAGAGAAATCGAGGTTTCAGTTAAGAAAAAGACAAACAAAACTCAGGAGAGAGTGTGAATCCGGAGAAGTGTACAAAGGCAGGAGGAATATACTAAAGCGGAAAATCATGAGGGCGAAATGGGGGCACGAGATGGCTTTGAAAAATAGGGTTATGGTGAATCCAAAGGGTTTTTATAAAAACATAAAGGACAAAATGGTAACTTGGGAGAGAATAGGGCCCCTCGAAGATAAGCAAGGAGGCCTGCACGTGGAGCTGCAGGAGATGGGGGAGATACTAAGCAAGTGTTTTACATCAGTATTTACTGTACAGAAGCACATAGAAGATGTAGAATGTAAGGAAATAGATGGTGTCAACTTTGCAAATGTCCACATTACAGAGGAGGAGGTGCTAGTTGTCAAACAACGAAAGGTGGATAAATCCCCAGGACCTTATCAGGTCATAGATTCACAGAGATGTACAGCATGGAAAATTACCCTTCGGTCCAACCCGTCCATTCCGACCTGATATCCCAAACCAATCTACTTCCACCTGACAGCACCCGGGCCATATCACTTCAAACCATCCCGATTCATATACCCATCCAAATGTTGAAATTGTACCAGCCACCACCACTTCCTCTGGCAGCTCATTCCTTACACGTACCATCCTCTGTGTGAAAAAGTTGCCCCTTATGTCTCTGATACATCTTTCCTCTCTCGACCTAAACCTAAGCCTTCTTGTTCTGGACTCCCCTACCCCAGGGAAAAGACATTGTTTATTTATCCTATCCATGCCCCTCATAATTTCGTAAACATCTATACGATCACCCCTCAGCCTCTGAAGCTCCAGGGGAAACAGCCCCAGCCTGCCCAGACACTCCCTGTAATTCAAATTCTCCAACCCTGGCATCGTCCTTGTAAATCTTTACTGAAACCTTTCAAGTTTCACAACATCTTTCTGATAGGAAGGAAACCAGAATTGCACACAATATTCCAACAGTCGCCTAATCAATGTCCTCTACAGCCAGACCATAACCTTCCAAGTCCTGTACTCAAAATTCTGACCAATAAAAGAAAGCATACCAAACGACTTCTTCACGATCCTATCTACCTGCGACTCCACTTTCAAGGAGCTATGAACCTGCACTCCAAGGTCTCTTTGATCAGCAACACTCCCTGGAACCTTACCAGGTTCTGATCAGGTGTACCCCCGGACTCTGTAGGAAACTCAGAAAGTGATTGCTGGCCTCTTGCTGAAAAATTTGTATCCTCGATAGTCACAAGTGATGTACCAGAAGACTGGAGGTTGGCTAACGTGGTGTTGCTATTTAAGCTAAATGTTAATGAATAACCATTGAACTGCAGACCAGTTCACCTGACGTCAGTGGAAGGTAAGTTGAAGGAGGGAATCATGAGGGACAGGATTTGCATGTGTTTAAAAAGGTAGTGTCTAATTAGGGACAGTCAGCATTGCTTTGTGCGTGGGAAATCATGTCTCAAGAAATTGATTGAGGTTTTTGAAGAAGTAACAAAAAGGGTTGATGAGGGCAGAGCAGTCAGTGTGAGGGATATGGACTTCAATAAGGTGTTTGAAAAGGTTCCACATGGAAGATTGGTGAGCAAAGTTAAATCTCATGTAATACAGGGAAAACCAGCTATTTGGATACAGAACTGGCTCGAAGGTAGAAGAAAGACTATGGTGGTGGAGGGATGTTCTTCAACCTGGAGACCTGTGACCAGTGGAGCACCTCAAGGATCGGTGCTGGATCCACTATTTTCATCATTTATATAAATGACTTGGATGTGAACATAGGAGGTATAGTTAGAAAGTTTGCAGGTGACACCGAAGTTGGAGGTCTAGAGTACGGCTAATAAGGTTACCTCAGATTACAATGAGATCTGGATCAGATCGTCCAATGGGCTGAGATAGGCAGATGGCAGATTAATTTAGATAAAAGTGAGGTGCTGCATTTTGGGAAAGCAAATCTTAGCCGGACTTATGCAATTAATGGTATGGTCCTGGGGAATGTTCTTGGACCAAGTGGCCTTGGAGTGCAGGTTCATAGTTCTTTGAAAGTAGAATCCAAGATAGATAGGGTAGTGAAGAAGGTGTTTGGTCTGCTTGCGTTTACGGATCAGAGCATTGAGTTGAGGAGTTGGGAGGTCGCGTACTGGCTGTACAGGGCATTGGATAAGCCACTTTTTGAATATTGCGGGCAATTCCTGTCTCCTTCCTATCGGAAGAATGTTGTAAAGGATGTTGCCAGGATTGGAGGATTTGAGCTACAGGGAGAGGTTGAAAGGCCTGGGGCTATTTGAGGCTGAGGGGTGACTATATAGAGGTTTATACAAACATGAGTTGTATGGATAGAATTAACAGACAAGGTCTTTTCCCTGAGGTAGTGGAGTCCAGAACAGGTCGGCCTTGGTTCAGGGTGAGAGGGGAACGAAATAAAAAGAACCGAAGGGACAACCTTTTCATGTAGAGAGTGGTGTGTGTATGGAATGAACTGCTCGAGGAAGTGGTGGAGGCTGGTACAATTACTGCATTTAAAAGGCATCTGTCTGGGTATACGAACAGGAAGGGTTGAAAGGGGATTTAGGCCAAGGGCTGGCAAATGAGATGAGATTGTGTTAGGATATGTGGGTGACGTGGATGAGTTGGAACGAAGGATCGGTTTCTGTGCTGTACATCTCTATGACTGTAAATGTTTTCCACTGTCCATTTCCAGCCAAACACTTCACTGTTTCCCCTGTTTACCTTGGTCAGTTCTCCTCTCAAACACATGTAAATGGCTTTGGTTGTGATTGTAAGGTGAGCTTTATGGTCACTTTTAAAATGCATCATCTCTTTGAATTCCACTATCCTAAAATTTCCCAGAGGATATCTCAGTGTGACATCACTCCTTCACTCAGCGTCTTCACCCAACTGTCTTTCTGAGATAGTCACGTCCCTGGTCATTTGCGCAATGTGTTATTCAAAGAAACACTGACAAAAACATTCGAATAGGTGTTCTAAGAATATCATTTTTGACAGAGATTGAAGTCTCCCAAAATTATCGCAGTGCCTTAGCATTACACAGGAATTCATTGGCATGTGGAACAGTGTTGAGCAATGAAATGCTATTAGGCAGCCTAAAAAATGTTCTTCTGCTTGTGGTTTTGACACGTATTACCCAGAATCTGCATTCAGGCTGATTCAGCTGCATAGCCTAACGCCATATTATTCCTCTGTAATGCCTTTGTTACCCCTTACTGTCAGGGTTACTCACCCTGCACTCCCATTCTGCCTGAGACCCCTCAAGGATGTGTACAAGTGAATATTTATGTTCCAACTTTTGTTTTTCCTGTAACCAAGTCTTTCTGGTGATCAATTCTTATTTACCTCTGTGTCACAAGCCTATTATCCTATTACAGATACTTTGTCCATTTCCCAGAATTTCCTATCACAGTCTAATTTACTGATGTAGAGTTTTAGTTAAACTCTGTCCCTTCCCGTTCCTTTCTGCTGGTATTCAGTCACGTCCTCATGCTGTTCTGATGCTTCACCTTTTCTCTTTGGATTTTGAACGTTCCTTTCAAATGAACCCTGTCCCTGCATCCTTTCTGACAGTTTAAAGCCTTGTCCATAAACCTACCTACATGATTTGCCACGAATCTGCTCCTAGCAGTGTTGCTTTAAATTGACTCGTGGGATGTTGCTGTCGCTGGCTGGTTAGCATTTATTCCCACCTCCAGCTGCCCTTGAGCTGAGTGGCTTCCTGGATCATTTCAGAGGGCAGTTGAGAGTCAACCTCCTTGCTCTGCGTCTGGAGTCACATGTAGGCCAGACCTGCTTTCGATAACATTTCTTTCCTTGAAGGATATTAAGCAGTTAGATGGGTATAGCTGACACCGGCATTAAATTCTCGATGAACAGTCTGGTGAGACGAACACGAGTACATCGCCTCTACCACTCGTAGCTCATCCGTCACTGAGTAATGATTCCAGTGTACCAGGAATCAAAACCCGTTCATCATGACCATTGTGTGATCCTGAAATCTTCCAGCACTCTGATGATATAACTCAGTATCTCTCCCTGTGATATCCCTCACTTTGTTGATCTAATTGTTGCCTCTGTCAGTGCCTCTCACTCTTGCAGCTACTCCAGATCCTGAGCCAACAGAATTATCGACTTCCGAGAGATGCAGCAGCCCAGGCCAGGGATGGAGACTGGGATTTTCCAGATCTCTGTGGGACACAGTGACATTCTCCATGCGTATCCCTCACTGCATCAGTCTAATTTCCCATTCTGCCTATTTCTTTCTCTCCTGTAGATACTCAGCAAGGTCCTGACTCAATAAACTTCCCAGCTGCTGCGTGTCTCGTCCATCACCTCATTGAAGGCAATTGGTCAGCCGGAGGGCAGGGAGGTCTGGAGCCTTCAATAAATCCTAAAGCGAGTTAAGATCACTCACAGTGAGCAGAGCAGGGAACAGTTAAACGGCGAAAATCTTCAGCTCACAGGACATGCCATAGATACAGTGCTGAAGGGTAAACACAAGCATGAAGCTCCCAGGCTCAATCCACACCCTCAATGCCCACCCTCTTGTCAGATGATTACTTTCAGCTCTGCTGTACTGAGCCTTCCTGATACAGCATAGGGGGTTTCACAGTTATCAATCCAGGCCTGTGCTGTCTTAGTGAGCATCAATACAATAGCGGCAAAAGCAGGCCTCCCGAGAGAGGGTGATATTGAAGCCAGGGATCTTTCTGTTCTTTATTTCCACTACAACACTCTGTTGTCATAGCATGGAGTCCTACACCAAGGAAACAGACCCATAGGTCCACCTCATCTGTGCCAGTGCCTTAAATACTTCTAACTCTGAGTACAGGTCCAATCTCTGTAACCTCCTCCCCTCCCTACAATCCCTCTACATATTTAAATCCTACTCCGATGCTGACTGCCTCCCTGTCACTATAAAATGCTACAGACTGGATGACCTGCCCTATCTCAGAAATCTCCTCCACCCGTCGTTACAATAATCCCTCTTTATGTCATCTTTCACCATACCTACAGACCACCCTGTCACTGTAACATCCTCCAGCCTCAGCCATCTGCATATCCCCCTCCACCCCCTAGAGCACATGATATCACTGTAACCTTCAATCCCTATGACATTCCTGCCTCCCATCCTACACCACCACAGGACCTCTAATCATTTACCATCCTAACAGACCTCCCACTTTATGTAAATTCCTCCAGTCTCTCAAGTTTTCCTACCTGTGTAACCTGCTCCTATCTCAGCAGCCCTCCGTGTGTACAATGACCTGAAGCCACTTTAACCCTCTCAATGTCTGCAATCTCCTCTATCGCTGTGACCTTCTCCCGTCACGACAATGCTCCGTAACTCTACCCCCTTCAATCACTACTAGACTTCCTATCTCTGTAACCACATAAGGTCACTAAAATCATCCACGTACCTGAAACATTTTCTTTGTTGCTGTATCCAAGCCCAGTCCCTACAGCTGTCACTTTCTGTAACCTCCTTCAGTCTGAAGAACCATCCAGTGTCTACACCCCTCTGTATTACTAACTTCATCTAATCTCTAAAACCATCACCAAAAAACTCACTATCGCAGTAACCTCTTCCACTTCCTCCCTAACTCTGTAAAGCATCCATTTCCTACTGTTCATTCCTGATGAAGGGCTCCAGAGCGAAACGTTTATGTTCCTAATCCTCGGCTGCTGAAAAGGCACAGTGGTCAGGCAACAACACACTTTCGACTCTGATCTCCAGCATCTGCAGAGCTCACTTTCCCCTGGTGGGGCTGAATGGCCCACAACTGCCGCTCTTTCCTGTGTTTCTGTGTAGCACTTCCTGGCTCTGTATCTCTTTCAGTCTCCACTATCTCCGCTATCTGTGTACACTACACAATCGCCAATCACTGGAACTTTATCAGGCCATGGAATACTCCCCATCTGACCAATCTCTTCCAGCCTTTCCAACCCTCCCAATCTGATTCCTCTTGCAGCCCTATAACCTCGCCTATCTTTGTAAGTTCATTTAGCCGCTGGAACCCTCCCTATCCCTGGAACATCATATATGATCGCATCCCTCCGCTTCTCCAATCACTATGGCGGCGCCTGCCTCTGTGATATTATCCCACACACTGACTCCACTTGCTACACTGAAACCCTCACTGTCTCTGTTATCTTCTGATGCAACCACAGACCTCCCTGTCGGTATGACCTTATGAAGTTCATCAGTCCACCCTGGTTCTGCAATCTACACCAGCCTCTCGTGCCCTCCTTACCACTGTCACCGTTTCCAGTCCCGACACCTCTGTAACTGCTCCAGCAGCTATATCACCCCCCATCTGTCATGCCTACTTGACCAGTACATTCAGCCATTTATCCACAGTAGTTCTTGAAATTCACCAAGGAAATCCATCATGTCTATCAGAAATAAAAATATCCCATCAAAATAGTTGATGAACCTTAAGCGAGTCCCGGAATGACGTATGAGTAAAATGTACAACTGTAAATTCCTGTCTTTGGAAAAACATTCCATTGAATTGTCCAGTATCATCTGACCCGTGACCAACCATATTCATGTGCCAGAGGCCAGCTTATGCCCTATGAGGTCGCGTTGCAGCTGGAAGCCCCAGGGACAGTTCCCTGAGGTTCAGGCAGGCCTGCAACGGGAAGCATTGATTGTTCAGCTGACATGGGGACATATCTCTACATTAAACAAACTGGAGGCAAACTTGCCTTCCTTCTACTTAAAATATAAAACCCATCACCCGAAATCCCTCAGGTAGGTTTGGGAGCATTTATTCCAGATGTTGGCTAATGATTTCTGTGGACACTTGCATAAAGTTTAACATGGTGAGAAACAATGCTGACAAAATGGATACCCATTGGAAGTTTAGCCCAGAAGCTGAATTGCTCGACCAATACTTAACGCAGTGTTTTAAATCTAGCCTGATTACAGTAGAGAAAGACTCCATAAGGCGAGGTTTGTCCGTGTTTCTAATAAAGACAGAAGTGCGATGACAATTGAAACTAAGGAAATGACAGACAGATTGCAGAATTGCTTTGAATATAATAAGAGAAAAGGTAGTTTCCTGATGACATGGATGAGTTTGCTGGGACTGGAATCAAGCTGTCGCCATCTCTCCATAATGAAAGTCTCAGCCTGTATTTTGGTACAGTAAAGCTGATAGAGGAGAATTGCTAATTCAGTAACTGCAGTCTGAAGCTGAAAGTTGCTGACACCCAGGTTTCAGAATCTTACAGAATATTTTTACACCTGAGACTCTATGGTGCATTTCGTCAGCACATTAAGCTGGACACCAAAACATTAATGACTTACTATGATTTCTTATCTAAGAATTAGGATTAGACCACTCAAGGTGCATGTTCAGAATGACTTCGACACAGTGATTTTGTCAGATGTTTGGAGCTCTTTTAGACATTCAGCAGTGTAAAGCGAATGATTTGTTATCTTTAAATCTGAGATAGACAGTTTTTATTGCAGAGGAGACAATCACACTCCATAGATTAACAATTTCAAATCAGTCAGTGATCAAGGACAGAAAGATGTGACTGTGAGTGAGGCAGATAGAGGGAAGCTGGAAATGTGTTGCTGGAAAAGCGCAGCAGGTCAGGCAGCATCCAGGGAACAGGAGAATCGACGTTTCGGGCATAAGCCCTTCTTCAGGAATCATTTGAGAATGTGGCTGAAGAGATTCTGTGCAGAGGAGATGACCTGGGGGTGGGGGGGGGGGGGGGGGTGGGGGTGCAGTGAGAGAGAGACTCACTGCAATCTTTGTAGAGGGACGAAGAGAGCTTCTTCAAGGAAGGCATCCTTGAAAGAGGATTCGCAGGAGGTTGAAATCTTTGAGGAGAAAGCGAGGTCTGCAGATGCTGGAGATCAGAGCTGGAAATGTGTTGCTGGAAAAGCGCAGCAGGTCAGGTAGCATCCAGGGAACAGGAGAATCGACGTTTCGGGCATAAGCCCTTCTTCAGGAATGATAGAGGGAACCAGAGGGTAGTACTGAAGGTGTCTCAGCCCTTCAGCTGAGCAGGTTTGAGGTACTTGCTCCCTGTGTGATTAACATAGCAAATAGAACAGTCCAGTACAGAACAAGCCCTTCGGCCCTCAATGTTGCACCGACTTGTGAACTGATCGAAGCTCATCCGCCTACACTATCCCAGCATCGTCGATATGCTTATCCAAGGATTGCCGAAATGCCCCTAATGTGGCTGAGTTGATTACACTAGGAGGCAAGTCATTCCACGCACGGACCACTCTCTGAGTAATGAACATGCGGCTGACAACTGCCTGAAGTCTATCACCGATCAATTTGCAACTGTGCCCTCTCGTACTAGGTGACGTCATCATCCTCGTAAAAAAGTCTAAAACTTTCTTTACTACTTCATCCTCAGGTCATCTTGTATGCCTCTAACAAATTCCCTCTGAGCCTTCTTCTCCCCAGTGAGAACAGAAACAAGTCTCTCAGCCTTTCCCCATAAGACCTTCCATCCAGATCAGGCAAATTCCTGTGAAATCTCCTTTGCACATTTTCCAATGCTTCCACATCCTTCCTATAGTGGGGGTTCAGAAGTATCCATAATATTCCAAACGCATTAGCGTTTGGTAGAGTTGCAGAATGACATTATGGCTCCATAACTCAATCCTTCTACCAATAAAACCTGACACATTGTATGCCTTCTTATCTGCCCTATCGACCTGTATGCCAAGTTTCAGGGATCTATGTACATGGACTCCAAGATTACTCTGTACACCAACACGACCAAGAATATTTTCATTGACCCAATATTCTGCCTTCCTGTTATTCTTCCTGAAGTGGATCACTCAGATTTATCTGCATTGAACTCCTTTTGCCACCATTCAGTCCAAACCTGCAGTTTATCCAAGTCCCCCTGCAACCTACATCATTCTTCCACACTGTCCATGACTCCACCGACTTTCGTGTCATGGAACATAGAACACAATGCAGCGCAGAACACGCGGTTCTGCCATCAATGTTGCCCCGACCTGTGAACTAATCTATCCTCATCCCCCTACCCAGTCTCATCATCATCCATGTGCTTACCCAAGGATTATTTAAATTTCCGTAATGTGGCTGAGTTAACTATATTAGCAGGCAGGGCATTCCAAGTCCTTCACTCTCTGAGTTAAGAGCCTGTGTCTGACATCTGTCTTAAATTTATCAACTCTCAATTTGTAGTTATTCACCCTCATACAGTCTGACGTCATCATCCTAGGAAAACTATTTTCACTGTCTACCCTATATCATCCTCTGATCATCATATATGTCTCTATCAAATCCATTTTCGCCTTCGTCTTTCCCATGCGAACAGAACGCAATCTCTCAGCCTTTCCTCATGAGACCTTCCCTTCAAACCACGCAACACCCTGGTAAACCTCCTCTGCAAATTTTCCAGTGCTTAGAAATCCTTCTGGTAATGGGGCGAACAGAATTGCACACAGTGTTCCAAGTGCAGCTGCACTAGCGTTTTGTATAGTTGTAGCACGACATTATGGCTCTGGAAATCAATCCCTCTAGTAATAAAACCGAACACAATATATGCCATCTTAACAGTACTATCAACCTGGGTGGCAACTTTCAGGAATCTGTGTACATGGACTCCAGGAATACTATGCCCATTCACACTCCCAAGAATATTTCCATTGATCCAGTTTTCAGCCTTCTTCTTAGTTTTCCCAAAGTGAATCACCTCAAATTTAGCTGCATTGAACTCGAATTGCACCTCTCAGACTAATTCTACAGTTTATCCAAGTACCCCTGCAACTTGCAACCATCTTCCACATTGTCCACTACCCCACTGACTTTACCGTCATCTGTAATCTTACAAACCCATCCACCTATGCCTACGTCCAAGTCATTATAAAAATGACAAACAGCAGTGGTCCAAAAATCGATCCTGTATTTACTCCACCAGCCTACAATGTGGAACGTTATCAAAAGCTTTACTGAAGTCCATGTACACTACTTCAACTGCTCTACCCTCATCCACATGCTTCGTCACATTCACCAAATTCTCATTGAGTTTTGTAAGAAATGACTTGCCCTTGACAATACCATGTTGACTATCTGCAATCAAGTTATTGCTTGCAAGATGATTATAAATACCACCTTTAAAATTCTTTCCAAACTTTTTTCCTACAACAGTTGTATGGCTCACTCGTCTATAATTACCTGGGTCATCTCTACTGCCTTTTTGAATAAGAGCGCAATGTTGGCAATTCTCCACTAATCTCGTACTAAAAATATAAACAATGACTGCACAAAGTGCAACGCTAAAGGCTACAACATCTCCCCCAGCTTCTCCCAGAATCCTAGGATCAATTCCATCTGGCCCAGGGGACTTGTCTTCTTCCAGTACTTCTTGAATTGTAACACCTCCTCCTTACACAACTCGATTCTTTCTAGTCTAATATCCCACATCAAACTTTTCTCCACTACAATATTCTCCTTTTTCCGAGTGAAAACAGTTGCGGAATATTCATTTAGCACGTCTCCAATCTCCAATGTGTTCACACAAACCTTCTCAATTCTGTCTTTGACTGGACCTATCCCTACCCTCGTCATCCTTTTATAACTCAAATACCTATAGAAAGCTTTCGGGATCTAAGTTATTGTACCTGACAAAGACTGCTTACCTGATCTCATTGTTCCTCTTATGTCTGTTTTTAAATACTTATAAGCCAATCTGTAACTCTCCATCGCCTCATCTGAACCATCTCGTCTCAACGTCACATAAGCCTCCTTCTTCCACTGAACAAGACATGTAATTTACTTAGTAAGCAACGTAACCATACATTATCACTTTCTCCCTGCCTTATCGAGGCATAACTATCAATGATATACAATATATGTTTCTTGAATCAGCAGCACATTTCGATTGTCCCATCACCTTAATTTTGCTACCCCATTCTATGCATCCGAAGTCCGACCTAATAGCATTATAGTTGCCCTTCTCTCATCTGTTACTCTTGCCCTGTGGTATGTACCTATTGCTTTCTATTGCTAAACTAACCGCAATTGAATTATGGTCACTTTTTCCAAAGTGCTCGCCGAACACTAACTCAAACATCTGGTCTGATACATTACTAAGCACCAGAACCAGTGTAGCGGCCCCGCTTGTCGGTTCTTCGACATACTGTGTCAGGAAACCCTCCTCCACACAGGAGACAAAAACCGATCCAACCGATGTACCAGAGGTATAGCGTTTCCATTCAATCTGAGGACGTTCGAGTCCCCAGAATGACCAAACTATTCCTTTCACTCCTACCCAGAATCGTTTGGCCGAACCATTCCTCTGCATCCCTGGAAGTCTGTGGAGGTCTAAAGAAAATTTCCAGCGGTGTGGCCTCGTCTGTCCTGTTCCTTACCTTATCCCACACCACCTCAGTAGACGTATCCTTGTCAAGATTACTTTGAGCTACCGTTATGCTGTCCTTGAATAACAAAGCCACACCTCCCCATGTTTAAACATCTCCCCTGTTCTCAATGAAGTTTCCAATTCCTGGAAACTGTAACTCCCATTCCTGACCCTGTCTATCTATGTCCCCGAAATGGCCACAACATCGAAGTCCCAGTTATCTATCCATGCTGCAAGTTTACACACCTGATTTCAGATTGTTCTGGCTTTGAACTAGGCACACTTTTAACCAGCTTGCTGTTAGTCAGCTCATTATTGTCACCATAAAATCCTCTCCATGCCCTGCCTACTCTCATCCTCGTGTGCACTCGAGCGACACCTCAGGAGCCCATTCCCCTGCTGAGCTATTTAATTCGAAAACCACCAGCAACTTTCCCACCCAGGACATTCATACCACTCCGGTTCAAGTGATTTCCGTCCTGCTTGTGGAGTTCCCACCTACCACAGAATGAATCCCAATTATCCGTGTTCCTGAAACATTCCCTCCTGCACCATCCCTTTCGCAACGTTTTCAATTTATATTCCTTGCCTCGCGATCACGTGGCATGGGTAACAATCCAAAGATAACAACACTGTTTGTTCTTGCTCTGAGCTTCCACCCGAGCTCCCTGAAATTCTGCTTTTCATTCATATCCCTCTTTCAACTTATGTCTTTCGTACTTACATGGAACCGATTTGGAGCTGGTCACTCTCACCCTTGAGGACCGCAAAGACACGATCTGAGACAACACGGACCATTGCACCAGACGCAACACACAAAGCATAAGTCTCGTGCCTTCCACACAAACCTTCTCACTGGCCCGCTCACTATTGTGTCCCCACTGACTAGAAACTCTCCTCCTTTCACCTTCGTTTCTATGCAATAGGGGCAGATTCTGCCCTGAACACTAACCAAAACGGCATTCTTGTTTTTGTTTTCAGCGGAAAGACAGCAGGAGATCCATGCACTAACTGTTTCCCGCCCTTCGAACAGTTACCCAGCTTTCTTCGTGGCTGTGAGAACGTTGGCTGTTTGGAGGATGAACAAACTGAGGACACAAATGTGGTAGAGTGGGCGATTCAAGAGGATGGAGTGAAGAAAAATGTCGGTATAATCGAGGATAGCAGATGCCAGGAAACAGAGACTCTTTCCCATTGTCCAAAATCAAATGTCCCGATGGCTGTGTTGCCTGCCTGAAGCCCGCTTTCAGGATATTCTTCTGGGCTGCAGAGGAACTTGTTTTGGGTGAGGAACGATACCTTTGTTGACATTGGTGGAAAGAGTAACGAGTTTCTGCTGATGGAATTTAGTTTGTGCTAAATTAGAAAACAGATACAAATCGGTATAACCTCTGGATCCATAAATAAATCGGCACAAGATCAGCAAGATTAGCGAGGTAAATGTGTGATTAAAAGATTGGTATGGGAGAAATACATGTTATTTCTTTAGATATTGGGGTCAGAACTGACGATGGATGGAACTGTTGGAATGGGACAGTTTCCACCTGCATGATGTTGCGACCAAAGTCCTTGAGAATCTCATAACTGGGGTCGGTTTATAGCACTGTAAAACAAACTATGAGTGTTGTTTTCAATTGCATCGACAATTTTGTGCAAAACTTCAAGAAGTGGAGGGCTTTGCACGGGTTAAGGGTTTCACAACAAGTAATAGGACAGAAAATATGGAAAGGGTAAGGAATCTATTTCCAGAACAGCAATTCAGAGTACAATTCTGAGAAGAGGAGCAGTCACGACATGCGTGAGGGTGTTGTAGCTAAACAGACACAGTCTATGAAAAAAAGATAAACGAGTTGAAGCATAGTTTGAAATTGGCAGGTATGTTTTTTTTGTGTGTATCACAGAGACGTGGTTGCAAGGGGATCAGCTAGGAGAAACTGAGGACTGCAGATGCTGGAGATGCTGCAAGGGGATCAGGCCTGGGAGACCACTACCAGTGCAACGGATAGAGTAGATACCATTTGTTGCTCACGACGTGGCCTCCCCTACATCGGCAAACAGAACACCAAATTGTGAATCGTTACAGGGAAAACTCTGGGACACCTGCATCAACCACTCCGTTACTGATCAATTCAAATCCCTTTTCCAATCCACCACGGACATGTATATTCTGGGCCTACTCTATCGCCAAACACTAACTACCTGGTACGCCTACACCAAACACACCGCCCGTTACTGAACAATTCAAATCCCCTTTCCACTGCATCAAGGACATGCGGAGTCTGGGCCGACTCCTTCGCCAAAGACAAACTACCTGACACTTGGCCGAAAGACGCCTCATCTTTCGGTGCTCCACCCTGCAACCCCACGAGATTTCACCTGTTTTATCAATTCCACTCCCTGAAACCTATCCCAAACCTCCAACTCGATACTGCCATTTTCACCTGTTCATCATCTTTCACATCTATCCGCTCCACCGTCCTCTCCACCAATCACGTTCTCCCGCACCTTCATCCACTTTCTGCATTCTCAGCTATCTTGCCCCCAGCCCCACTCGTCTCCCAATTATCTCTCAGCTTCCCTGCCCATAAGCTTTATTCGTGATTAAGGGATTATGACTGAAAAGTCGATTCTCCTGATATTCGGGTGCTTCCTGACATGCTGCACTTTTTTCAGAGCCACACTTTTGATTTTGATCTCTAGGATCTGCAGTCCTCACTTTCCTCCTAAGATCTGCAAAGTGCAACACACAATGGACAGTCATTATAGTTGATCCATTTGGAGTGATGAGTGTACCAATTGAAACAGGAAAACCCGTCTTCTGCACCAACATTGTGTTTGGCTCCACCTGGTCACCGTCACCTCTGACAAACCGCCAATGACTTTCCTTTTTCCTGATGTCTGCTCTGTTCTTGTTTCAAGCCGATTGCACATCAGGTAATTGCAGTTGACACTGATGATGTCGGACTTTAACA
Organism: Chiloscyllium plagiosum; assembly: GCF_037043375.1. Lineage (NCBI taxonomy): Eukaryota > Metazoa > Chordata > Chondrichthyes > Orectolobiformes > Hemiscylliidae > Chiloscyllium > Chiloscyllium plagiosum. Next base: position 63,776,042 of record NW_028270180.1, on the reverse strand, counting down.
TGCAGGGAAGTCATTCTGATGCTTTCCTTGAATGGTCAGAGCAGTAAGTATAGAATAATTAGACTAACTTGTAGCAGTGCAGTGAGTATAGAGAAAAGTGGACGTTTTGCGGCAGTACAGGACGTAGGTTTGACTGCATTGTAACATTGTGTGCAACTCCAGTCTGCCTCCTGTAGAAATGATGAGCAAACGTTGAAAGAGTTCCAAAAAGATTTAGAAGGATGTTGCCAGTGTTGGAGGTTTTGAGCGAGAGGGAGAGGATGAGTATGCTGTGGCTGTTTTTTTCTGGAGAGTCAGAGGCTGAGGGATGCACTTACAGATATTAATAAAATCATGAGGTGCATGGATGGTATAAATAGATAAGTTCTTATCCCTGGGGTAGGGCTAGTCCAGAATTAGAGGCCAGAGATTGAGGGAAACATTTAAAAGGGATCTAAGGGGTAACATTTTCACGCAGAGGGTGGTAATTGTATGGGACTAGCGGTCAGAGAAAATGTTGGAGTCTGGTACAATTACGCTAAACAAAAAAAAAACGCAACTCAATAGTTACATGAGTAGGAAGGGTTTGGCGAAATATGGGTCAAGTGCTGACAAATGAGACGAGATTAAGTTCGGATATCTGGTCGGCATTGACAAGTTGATCCGAAGGATACCTTTCTGTTGTGTAAATCTCTTTGACTCTGTGAGTAATCCACTGCGTCATTCTGCTTCAAAATATCAGGCAGTATTTCACATTGATTACTGTAATTCTTAACCATTAACATTCCATGGCACAGATACCGCTAAATCTTAATTACTAGACAACCAGGGAAGTTCTCTGTTGATATCAGATTGGGCAACATCTGATTCAATATTGCATTCCCCCATCTTTCAGTGCATGATTCATTCAGCTCTGTTACAGCTTGTTTGAAATACACAGACAATTCAGTCATCTGTTAGACTGCAGTATTAATGCCATGAGACCCCACCTTCCAGCTATGCTGCTGTATCACAGTGGTTGACTCATTGCTTTTGTAAGCCTGTGGTTGTGAGTTTGTGCCACCCTGAACCACGTGTGAAATTTGACAAACCTGCCGCATCTAACATCCAAAGGAGCACTTTGCAGCAAACGGATTCTGCTGTTCAAGCCTGAAAGGGGACAAGTATGCCAAGCCGGTCAAATCCTACTTCCCGGATTTGGTCAGTACTGAGGCCGATGTCATTCTTGGAGGGATGTCACTACATGATTCTCTCTGTCGGTGAAAATGAGTCTCAGTTCCACAAGGGAGCAAGAACACATTTTATCAATCTCAGGCAAAGGCAGACGTTGCTGAAAGACCTGGTTCGGAGGAATTGCCACCGAACCCGTAACTTTAACTCCGATTTAACCTCACAGATACTACAAGAACTGGTGAGCTTTTTCAGCAACTTCTACTTTTGTTTCCCATCTCAAATTTCAGTCCTAATTGTTGTGTCGTTGAAGTGCAAAATATTCCAGTGAAAATATCATTGAGATGACTATTCGAAACTTCAGGGCAAATAAGGTGAAAGACCAAGTGCTGAAAACTGGGATGATGGGCCCCGAATGGTGAAGTAAAATACTCGTTGACTCCATCAGACTAGAAGAGAAAGTTGTCTCCAAAGACCAAAAACAACGACCAAAGCTATTTTCAAACAAATGAGAAGCGTGCTCTTGCTTATATCCCTGGTGGCAGAGAGAGTAGGAATCGGTGCTTCTACCACTTTTGCTCGGCTTCCGGTTCTTAATCTGAAAATTCGAATTTATTGTTGCAGACTGTTGCAACAGCAAAATCAGAGCAAGTATGACGGGAATCAATCAATGCCGTCGAGAACATCAGAGCTCTTTCTGAAAGAAGGGGACATTACCAGACTGTCTCTGTTCAGTTGGAAAGTTCACTCTTCATTCTCCTGATTCCGCTTCGGAAAGAGTTCTGAAAGGTTCCCAAATTGAAATCTGAGATTTCAGATGGCGAAACGGTCCGCTGCTCGCGCAGTGAGCTATGCCACCAGACTATCGCTCATTACTCGTCGAGTGTCATGGCATTCAAGGGTTTAGTTACGTGGTTCAAATCCCGGACAGGTGCAATTGTCCTGTCTGCACGAACACAAAAATATTCGATCTAGTTTCTCAAAATATAATCTGTGTAAATGACTTTGAACAGCCTGAAGTCGAGATGGAGAAGAGCTGCTATTGCAGCACACACAAAAAAGGGAAATTATTTGTCAAAATGAAATCTTGTGTTTCAGATTGTTCACTGAGTCAATCCGACTCTGAATGAAACTACCAGCTGCATTATTTGTAAATTCAGCTCGGGAAACTTCAGGAATTGGGGAAATTACGTGATTCAAGAAAGCAATGAACAGGATGATGTGAATGGTGCGGCGTATGTGCAATTTCAACTGTGAAGGTAGATTGGAAAGTTGGGGCAGTTTTCCTTAGAGAACAAAAGTCTGAAAGCTGGTCTTCCCTTGCCACTGCAGCGGGTGAAAAATCTGCGCCCTCAGCACTCACCTCACGTCTGTCTGTCGCACCGAAGGACCCTTCCATATCCGGCAGAGATTTTCTTGCAAATGCAAACACCTTATCTACAGTGTCCGTTGTTCTTGACGTGGTCTCCTGGACACTGGTGAGACAGGACACTAATACCTAGAACCTTGCAGAGAACATCTCTGGGATACACGCACTAAACAATCCCATAGTACTGTTGCTCACTAATGCATCTCCCCCTCCCAAAGCCATGCAAGTCCTCGGCCTCCTCCACCTTCAAATACAAGCTAATCGATGAGTGTGGGAAGAACACCCCGTCTTCCTGTATGGGACCGTCCAAACTCTCGGCATCAACGTTAACTTCACCAGTTTCCTCATCTGCCCTCCCTAAACCCTCATCGCAGGTCTAACGTTCCAACTAGATATCTAACCCTTGACTGTCTTATCTGCCCATCTTCCAGCCCACCAGCAGTTCCATACTGCGCTCTGACCTATCACCATCAACCTGCAGCCTGCATCGACTGATTAATCTCGCAGCTCCAGTCCCACTCCTGTCCCCCACACACCTATTTATCTCTCCGCACTTTAACTTCCCCTCATTCCTAATGAAGAGCGAACGTCTGCAACGTAGACTTTCCTGCTCCTGATGTTGCCTTACCAGCTGTGCTTTTCCAGACCCAAACATTTAACATCTGCTTGACCTTTCCAAAGTCATGAAGGTTCTAGTCAGGAGAAATAAGGGAGTGAAAATGCTCCAACGCATGAATGTAACTAGAATCACTCGGCAGAGACTGAATGTCATCAGGAAAAGAAGTACAACTGACGTGAGGAATAATACGTTTGCACAGGGAGTGACACATGTCCGCAATTCACTGTCTGACAGTGACAAAGATTCAGATTCGATTGACAAAAAGGGGAAATCGATGTTTACATGAAAAGAAACAATGTCAGAATTACATAGAGAGAGCAAAAGAGTGGCACTGCAGAGCCAGCAGAGAGAAGGTGGGCTCTCTGGCCTCCAACTGTACTATGACACACGTTGTGATTCTGAGTGAAATCGGCTTTAGTACAACAGAATGTGGGACATTTGACAATGTGTATATTTGCCCAACAGCACATTACACAACAGCAATGAAGGAGTTATAACATCATTATCAACGTTACATGCTACATGACAGATGGAAAACTGAGTATTTCTCTCCATCATTGAGGTTTGTCTTTACAGATATTGACCTCAGGTGTGTGGCATGGCGCATTCGGAGCTAAAGGTGTGAAACCCAGTGATCATTGAATCAACGCCGTCTCCTCCTGTGTGGCAGTTCCACGAGAACTGCAATTTTCTGTGCTTCCAGTAATAGATACAAACATATATTGCACAAAACATTGGTGAAGTTGGCACAGAGGAGTTGATACGCTTGTGAAGGTCTGAATGGCCTTATCCTGTTCTCAGTCGGTCTGCTATGATCTACATCATACCGTCTCTCTTCTGTGAGATGGGAATAAGCTCGTGATTTTGTAAAAGGTATGATCAGGTGTGATGTGTTTCATGCTGTTTCACACAGCCACGTCCTGGCGGCCAATTAAACATATTGCGGACTGAACCAAGTAAATGTCCGTAATTGGATTTTACCAAGACCTTGTAAATTTTAGAATCACCGTTAATGTGGAGAGAGTCCGTTAGAGTTCGTTTTTCGCTCAGGTTATTGAGATATACATCACTTTAACTGTGCCCAGTGAGATGAAAGAATTGCTGTTGCTGCGAAACATTTCTTTGCGAAACCTCTGTCACTCTGCTGTAACCGGAGGAGGTGGAATTTCCTGATGGATTGAAGCATAAAATTGGGTAGATTAAGTAACAAAATATCATCACATGTTATTAACACCATGCTGTCTCCAACAGAAAGAGGCGGCTGCCCAGAGGGATGTGGCTGCGTGTTACCCTTTGATGAACACTTTGTGCTTTACATATCACACTGGGGGAACTGAGCATTTAGCCAAACAATGGGTAATCCACTTCCCTGAACCATTGTTCACAGATACAAATGCCAGGAAGACATCTCGTCTGATTGAAAGGAGCTGAAAAAAAACTCTTTACGCAGTGAATATCGCATACAACAAAATCTGTTGCCAGGTAAAACTCACGGAGGTAAATCCTCAAAACGCACTGCGAGGCTGAAGTGGTTTGAACACGCAACTTTCTGATCTGGAGTCAAACGCTCCACAAGCCAACAGCCGCACTATTGCTATTGCATTCGATTCAGGGAAGTTATCGTACTCTGATAATCTTGCATTATGACCAGCAGTAGAGGGAAAAAATGAATGTCTTTTCTATAACATTCACGCTCTGTCCCTTTGTCTCTCAAATCACCGTACCCTTCTCTCTGTCTGTTTCATTTTTACTTTGCCTACCCCATTCCTCCCTTCTACAATTCATTGTCTGAACTCCGCTCAACTTGGCCATTCCCCTCCTGCTTCATAGATTCGGCTCTAAACTTGTCTCTGGAAGTCTGATTCGAGTCTGTACGTCACAGGGTGGATTCAGGACAGAGACAACGAGAGACAAAGTATCTGCGTGGGGTTCAAAAAAGCACGGACTGGGTTCAATTCTGATTTTCCTGTTATTGTTCAGGCTGCTCAACTACGTTTTGTGTATCCACATGCAAAAATCGTTTCCTGGTGACATGGATGAATTTGCAGTGACTGGGATCAGGCTGTCCTCGTCTCTGCACAATGTAAGTCTCAGCCTGTATTTTGGTAAAGTAAAACTGGTCGAGGACAATTGCGGTTTCAGGAACTGCAGTCTGTAGTTAGAACGCGCTGACACCCAGGTTTCAGAACCTTGCCGATTTCTTTACACCTCAGACTCTATGGTGCATTTAGTCAGCACGTTCGGCTGTTCACCAAAATATTAGTGAGTTACTTTGGCTCATTCTCGAAGCATTCGAGGTGCATCTTCCAAAGCATGCAACACAATGTGTTTGTCTGAAGTTTGGAACACACTTCTGCAAGCAGAAGCGGATACAGGATTATTTGTTAATTATAAATCTGAGGCATCCATTTTGGTATTGCAGAGGAGACAGTCACACTCCTTAGATTAACTACCTCACATCGGTCAGTGATCAATGACAGAAGCGTGTGACTGGGATTGAGGCCGGTAGAGGCAAACAGAGGGTAGTACTGAAGGACTCTCAGCCCTTTAGCCACTCCAACAGGTTTGAGTTACTTCCTCCCTGTGTGGATGAAAATGCTGGCTGTAGGGAGGATGAGCAAAGAGAGGAAAAAAATGTGGTTGAGGTGGGAATTCAAGAGGAGGGAGAAAAGAGGAATATCGGGATAATCGTTGACAGTAACTGCCAGGAAATAGAGACTGTTCCCTATGGCCCGACTCAAGGGTCCCAAAAGCTCTATTGTCTGCTTGGTGCGCATTTTCAGGTTACTCATCTGGGCTGTAGATGAACTTGGAGTGGGAGAGGAATGATCCAGAGGTTGATGTAGGTGGAAAGAGGAAATAATTTCTGTTGGTGGAATTTAGGTTGGTGCTAAATTCGAAAACATGCACAAAAAGTAATAATCTCTTCATTACTACCTGGTCCATAAAGAAATCGGCACAAGATCAGCAAAAATAACGAGGCAACTGTGTGGTTGAAAGACTGGTGTGGGAGAACTGCGTACTATTTCATTGGAATTTGGGGTCAGAACTGGCGAAGGATTGAACTGTCCCATGGGACAGTCTCCACCTGAATGATGCTGGAGCCAAAGTCCTTGGAAAAGCTGAAAGCTTTGGTCTGTCGATAGAACTTTAAAGTAAATAATGTGTGTTTGTTTTAGTTGCTTAGAAAATTGTGGAAAATGTCAAAGAAGTAGAAGGCTCTGCACAATTTCAAATGTCCGCAACAAGTAATTGAACAGAACGTATGTAAAGGAAAAGGAATCTACTTCAGGCACAGCAGGGAAGGGGACATCTCTGAGAAGAGGTGAAGTATCTGCAGGAGTGAGAGTGTTGCACCTAAATAGAAGCAGTGTACGAAAAAAGGTAAACGAGCTTGAAATTGGCAGGTACATTATTGTGGGTATCACGGAGACGTGCCTGCAAGTGGATCAGGGTTGGGAGACCACAATCGATCCAACGGATGCTGTGATTATATTTGTCCATCCTTTGCACCTTTGCAAAAGTCATCCACTGTGTCCGTTGCATCTGATGATGTTTCCTCCATTTCGGCAGAAAGGAGGTCAACTTGCGAATCATTTGAGGGAAAATACCTGGTCCACCAAACCAATCCCACTGCCGGTTAGCTGAACAGTATAAGTCCCCTATCCACTCCAATGTAGGTTCTGGGTCCTCCGTCGCCAAACCCTAGCCGGTGAATCCTGGAGGAGTGAAGCCTCATTATCCGCCTTGGCACCCTGCAAGCCCACGGGATTAACGTGGATTTCACCTTTGGCCAAAAATCCCTTGACCCACCTCATGCCAGTCCCAAGCCTCAAGTGGAGACCGCCCTCTTTCCTTGCTCAAAATCTTTCGCATCTATCAGCTGAACCCTCCTCTCCAATCTAACACCTTCTCCCCTCTTTTATCTACCTTTTGTATTCTCATTAACCTTTCCCCCAGCCCCAAACTGCCTGCTATTTATCTCTCAGATCCCCAGCACACCAGCTCCATTTCTGATGAAGGGCTTACGTCCGAAACGTCAATGCTCCTGCTCCTCGGATGTTGACTGGCCTGCTGTGATTTCCTAGCGCCACACTCTTGACTCTGATCTCCATGACTTGTGATCCTCACTTTCCCCTGAGGTTTGAAAAGGTCAACACAGAATAGGCAGTCATTGTAGTTGATACATCTGGAGTGATGTGTATACCAAAAGAAACAGGAAGGCACGTCTTCAGCACCTACATGGAGCCTGGCACCAAAGGGCTCACCATCATCTCTCAGAAACAATGAATGTCTTTCTTGTTCCCTGATGTCCCACCTGTTCTCGTTTCACTCTGATTTCACTTCAGGAAATTGCATCTGAGACTGCTGATGTGGGACTTTAACATGCAGGGGAGACATCCTGATGCTTTCATTTATTGGTCACACCATTGAGTATCGGATTTGGGAGGGAATGTTGCGGCTGTGAAGGAAATAGGTTCAGTCAGTTATTGGAATATTGTGTGCAATTCTGGTCTCCCTCGTCTGGAATGGATGTTGTAAAACAGGAAAATGTTCAGAAAAGATTAACAAGGATGCTGACAGAATTAGAGGATTTGAGCTGCCGGGAGAGACCGAAGAGAAAGTCACTGTTTTCCCTGGACCGTCAGGGGCTGAGGGATGAAATTATAAATGTTTATAAAGTCATGAGGAGTGTGGATAGGGTAAATAGATAGATTCTTATCCCTGGTTTGGAGCGAGTCCAGAACTACAGGCCACAGATTTACTTCTCTCGCTGTCGCTGAAAACAAGGTTCAGTTCCCCGAGGGCGCATGAGCCCTTTTTTTTCAATCTCAGACAAAAGCAGATGTTGATGGACGACCTGGTTCTGAGGAAGTATCACCGAACCCATAACGTTAGCTCTGATTTCTCCACACAGATGCAGCCAGAACTAGTGAGTTTTTCATCAACTTCTGCTTTGTTTCCCAACCTAAAGTTCAGTCCAATTTGTTGTGTCGTGTGAGTTTAAAATGTTCCAGGGAAAATAGTATTGAAATTACCACTCGGAAGTGCAGAGCACTCAAGTATACAGGCCAAGTGCTGGAAACCGGGATGATGGGTTGCTGTCAGTATTTTATAACCTCGTTGACTCTAAAATATTGGAGAAGAAACTAATCGCCATTGAATATTATAAAAGCCTAACGCTGTTTCCTCATCTAACGATGGAGGCTGTCTTGCCTCCATCCCTGGTCATATACTGTGTAGAATTCGGCGCTTTTACCACCACTTTCCAGGTTCCGAATCCAGATGCGAAAATTCATATTTATTATTCCTGACTGTCGCAACTGCAAAATCTGAGTAGGTCTGACGGGAATCAATATCTCAGAACAGTTAATGTCGCCGAGAATATCAGAGCGCCTCCGGAAAAAGGAGCAAGTTTGCAAATTGTCTTTAATCAATGGCAGGAAACATTGCTGTTTGTTGGAACATGAACGCTACATTTTCCTGTTTGAAGACATTTCTGAAAAGCACACTCTTTCTCGGTGCAGTTTTCCACTTTTCCTCATGATACCATCAGTTTTGGATTAAATCGGCCAGGCTCCCACTAATGACTCTTCTATGCATCCCCTCTGCTCAATTGCCGTGTACTGTCCCTCAGAGTAAACCACCACCAGTTGTCTCTCTCCAATAACAGTCCAGAATTAAGATAGTGACTTTACCGTTAAATATGTGGCTCACCGTCACACTTTGTGATATCACAGCCCTGGAGCGCACAAGGGACATTTTATTCTATATTACAGGCATTATATAGATCAATTATGCTGGTAGGAGGTAAACAGAAAGATTCGTCGTATGTATAATACCAAATAAATTTAGTATCTAAAATGGCGGCCTCGTAACCCATCTAAGCGACTCAGTGAGTATCACTAAATAAAATTCACAGAGTAAATGAAGAGTCCGCAGGGCTTCATCAAATCTGGTAGAATACTTTGAGGAGTCGAAGAGCAAGTGAGACAAAGCAGAGCCAGTGGATGTGACTTGTTTCCATTTCCAAAGGGCATTTGACAATGTGCATTTTGGGGAGGTGTTAAATAAGAATGCATTGTGTTCCGGGCAAGGTACTGGCATGGATTGAATAGTGGCTGAGTGGCAGAAAACGTGGAGTTGGGATAGCGGGTTTTTTTTTCAGGATGGCAAGCGGTGACGCGTACAGTTCATCAGTTGTTTGTGTTGAAACTATAATTTTTCACGTTATGCATGAATGATCTTTTGAAAGGAATAGAGGGCGTTATTATTACGTTTTGAGATGAGACAGTGATAGGGAGACAGGTGAGTCGCATTTAGAAACGGGGAGGCTGCAGGATGACTTAGACAATCTCGGAGTGTGTATAAAGATTTGTCAGATGGAATACTGTATGAAACAATGTGTGATCAGAAGTATTGGGCAGAAGAGTGGATATATAACTATTTTCTGAAAGGAAAAAGGCTTCTGAAATGGGAAGTGCAAAAACATTTGGGAGATCTAGTTCAGTATTCTCTTAATGTTGACATGTAGGTTATTTCAGAGTTGATGTGAGATACATTTGCTCAACCGCGATAACCGAAAGAGATTCTACAAAGGCATTACAAGCAAAAGAATAATTAGTGCCTTTTAGAGATGAAAATATTTATCCTTCTGTCCAATCGTGGTAGATGAGAGAGATACTACATGACAGTCTCGCAGGTTTGACTGTCGATGTTTGAGAACTCAAATTGATGTTTTAAAAAGAGTTCACAATTCTAAAGAGGAAGTGTTGGAGATCTTTGAAAGTAAATTTTGGTTATATTTCTGGGATCAGATTTAGTGTATCTGCAGTTGGCTGTGAGGAAAATATAGGGCCCCTTTCAGTAATAATTTTATTATCTATAACCACAGGTGAAGTGCCAAATACCCGAGGATTGCCGACTGTTGTGCATTTATTTAAGAAATGATGGACCTAGAAACCTGTGAACTTTTGGACTGTGATTCTGGCTTTGGTGGTGGGTAAGTTATTGGAAGCGATTCTAAAAGATAGGACATGTATGCATTCTGAGTTAAAGAATAATTAGTTATAGTCAGCATGGTTTTGAGTGAGGGAAATTGTGTCTCACAAATATGATCGTATTTATGAGAAAATACCTGAGAAGATTGATGAGGGCAGAGCAGTAGACAGTGTTCACTTGGACATTGGTAATTCCTTTAACAAGGTTCCACATGGTCAATTTATTCTTACAGTTAGGTTACATGTGAATCAGGGTGAACTTTCCATTTGGATATAAAATTGTTCTGATAGCATGAGACAGACACAGAATGTGACGGTCGCTTCTTTTTCAGAATGAAGGACTGTTCGCAACAGTCTATGTCAGGGATCGGTGCTGGGTCCACTTCTGTTTCTCATTTTCATATAAGCTATTTAAATGAAAATATGCAAAGCCTGGGAAGTAAATTTGTAGGTGCCAGCAAAATTGGTGGCAGGGTCAATTGTGAAGAAAGTTATCTAAGATTACAAAGATCAATATGTGACTCGACGAAGGATTAGCAGGCTGTGTTTAATTAGGATAAATGAGAGGATCAATACTTCTACAATTAATAGTGTGCGTTTGGGTGATATTGTAGAATAGAAAACCAAGGAGTTCTGGCGCATAATTATTTGAAGTTTGCATGACATGTAGTTCGGGTGGTAAAGGAGATGTTTATGATGCTCATTTCGTTAAGTATAGGAGTTGGGACGTCATCTTTTGGGAGCACATGACGTTGGTGAGGCATTGCCAGGAGTAGTGTGCGCAGTCGAGATTTAGGAAGAATACTGTTAAGCTGGGGAAGGTGCAGTAAAGATATGTCAGGCGTTTGTTAGGAATGGACGTTTTGTATTTGATGGAGAAGCTGGAAAGTCTGTGGCTCGTTTTCAGTGGAATGTAGGAGATGAAGCGGTGACATTATAGCAGGCTATAAAGTTTTAAACGGTATACATAACGTGAATGGCAGGTTCATTTTTACCTTGGATGAGGCATTTCAAAATTAGTGAACAGATTTTTAAGGTGAGAGGAGGAAGATTTAAAAAGACAAAACAGATTTTTTTAAAAAAGAGACTACTTTATAAAGAGAGTGTTTCGTGTGTGGAATGAACTTCCTGAGGGAGTGGTGGATGCGAGTACGGTTACAGCATTTGGAAATTGGTTGAGCAATAGAAAAAAGCTTTCATATGGCCTTTATTCAGGTACATGAATAAGATTTTTTCGTAGTGATAAGGACAAAGCAAAGACAGATGGGACTTGTTCAATTTTCGATTCTGGTTGGCATAGACTAGTTGGGTGGAAGGATCTCTTTCAATGTGACATAACTGCATAGCTCTATCTGAGCCTGCCTGCAATGAAACAGATTATTTGAAGAGTCTGCATTCCTGTGCAGAAAATTGGCAATGATAAAATTGGCTGAATTACTTTTTTCTGTGCCATGCTGTATTTAAGCCTGGTTTCTGCAATCTCTGTTCGCCATAGTGAAAGTCAATGACTGGGATTGTTGGGAAAGTCTCTCCGCGAATTTATGTACATCTGAGTTGGCTGTCACTGTGAAATAAGCTGAGAGAATGGAGCAGGAATAGAGCTGAGAAAGATGGGGTGTTGGGTTTGGAAATTGATTTTGTTCTTCACACACCAACACACTGCAAACCTCAGCTCATTGTTTTTCTCATTGCTTCTCTTCACACTCTTGCTCCATCCTATCCCAACCACCTGTGCCCTACATCATTTCCAAAGATGTTTACTTATTTCCGACTTATTACGTTCATTTATAAGAATATTCAACAGTTTGAGAACTGAATCGAAAACAAGAGACAGAGCAGTCAGTCCAAAAGCTTTGAAAATAATTCTGCATTTTCTTGACCCATCATGAAGTGATGCAGTCCGTGTAGTGAAGCTTATCACAGATTGCCATTCATTAAGGAGTTATCGGATTTTCATCCAATGATATCTGATATCTGTGCTGATATATGTGTCAACTATTTTTGCCTATCACCTTTAAAGGTATATAAACATAGAAAATTGAAACAGGAGGAGATTGTTGTTGTGTTGATCCTGCTGCAATGTTCACTGTAATCAAGTCTTGTCTTTGCATTCATTAGTCTGTTATTACAGTGGACCCATAGTGTTTGATCCCTTTAGAAAACAGAAATATGTTTTCTTCATGGAAACATTCCGTGGTTTGACTTATGCACCAAGCTGTGGCAGAACATTCCACCGGATCACCCGCCTGAGGGATTTTATATGGCCTGCCCGATATCTTAAAACAGTGAACCTCACACCTATGGGTCTGCACTCCGTGGTCATGAGGGAATCCTTCCTATATTTAACATATTAATCATGTTAGAATTATATTAGTTGCTGTGACGTCCTACTTCTTTCTTCTAAACATCAGTGGATTTCATTCGAACCAATTCGAATTGTTCCCAAAGTTCAGTCCTGCCATCTGAAGAATCGCTTTGTTAAATATTTGTTGTGCAGTCTCCACAAGCCAAACGTGCAAATAATACTCCACGTATGGCCTCACCAAGACACTATACAATTTCAACAAGACATCCCTGTTCCTGCACTCAAGTCCTCTTGTTACAAAGGTCAACATGCCATTTGCCTCCTTTACCTCCTGCTGCACCTGCATGCATACTTTCAGTCATTTGCGTACACAGGCACCATGAGTAGTTTCTCATTTCCCTTTAGTAAAACCATGCTGACTGACTGTCCAATCAGTTGATTGGTTGCCAGTTTTAGGATAACTGCACTTTCATTCCATGTTTCATATTTACCTTTTTTTTAAAAAAATTGTAGTCACATCAGCTATGTTCCAATCCATTGGAAATTGTTCCAGATTCTACAGAATCTTGAACCTTCAGATTACTCTATTTAGGTTCAACTCTTTGTTTCATATTAGATCCACTAACTCTTGGGCCACTTTGTTAAGTATGCTTCGGTGGAGAGTAGCATTCCTGTGATATCTTTGCTTTTAATCCTATAAACGTCCCCAACACCAATACCCAACAAATACTGATGAAGGTGATAGGTCAGGGAGGGGAGGGTGGAGTGGATAGGTGGAAAAGGAGATAGCCAGGTAGGACAAGTCCGGGAAACTCATGGGGACAGTGCTGAGCAGGAAGTTTGGAACTAGGGTGAGGTGGGGGAAGGGGATATGAGGAAACGGTTGAAGTCCACATTGATGCCCTGGGGTTGACGTGTTCCGAGGCGGAAGATGAGGCGTTCTTCCTCCAGGCGTCTGGTGGTGATGGAGCGGCCGTGAAGGAGGCCCAGGACCTCCATGTCCTTGGCAGAGTGGGAGGGGGAGTTGAAATGTTGGGCCACGGGGCGGTGTGGTTGATTGGTGCGGGTGTCCTGGAGATGTTCCCTCAAGCTCTCTGCAAGGAGTCACCCAGGCTCCCCAATGTAGACGAGACCGCATCGGGAGCAACGGATACAATAAATTATATTAATGGATGTGCAGGTAAAACTTTGATGGATGTGGAAGGCTTCTTTCGGGCCTTGGATAAAGGTGAGGGAGGAGGTGTGGGTGCAGTTTTACAGTTCCTTCGATGGCAGGGGCAAGTGCCAGGATGGGTGGATGGGTTGTAGGGGGGCTTGGACCTGACCAGGTAGTCACGGAGGAAAGATCTTTGTGGAAGGCGGAAAGGGGTGGGGAGGGAAATATATCCCTGGTGGTGGGGTCTTTTTGGAGGTGGCGGAAATGTCGGCGGATGATTTGGTTTATGCGAAGGTTGGTAGGGTGGAAGGTGAGCACCAGGGGCGTTCTGTCCTTGTTACGGTTGAGGGGGAGGGGTCTGAGGGCGGAGGTGCGGGATGTGGACGAGATGCGTTGGAGGGCATCTTTAACCACGTGGGAAGGGAAATTGCGGTCCCTAAACAAGTAGGCCATCTGGTGTGTTCTGTTTTGGAACTGGTCCTCCTGGGAGCAGATTCGGCGGAGGCGGAGGAATTGGGAATAGGGGATGGCATTTTTGCAAGAGATATGGTGAGAAGTGGTGTAATCCAGGTAGCTGTGGGAGTCGGTGGGTTTGTAAAGAATATCAGTGTCAAGTAGATCGTCATTAATGGAGATGGAGAGGTCCAGGAAGCGGAGGGAGGTGTCAGAGATGGTCCAGGTAAATTTAATGTCAGGGTGAAATTTGTTGGTGAAGTTGATGAATTGCTCAGCCACATCGTGGGAGCACGAGGTGGCGCCAATGCAGTCATCAATGTAGCGGAAGAAGAGGTGGGGAGTGGTGCCGGTGTAATTACGGAAGATCAACTGCTCGACGTAGCCAACAAAGAGACAGGCATAGCTGGGGCCGATACGTGTGCCCATGGCTACGCCTTTGGTCTGGAGGAAATGGGTGGATTCAAAAGAGAAATTGTTAAATGTGAGGACCAGTTCGGCCAAACGAATGAGAGTGTCGGTGGAAGGGTACTGTTGGGGACCTCTGGAGAGGAAGAAACGGAGGGCTTGGAGGCTCTGGTCATGGCGGATGGGATTGGATATCCATGGTGAAGATGAGGCGTTCGTGGCCGGGGAAACGGAAGTCTTGGAGGAGGTGGAGGGCGTGGGTGGTTTCTCGAACGTATGTGGGGAGTTCCAGAACTAGGGGGGATAGGACAGTGACGAGGTAAGTGGAGATGAGTTCAGTGGGGCAGGAACATGCTGAGACAATGGGTCAGCCAGGGTGGTCAGGCTTGTGGATCTTGGGAAGGAGGTAGAACCAGGTAGTGTGGGACTCCCGGACTATGAGGTTGGAAGCCGTGGGTGGGAGAACTCCTGAGGTGATGAGGTTCTCTATTGTCTGGGAGATGATGGTTTGGTGATGGGGGTGGGGTCATCGTCGAGGGTGCAGTAGGAAGAGCTGTCCTCGAGTTGGCGTTTGGCTTCAGCGGTGTAGAGGTCAGTGCGCCAGACTACCACTGCCACCCCTTTATCCGCTGGCTTGATGGTGAGGTTGGGATTAAAGCAGAGGGATTGGAGGGCTGCGCGTTGTGAGGGTGAGAGGTTGTGTCGTTACGTTACTGATGGCCAGAGACCAGAAGGTGAGGCCTTTCAGTCCATCTAGTATGCTCCGCCATATGATCATGGCAGATGTGGGTCTCAACACCATTCTCCAGCATTCTTCCTGCAATGCTTACTCTATCTGATTTTAGGATCCAGTGCGTTTTCCAACGTGGGTCTGAACCCGGCCCCCTCCGTGAATATTGGCAGCTAGTTAAAATGTTTTTTGTGTGTGACCAAATTTAGTATGATGCCAGTACGGCAAACACGATCTCCCGTGAGCAAGGCAATCACCACTTGTGTTGGGGTGGGGGTGGTGGGGTCAAGTCACTGGCCCTGTTGTTTTTCTGTTGGGGAGCGGTTATCCCGTTCACCTCCAACATGAAGTATCCCTGCTTCCAATTGTCCTGCGCAAAGAATGATAGGCTTGCTTCTGAACATGGGTCGAACTTATTGCTTGCTGGCCTTGCAAGTAAACTTTCCTTTTATTGTCCCAGCCCATTCCTGCCGCTGTGGTGAAAGGGAATACAAGTCCAATTAATTGTTGTGTACGATTTTCTTCGTCATCTATTCTTCCTTGTTCTGAATATGCACGGATGTTTCCTCCATGGACGGGATCTATTTTTAAAAGAGCAGTCGGCGAGCCCTGATTCTTTCTGTAGAGAAGAAGTATCAGCTTCAGCGAAAGTTCCCGTTTTCAGAGACGGGCAGAAACATTGTTGTTCCTTCCTTATGGGCGACAGGCTTCCGGATTGTGGTGGATGGGGATTTATTGCAGTCTCTTTAGCAAACCTCGAATTGAATTTAGTCGCCCATCATTACTTTAATAGCGAAAAGGAACACAATTCCAAATAATTGCTGCCTGAATTCCTTTTTTTCAAATTTGTCTCTGCAGCGATCCTGAATATGCACTGATATCTGCAGTACTTGTGGCTATCCTGCTGAAGAGGGAAGGTACGAGCTCCATTTCGCCTCAGTGCCCCAGAGAAAATTTTCGCAGCCGAAATTCGCATCAGATACGGGACATCCCGTTTCAAAACGAGGCAGAAACATCTTTCTTCAATTTTTACACACGGTAGCCTTTTGGGTTGACGTGAACAGAGCATCCGTGTTTGATATTCTCATCAGCAAAACCGTCTTGGAATTTGCACGCTCATATCTGCTGCCGTGGTGCAAAGGAATATAATTAATTCGGATTAATTACTGTGTGAAACTTTGTTATGTTTTATTCTCCTCGGGGAAAGAGGATTGGAGATGATGAAGGGCTTAAGCCAGAATCGTCGATTCTCCTGCTGCTCCGACCTGCTGTGCTTTTCCAAAATCACTTTCTCTGCTAATTTTCTGTCCTCCCTGTTCCTAAATAGAAGTCAAATTGTTCACCTTGAATGGCTGTGCTGTGTAAGGCCAGTTACCGGGCATTGATCACTTCTGCACCAGTCATACAGCATTTGTTTTACATGCGAAGGTGGCCTGGTTCAGTGTTAAGGGGAAATCTCATTTGCTGGGGTCACAACGAACATTGGATTCTGATGTATGGTCTCTGTCAACTGTATCCAAATTTAGAGTGGGAAATGCCTGGTAGGGACGTTGTCTGCCATTTCTCAACCTTTGTGAAACAAAACCAGAAAACCTTAATCATGATTGGCAGCAATTCACATTTTCGCGATTTTAAGCACAGGGCACATTTACCATTTATTCGGTCAGCAACAGGAATTAAAAGATTTACTTCTACAGATGAACTGCCTGACTCACGCTGTCATGTGGTCGCTCTGAAATCTAAGCCATGTTGGAACTGAAACTGAGGAAATGCTAGTCTTTCTTACGAATGACTACGTATCAATTTTGTTTCATTTATCTCAGAAACGTCCAAACAGGGAGGAATAGGAAACGGAGGGACATGCAGTTCTGGTGAAACACCTCTTTGATTCAGTCATCAACAAGTGGCGTTAAAACGACTCAGGAGAGAGAGCGCAAAGAACAATTAAAAAAGACGTTTTGTCACATCGAACAAAGAAACATAGAAATACAAAGTAGGAATCAGCAGCAGTGCTTCGCCCGAAGGCCCACTGAAGATGTTAATAGATTGACGAAACGAATGAAAATGAACAGTCCAAATCAGCGAGCAAGCCTACGTCCAGATAAATAGTGGGGGTGGGTGAGGCTATAGTGAGTCGTGCTACCCCGAAGGTCCAGTTGGAAATGGGGATGGAGGAAGCCAACAGTGATGTCCTTCTCTGACGGTACAGAGGTGCGTGAAATGCCGAGACTGGGATCTCCAAACTCACCCGGAACACCTTCTATTGTTGTGGGGCAGGGAGCAAGTTGACATTAGGGTGGGGGTTTGAGCCTCACGTGGACCAACTTATTTTGACTTGGAGCAGCAGGACTTATGGGAATATCAGGCTGGGAGCTCCAACCTCACTTGCTGCCGTTTTTACTGACATTGAAAAGGAAGCACTGGGACGTCAGGCTGTAAGGTCCAATCTCACCAGCTGCAGTTCTTATTGGCATGGAGCAAGGACCATTTGAACATCAGGCTTGGAGATTGAAACACACCATAAGCAGCTTCTATTGACATTTAGAAGGGAGCATTGGGACATCTGAGGGAAAGGATGCTCAGCAATTTTAATCTGAAGTGAAATAGTTTTTAGCCAGACACATATTGAGGATTGAGAGAATATGTTTCCCAAGGTAAATGTCTCAATTATAAAGAGAAATCCTGCAAAGGTTCCACTCGTGGAGGAGTTCAGTGGTTACCTCTGCAACCTCGAAGCGCCATTGATCGGGTTCGATTCCAGCATTGGACGACTGTCTCTGTGGAGTTTGAGCATTCTCCATGTATGTGTGCGGGCTTTTTCCGGGTTCTCTGTTCACCTCTCACAATATAAAAATGGTCAGTTGCATTGACCATGCAAAATTGCCAATACTGGTAGGTGCATTACTCATATGGGAATGGATCTAGTGGGTTACTCTTTGAACGGTCAGTGTGCAGTTGTTTGGCCAAATGGCCTGTTCGCCGTTTGTAGGGAACCTAATCTGTGCAGAGAGAAACAGAAGCAATTTGTACGCTCTGTGACCTTTCTCATAGGCTGACTCTGCACTGAGTTAAATTTACAGAAGTGAGTTTTAGCTTGTATCATATTATTGATTTTCCTGCGAACTCGCACAGGTCGTAAAAGTAATCTAAAGATCCGAAAATCAATAGGAACATCTACTGTCGTGATTACACTCGAGTTTACCTCGATTTATTTACGAAAAGTAGGGAACTGGAATTGAAATTTATCAGTTTAGCATTAATCACATTGAATGGTCGCGCAGATATAGGGTGAATGTTAGTTTCATGGGGACAGACGTGTTTTCTTTGCGTCTGTTGCTTTAAAACGTGGGGGCCATTGGCGTGAAGCAGTGACAGTGATTATCTTTGCTGGTTATTCAACTTGTGAACATGAAAGTTGTTGTTCATATTCCTGTTAACAGCACTGCTTTGCAGCATGAATGCATGCTGTAATGTCCTGGCCAGTGACACAATGGTAATGCAGCTATCTACGGATCAGGAGATGAAGGTTGGAATCCTCTTTGGCTCGACAGCAAGGCCTGTCCGCTTTAACAAACTGATGACAATTTGCTGTGAGGCTAAAATGTGTGTTTAATTCCGGATATGCAAGTGCAAGAATCACCTTCCATAAACGCCTTGAGTATACCATGGTCACCACAGAAGTGGAAGCTGAAAGAGTTTGTTCTTACTACTTTCTATTTACCAAACCCAGCTGCTCAATTGCTGCGGCTCCAGGGACTGGCAAGGACACGAAAGAAATACCCAATCTCAATTTTCAAAATCCTCAGAAACTCCTTGGGAAGCGGAATTAGAGGAGAATAAACGCTGAAATGACGGACAGACCAGGGACGATCCAGGCATCTTACCCTTCTGTCAGAATCCGACACATTGACACTGATGTTCTCGGGGTGATTAATTGTTCTGAGGCTTTGAATGGAATCCTGTCACAGATGCCATCACCACACTGTGACGCGCTCAGCTTCATTGGCAAAGAAAACACATTTGTCCTCATGAAGCTTCCTTTCACCCTCGGTCTGTCTAGATAATCTTCACCTCCTCTCTCCTGTTCTTCCTCCATAATTCGAGGGAAACTCAAGCCGAATCCCAGCATCATATATCTCCTTTAATGTTCAGATTTTTAGATTAATTTAATGGACCGAACAAGCTTGCAGGAAATTGAATAGTATGAAAAAAAGATTTTTAAAACCCTTCCAGAAAATTAACCGACTGTTGAGTCAGACATACGAGAAATGTCAGAGAGCGATACGATTAAATCATTTTCTCACTGTACAGATACTCCTACACTAGCGCACTCTTACCAAAATGTTTATTTACAAATGTGACCATTCCCTGGAGCAGATCCTCCCTCAATCCATAATCATGTATGCTGCCAGGAACTATTTCAATTGTGATTAAAATAGCTCAAGATCTTTTCCCCCAGACTCGTGCTCCCTGTGCCATGTCAATTGAAGTGTCTCCAGGTGAGGTTCGACCTCCCAGCCCGATGTCCCAATGCTCCCTTCACCATGTGAACAGTAGTTGCTCCAGCTGTGGTTGGAGCTTCTAGCCTCAGCGTTTCACGCATGTCTATGCTTTCATAGAAGGACTGAGTACTCATGGATTTCGTCACCAGACAACAGAGTAGATACAAGCATTCATTCCACTCCCCATTTGCAATTAGATCTTCGCCTCTGCGCCACTCAGTTCCTCTGATTCCAGACCTGGGAACCGGTGTGATGTGAGCGTGCAACAATATTTACTTCCTTGTCTCATGGAACTGGTAAAGTAACGATGTGAAACTGCTGTGTTACTGAACACTGCATTTCGACTATACCATGCACTATCGTCTGTACATTTAATCTTTTGTAGGAACTTCTCGGATTCAGTCTTCAACATTCTCAATGATGGAAGCTCCACAGTCTGTGAGGACATCGAAGAAGAAGATTCAACTCAATCACAATCCAGTATGTGGCAACTTTTCTTGTTGTGCATGTGCTGCTGTTCCTCAGCTATCTATACCATTGCATTTTTTGCTTTTTACATCGTGCTATTTCACGTGATCATATCGTGGTTCGTACTCTGCGTTGTGGCCGCAGCAAATTTCGCTCATTTCCGAGTCATGGCAATGCACATTTGTTTCATTTTATGCCACACCACCTGTGCGAAACAAACACCGAAAAGAATCATCCCATCTTTAACGGGAAAATACGTTTCAGTCTGCTGTCTGACATCATTGCGTGTCATATGTCAGGATTCAAATTCACTCAATATCGGAGATTTCTCTCCCTTTCACAATCACTAAACCCCATTTCCGACACTCTTCCCATGTCACAGATGCATTGCACTGTCTAACACTCACTTTCACGTTGACCCCATTAAGTCTGTGCTGCAGCTGTCACTGTTGCTCGGTGAACGTGCCCCAATATCACCATCAGGTTCTTCGAACAATCAATGCAATCAGATAAGGTGGTTGCATGACCAATCCTCCTGTATAGTGTTGTATTTGTATGGACCAGAGATTATTGGAGCATCAGGTTCACGAAAAAGGCACTGAACAGTGTCGAAGGGAAGAGATTTGTTGGAAAATACGAATTTCGGTGGTTTCTACACATTTGTTTCAAATCATCATTCGGCTCTCGCGAGGGTATTGTGTACAATTCTGCAATTCACATTATAGAAGCGATATGACAGTAATCAAAACGGTGCAGAAGTGATTTGTCAATATGTTGTCTGGATTGAAGAAGTGCAGCTGTTAAAGAGTTTCGACAGACTGGAGTTGTTTTCTTGAGAGCAGGGAAGATTGAGAGGAAACATGATTGAGAAGTCGAAAATAATGAGGGGTTTGAATTTGGCAGATTGAAGGAAACGTTTCCCTTTGATGGAGGCGTCAATCACCAGGGAACCGTAGATTTAAGTTAAGAGGCAAGAACGTTTGAGTAGATGCAAATTAAAACTTCATCAGACAGCGAGTGTTTGGAATCTGGAACTCACTGCCTCTCAGTGTCGAAATAGCATAAACCCTAATAACCTTCTGAGATGTTCATGTGTGAATTTGTAATGCATACAGCATAAAAGGCCAAAGGATGGAAAATGGGATGAGGAGAGTCAGCAGTTATTTTTAACAAGAACACGCACAAAGACCTGGGAGCTTGGGAGCTCTGACCTCCTCTGTCGTGTGTTATTTATTATCATCACATGTCACGTGGGATTCCAGAGTTCATTTCTTGCTGGCGCAGCCCGCCCTGATTTGGAGTTTCAAGGTTTGTTTAAAGATTTGTAATTCAAGTGCAGGTTGCGGTTTTGGGGATTTTTGGTGCTTTTGGGCATTTGGTTTGCAGCCGTTTCCTCCGCATTCTCGGCGACATCTTTAGGGCTGCTGAGAGTCCTGTGAAGCGTGGCTGTCCTGTGGCGTTTGGAATTGATTTGAGTTCATTCCCACTGCTTCCGTTTGTCAGTACTGGTAGTTCGTTGCAGATCCCGGTATGTTGGGTTTAGCTCAACGAGCTTGTTGTCGGAGTCCATGGATGGGTGTTTTCCTTCTAGAAATGTTCTGGCCGCCCTCTATTTGGCTTGTCCTAATATTTTTGTGTTGCCCCAGTCGAACTTGTTTTTCTCGTCGACTGTGTGTATTGCGACAAGGGAATCTAGCTGTGTTGTTCACTGGCTCCTCCAGAAATGCTTTGCCAACAAAAGATATTCCCGCAGAATCCTTGCAGACAAACAACACTCGGGGAACATGCCATGAACCGATACACTAAGCAATCTACCTTATATATGAAAGAAATCTCAGAACTGACAGCCACTCTCTTCTGACCATTCAGATTTATGAGAGAGCATAAATCCAAAGCCAGGTTCAGCCAACAACTCACCAGAACAAATGCCCACTACCCTGCATGTGCAGTGCACATGTGGACAAACAATGCTCCAAACAAGGAGTGCAGAAAACATTGTAAAGGACCAAGAGGCAGGCAAATCGAGAGCCGCATTCATGAAGAACAACTTGCCCCTAAACGTCAACGCGAGGTATCCCCAGGAGGTGTACTCAGGGCACTGAGTTTCTCTGATTCCGCGCCTGGGAGCTCGGATTATATGACAGTCTGTGGCAGTGGAGAGTTTGATATTGGAAAAGGACAGCATGTAAGGCAGGATGCAAGAAGCAGGAGAATCGACGTTTCGGGCATGAATACTTCATTAGGCTTCTCCCCAAAACGTCGATTCCCCTGCTCCTCGGATACTGCCTGACTAGCTATTCTTTCCGGTACCACACTCACTTCTCTGATCTCCAGCACATAGAGTCCTCACTTTCTCCTCCGTCTGCAGCAGTAGTTAGTTCTTTATTTGAGGGAATTCCTGATGTCACCAGTGTAAACTTCGATTGCTGATTGAGAACTATAGCCAGGCCCATTGCTGTTTTTCAGGTTCTATGCCTCGCACGGCTTCTGGCAGTGTACTTATATGGAGTTTCCTGGCGATTCGGTATGTGCGTTTGTGATCGTACGGTTGTCACTACTCTGAGATGTGGCTGCAGTCATCTGCGTTCGCAACCCAGTGTCGATTGCTGCTGTTTTGCGTTGCTCTTCATGTGTGCATTACTAACACAGTAATCAATCAATTGACATTGTAAGAAGGCAGACAGACGTGGGAAATGTCGAGGTTTTAGTGACATTTGTACAACGTTTAGCGGTTACCTAGAAGCAGTAGATAAGAACGTTGGATTCTTTTGGGGAGTGACGAGGAACAGTGAGGGAAATATGTCACCTGAGTTTACTCACAGGGACCACAATGCGAAATAAAATGTACTAAAAGTGAGGAAGACAGATAAATGTTGGCAGTAATCATGGATCTCCTGACTTCCACTCCCGAGCTCCCACCATTCCAACACCCGGGTCGAGTGTAAACAAATTTTACAGAACCATACACATCAAGGCTGTCCAATATAACGGCACAGTCTTTTCTTGGTCTTAGTTTTATAGTTTCGACTTATAGTTCTTTTTTCGGGAAACCATCTCTTTAATTGCAAGCTTTCGGAAAGGAGGCCATACGGTTGGTCAGAAAAAATGACACAGAACTTTGTTTGTGTTCGGCACAAGAACTCCCAGATTCTTCTGTCCTACACGTTGTTTCTACTTTCCCTCTATTTTCATATGCACTGCTTTTTGACTCTTCCAACCTGACAATCCCGACATGAAACTTAATCTGCAAAGTTTTCCCCCCATTCACTCAAACTATATATATGTCTTCGCAGATTCCCACGTCCTCATCACAACATGCTCTCCCATTATTGTCTATCGTCAGCAAACTTGGACATATTCACAATGCCACTTTCTGCATGCTATGAACTGGGAGATAAAGAACTGAAGATTTAGAACATAGAAAAATACAGCGCAGTACAGGCCCTTTGGCCCTCGATGTTGCGCCGATCCAAGCCCACCTCACCAACACTAGCCCACTATCCTCCATATGCCTATCCAATGCCCGTTTTAATGCCCATAAAGAGGGAGAGTCCGCCACTGCTACTGGCAGGGCATTCCATGAACTCACGACTCGCTGGGTAAAGAATCTACCCCTAACATCTGTCCTATACCTACCATCCCTTAATTTAAAGCTATGCCCCCTCGTAATAGCTGACTCCATACGTGGAAACTTGACTATACCCCGTCTTGACAGATCTCTCTGTTATAAATAACTACACGTATTTGCCACCCTCAGGATGTGAGAACAACCTCCTCATCTCTGTTTTAATTGGTTAAAGCCTTCTTCTGATATTTGGACCACCAGTCCGATACTATCCTGGATAGCAATCAGAGCTGAACAAACACCAAAAGGCATAAACTCCCTGGCGTCTCCCGCATCAGTTCTGAGTATTTGTAGCATTTTCTTTTTGATCTCTGGTTGAACAAACTGACCTGATTTGCACATTAGAGTTGACAACGCCACATCTGCTTCAAATTTCCTTGAGTGCCTGTGACGCAGATAGTGCTGAAAGGCACTATAAAAATGCTATGACATCTTCATTTCTCGATCCATTACATTATTACTAATCTCTCTGCTCATGAAAATGCATCTTTCCCAAGCACTCTGTCTCTCATTAATATGTGTCGTTCAATCCAATTTCCTATCAGCCTACTCCATTCTAATCAATTACAGGGGTCCAAACTTTTTGAGTCATTGCGCAGACAGAACAAACCGAATAGTGTCCTCACGTTTTCTGTTCGAAGCCCCAATTTCACGAGAAATATTAAGCAGTGTCTCAGGGTTATACTTGTGGCTTAGTGGTGAAAGCGATGTATTAGATATCCATTAGTGGTCCCCCACGCAGGTTTTAATCAAACGACTACGTTTCGTTCACTGTTGCTTTTAAAAGGCTTTCGTGGATGAGCTCTCCCTCAAACTACAGAACGTCCGTCTCAATAACCCACATTTTGTCAGGTCTGCTCATTTATTGACATGTAGGAAACTTGGGTTCTGAAGCAGAAACGGACCTGACTCAAAAACATCGCTCTGTTCCTCCAACCACAGACAATATCAGACCTCTGGATTTTATTTAGAATTCGCAAAGTTTATTCAACACAAATGCTGTTTTCCATGAAATGTCCTCAATTCCAGTCCTCTGGGGAGTTGCACTGGTCAGAGGCAAAATTTCCTCCTGATCATCAACCCTCCCATCCCCACTGCTCCCTCCAACATCATTGTAAATTTCCCCAGGAAATCTCCCGTTAACCCTATTTGCTTCGAAGAGAACGTTCCCAGAGTCGGGAATTTCTCCACAAAATATTATTTCCTCACCTCTGGACATGGTGCAAAGCAAAAGATTGTGAAAAAGATGCTGGGAAAATGTTGCTCGGCAAAAATTAGCAAGAAGCAAAACAGAAACTCTAGTCTCCAGATTTGTGAATCTTTAGACATTACTCAAGAAGTGGATTCAGAGGAGATTGAAGGGTGTACTGTCCAACTGAGCAGAGACAGGCCCGACACCTTCCCATGCTTTTAGAGGCTGATACGGTGAGTCTGATATTCTTGGGAAAAGAACAACGTGAAACATTGAAAGGACTCCCGTTCTTGCACGTCAGGAATTCAAACCTCATCTCAGCTCCGGCACAATGAGAAAACATGGGAACAGAAAACGCACTGAAATGTTCTAAGGGAGTCGTTCCCAGTTGTAGTAGAGCTGGTTCCCAGTGACATGGAGGCGCCTGCAGAGAGTGGGATCAGATTGTTCTCTCGTTTCCACAATGAATGTTCCAGACTTTAGAATGGATAAGTAAAACTGATAAACGGTATTTATTATCCTGTGAAGGCCATGCAACAGTTTGGATCCACTAACCGCCTGCTTTATGAGATGCTATACGAAGATTGCTCCCCACTCTCAGTGCTTTGGGTCAGCGCGGTCGGCTGTTAATTGAGAGGGTGGTGGGTCGCACCCACTCATGGATGGAGTAGTCGCTGTACTTACTCCATCTGCTTCCTTTGCTGCGTAGTTTTCGATTTTTAATCAGGTCAGGGATATATTTCCCAAACGGAAACCTTACCAAGTGAGGAACCATAACAGCGTTTCTGTATTGCTTTTGTGACTTAAAAGGGGCTGTGGATGCCGTGAATCAGAAATGAAAACAGAAACTGCTGCAGAAACTCAGCAGGTTTTCTGTATCTGTGGGGGGAAAACAGAGTTCTAACAACTTTCTGAAGAAGCTCTGAAGCGTTGTCTCTGTTTCTCTTTCGACAGATGCTGCCAGACGTGTTTAGTTTCTCCTGATATATCTGCTTTTGATTTTTACTGAGTATCCATTCCAACTATCGGGATTGATCACACAGACCATACATTCCCCGACGTTTAACAGTGTCGAAGCTGTAGTGATTGAAATGAAACAAAGCTAAGAATGATGCACGGTCCGTCAGCTCCACAGGTAGAGAGGACTGGCAAACCAGTTCTTCTGCAGTGCTTCTGCCGTGGCTGCCAAGTGGGTAAGGTGATGGGCTTTAAATCCACTATGTTTTGTCGTACAGTTTCACATCTTGCTGACTGTAATTGAGAGCCGAGAGTAAACTGGAAAAGAGTTTGTTCTCAGCTTTCTTGTTTGGGATTCAAGTCACTGAAGAGGGAAAAACGCACATAGCTGAAAATGTGTTGCTGGAAAAGCGCAGCAGGTCAGGCAGCATCGAAGGAACAGGAGAATCGACGTTTCGGGCATAAGCCCTTCTCAGGGAAAACGCACATAACCCAGATTAGGAATGTTGGCAATTTGGAACCCATCGCAGGTCAGGGTTGAACAAGCAGAAACCTCCAGAAGAGGTGAGACACATTTAATTTACACATCCATTACTGATTTCATTTGCACCTCTGAGTCAAGTGCTGCAAAATGAGTTAAGAACAGTTAGGGGATTACCTGAAACTGGTGCAGACCAGGTGCGCCAAAGCGCATTTTCTGTGCTGGTGATCTCCATGACCAGCAGTAGGGAGCTCAGTTTGTGAAGTAACAGGATTTTTTTTGCTAAATGTCCCAGAGCGATGAAGGGTTTGAACTACTCTCTCCTGCCCTGTCTGTCAGTCACTGCATCCATTGGGAAATTTCAATAGTTAATAACTAGTATGGTGCACATTCCTGGTATTAATCTACAGGATAATTAGGAAGATAATATCGTGCTGTCACATTACCCAGCCGTGTGTAAGCCCTTGTGTGTTACATTTCCTGGCTCTGCTTTCAAAATAAAGATCGCCTGCATTATCTGTCGCCTGTTTGAATCAAGGCGCTCATTGAGCACGGAGTTGGATGTTCTGAGGAAGCTGGAAGTGTTACAGGGATAGAAATAGAAAGAGACGAGACTTGAAAGTGCTTCGAGTTTGCGTGTGTCAGTTGTTTTTAGTATTGATTGACTGCTGACCGCTATTCTGTCAGATCTCCAGAGTCGCAGAGACTATTTGGGTGGAATTTGTAAATTTAAAGTTACACACGAGCAGCGTGTTGGACTATTTCAACTCAGTTTCCATTTCATACCCCAGCTCACCGCAATGGTTCACATTTTCTGGATAATTGGCTCGTGTTCCGCGTGAAGCTTCCTTTTTCCAGAGAAACTTGCAGATGTGAAGCACATAAAGCTGAGGCCTCAGTCATTGTCTGGGATGTGCTGGTGTGTCTGCCTTTGTGAGTGAACATGAGAATACATTTCCTCACCGGGGTTACAACGTAGTCTCAATCCCATCAATCCCATTGATGTGCCATTTAAAATTACAGAGAGATTATCGTTGAAATTTGCCCTGAAACATCAAAACACGTCAGCTTAAGGGCCAAATGCGGCAAACCCGGACTAGAATACGTGGACGTCTGATGACCTGCGCTGCACGGTGGACGAATGATGCTTTTCTCCCACGCTATTAAATGTCGAGGACAGAGAGAAACTGATCTGACGAGAAAACCTATTTACAATCTGACATATGCTTTTGTACTGTCCACTCTACTACCAATCTTGATGTCATCTGCAAACTCACTGACCATGCTTTCCATGTTTCAATCTAAATCATTTGTATGAATGAAAAACGAAATGGGCTCAGCATTGATCCCTGTGGAACACAGCTGGTAACAGTCCTCCAGTCTGGAAACTACCCTCCACCACCGTTCCCAGCCTCCTACCATTAAACTAATTTTATATCTAATTGGAAAGTTCAACTTGAATTCTATGTGATCTAACTTTAAAAAATAATCGACCAAGTGGAAACTTTTGAAAGGATTAATTAAAGTCCAAATGAACAATGCCGGCCACTTAGTCCTCATCAATATTCTTGGTTCCATCCTCAAAACATCCAACCATGTTTGTGAGACACAAATGACGTCGCACAAAACCATACCGATAATCCCTATTCATTAAACCTGCCTCAAAATGCTTATAATCCTATCGTTCAGAATTGCTTCCAACAACTTACCCACGACCTTAGCCAGCCTCACAGGCATAAGATTTTCAGTTTTCTCCATTCATCCCTTCCTCGACAAAACCACTCCCCATTTATTCGGCGCATCACTCGAAGTAATAGATGCTGCAAATATTTCCAACAAGGGCCCAACAGTTGAGATTAGATTACCTTACAGTGTGGAAACAGGCCCTTCGGCCCAACAAGTCCACAACGACCCGCCGAAGCACAACCCACTCATACATTACCGAACACTACGGGCAATTTAGCGTGGCCAATTCACCTGACCTGCACATCTTTGGACTGTGGCAGAAAACCGGAGCTCCCAGAGGAAACCCACGCAGACACGGGGAGAACGTGCAAACTCCACACAGTCAGTCGCCGGAGGCGGGAATTGAACCCGGGTCTCTGGCGCTGTGAGGCTGCAGTGCTAACCACTGTGCCACCATGCCGCCCACTACTGCCCCAATTTCCCACGAAGCCCTGGGTGCACGAGATCAGATCCCAGAGAAATATCCGACTTTATATTATCCAATTCCTCTGGAACTTGCACTATTCAATATGAACTACTTTCAGGACATCAATGTTTGTAGCCGCCATTTTGTTCTCCAATGTATAAGCTAATGCAAAATGAACATTTAATATCTCTCCCATCTGCTGAGGTTCAAGACAAATGTGAGCTCTTAAGTCTTTCAGGGATCCTACTTGGTGTCTAGCTCTGAATGTACTTATAAAAGCTCTTTAGGTTATTCTTAACTTTATGTGCTAAGGCTATCCAATATGCTCGCTTTGCCTTCATGATTTTCTTTGAAGAATGCCCCTTCACGCCTTATAGTGATCAAGAGATAACTTGAGACCGCATGTTTACATAGAAACTGTGATTTAAAAAAAAAATAAATTCTAAGACGACGGGTCCTTCACCCCTGCGATCAACGTGTTCTAGTCAAATCCCGACAAAGTGGGAACAGGCAATTCAGCCCAAGAAGAACCCATGAAACATGCGAAGATCATTGCACTCAAACTCATACCTCTACTCGATTCCTGGAACTCTGCATTTCCCACAGCCAAATGATGTCAACAACACATCTTTCCTCTGTGGAGGAAACCCAGGCAGACACGGAAAGAATGTGCAAACTGCAGACGGTGGCCTGAGAAGAAATCAAACCAGCTTCGCTGAGGCTGGAAGACAGCAGTGCTCTCCACTGAGTCAGCTATTTTAAACCTCCTATCAACCACTCATAATATATCTTCCCTTAGACATGTGGCTAAATGCTATTCCCTATGATACAAATGCGTGTGACGACACCCTCTTATCGCGTCAGTTGCAAACTTTTGCGGTTGGTTTTGAACTCGATTGAACGAATGCCGACATTACATTTACCTTCCGAACAGACAACAAAACCCGCATGTTAAACATAAAAGAAACCTTAACTAGATCTCTCAAGTGCCTTTCAACTATAGATCTCTGAAGCCTTTTCCGGTCACAAAGTAGTCTATGTCTCTAATCATTCCATCACTCGATGACCTCACACTTATTCACACAGTGTTCTAACTGCAAACTTTTTTTATCCAAGCGCTCAGCTAGTCCATGTAATTCTGCAGCCTGCCCGCTTCCTCAATACGATCTGACCTTCCACATGTCATTGTGTATTCTGAAAATGGAGCAACAACACTCTCAGTTCCTTTGACCCGATCATTCATGCATAACGGGAATAGTTGTGTTGCCAAAACTGACCCCTGATGAACTCCACACGTCACGCGCTACCATCCTGGAAAAGACCCTTTCACCCAACTGTCTGCCTTCCCCCAGTCAGCCAGAACTCAAGCCATGCCAGTACTTTGTCCCTAACACCATAGCCTATCATTTTGCAGTTTCTGATATAGAACCTTGACAAATGCCTGCTGGAAATTCATGCTGACCACATTCACAGAATAGACCTTTTCTCATTTCCTCATTACCTCCTCATAGAATTCTAACACATTTGCCCTTGAGAAACTGTGCTGATGCTTCAAGTAATATGTAATCCCACCTTTACATATTACTTGAAGCATCAGCACAGTTTCTCAAACACACAGTTACACTAACCTCTCATATGGTACTTAATACGAAATTGATTTGTTTGACATTTATTTAAAATATTAAAACTTTGCTTTCAGTCCTGAATGTCATAAACAACAAAGTACAATCGCAGTTGAGAAATGTAAAATCTGCGCTGTCTCAGCAGGCTCGATGAGTAAGTGAATTATTTCCCCAGTGGATCTCTCTGCCATCTCAGCAGGGTCGATGAGTGAGCTAACTGTTATTTTTTCAAATGAAGCAGGTAAATACGTTCTGCCCACTGCAAACTCTCTGGTGTACTGAGAGTTGAGATGATCGCCGGAACCTCGTCCCACAATGAAAACAATTGAAATGTCTCTCATCCTGTGAAAATGTCGATGGAACATCAGTCCTGCAGAGACTGGAGAGCACATCCCACACACTAGATATTTGACAGGTCTCTCTTCAAGGTGAAGGCGTTCATGATAAAACGATCACAAGGAACTTATGTAGTGATTCCCACAGTCTAAGCATATAAAAGGTGTCTTCTTTGTGAACACGTTGATGCCATGTCAGTCCACAGGAACAGTTACAGCCCTTCCATCGGTTTGGGCGTTGAAAAGATGTGTTCATAATGTTGTTGGGACTTTATATCGCTCGGACATTTGCAGCACGTCCGTTAGTTGTGGAATTGAAGATGTCTGTCCTCCGGGTGAGCACGTGGATCGGACGTCAGGTCCCCAGAAGTTTTCAAGGACTCTCATTCGTGTGAGCACATTTCCCATGCATCAACTACACAGTGGAATGATACCATTTTCCAAAGTCTGGTCAGGTAACTGATTTCTCATTAGTATGAGCACAGTGTTGGATAATCCAATCATTGGACGTTTTAAAGCATTTTCCGCATTCTAGACATTGAAATGATTTCTCCTCATTGTGACCGAGCAGGTTTCACAGAAGGTCCGAGAAGGAGTGTATCCCTTCCCACACACTGAGCTTTTTACAGGTGTCATTGCTTTCATGGGGTTCCAGCTCTGATGGAGAAATGAATGCACACATGTCTACAGTCTCACCTAAATATGACTGCAATTGTAGTTTATGAGTTCTGATGATAGCAGAAGCCATGTCCACACACACAACAAGTGAACGATTCTCTCCCATATAAAAGGAGCCTTTTCCATCCATGTTCAAACTCTGATCAAAGTTCAAGTTGGGAGAAAATGCACAACTTCATCAGATCATGGTTGAGTGATTTTTTAATAAAATCTTTCCCTTCTAATATGCTGCGAAATTGATGATGTATATTTTTAAGAATCAAGAGAATGAGAAAGAGTCTATCACAGACTCTGGATTGTGCCTGAAGATAGGGATTGAAGTTAAGAGATGGAGACAACAACAATTTGACCGGACGTTTGCAAGAATCTTTCATACAGACAGCCTCCACTACTGAGAAGGAGCAGGTCAACAGTTGGATGTTAATCCCATCAACTCCCTGTTCGCTTGATGTCAAATACTGTCCGGACTTATCCGACATCCTGTCCTGTTGGAGCAGACATTTCCTACAATTGAATTATGCAAAACCGAGGTCTCTGCCTTCAGTCCCCAACACAAATCCACTGCCTCGCCACTGAGTACAGAGTGTGGTCTTGGAAAAGCACAGCAGCGCTGCCAGCTTCCGAGGAGCAGGAGAATCGACGTTCAGGCAAGAGCCCTTCATTTGGAATGAGGCTTGTGAGCCGAGGCGGTAGAGAGACAAATAGGAGGAGGCAAGATATCTGTGAGTGTGATAAGTTGGTTGAGGTGTGGGAAAAGGTGATAGGTCGGAAAGCAGGGGGGAGCGGATCGGCGAGAAGGAAGATCGACAAATAGGAAAGTTCGTAAGAGCAGTGCCAACTTCGAACAATCGAACTGGGATAAAATGGCGGAGAGGAAATGAGAAATACATTGAAGTCCACATTGATGCCGTGAGGTTGGAGCGTCCCTAATGAGAAAGATGAGGCCCTCTTCCTCCTGGCGTCTGGTGGTAAAAGTATAGCGATGGTGGATGCCTAGGAACTGCATGTAATTGGCTGAGTGGGAGCGAGAGTTGAAGTGCTCGTCCACAGGGCAGTGATGTCGTTTGGTATGGGTGTCCCGGATATGTTCTCTGAAGGGCACTGCAATTAGGCATCCTGTCTCTCCAATGTAAAGTAGACTGCATTGGGAGCAACGGATAGAGTAAATGTCATGTGTGGAAATGCAAGAAAAACTCTGATGGATGTGGAAGAATCCTTTCAGTCTTTGGACGGAGTTGAAGGCAAATCCTGTGATGGAATGGGAAGATGCCTGGAGGGGAGGCTGGTTTGGTGGGTGGCGTGGGTGACAAGGGAATCACGGAGGGAATGATCTTAACAGAAAGCGACTGGTGGTGGGGAGGGAAATACATGTCTGCTGTTGGCGTCCGTTTGCACGTGGCAGAAATGGCGGAGGATGATATGATGTCAACGGAGGTTGGTGGTTTGGAAGGTGATGACCAGGGGAATTCTGCCTTCGTCATAGTTGGAGGGGTGGGTCTTGAGTGCAGAGTTGCTGGAATTGGATGAGATGCGCAGGAAGGCAACATTGACCACGTTGGTGGAGAAATTGCCTCACCCACTGGCTCAATTTCTCTTTGACAGTTGTCTGAGTCTGAACCAGTCACGTCATAACCATGGTGAGATACTTCACCAAGTCTGCACACTTGCACCGCATTAACATCATACGTCTCTTCGACGTCTCTGCTCTTCAGCAGCTCAACCTCTCTTCCATTCCTTTCGACTAAACTATCCGAATGCACTTCCATCCGTCCTCTCATATTCCCTCTCTACTCTGGTCAAATGTCCTCTGCCTCTATGCATGCGTGTACTTGATCTCTGTACAGTGTTTCATTGTGACTTATTTGAATCACGTTTTTAGCACCGCCTTTTTTCCCAACCGTGTGCTGCTGCCTTCGCAGCTTTACCTTCCCACACGAGCTCCCACACGGTGGAAGGGAAGGAGTTGCGTGTTGTTCACCCAATGATGCAATCCTGAGGTCTTCGAACTCATATGATGCACGTGGGAGTATTCACAACAGAGGTTGTTCACCCATCACATCTCAACGAATTCTTCAAATTTTTCGTCATTTTATTCAAATCATTTCACTGTCGCCGCTACATCTATCGTTGTAATGTCCTCAAGCCCACTCAAGAACAATTAGAAATGGTCACTAAATGCCAACCCAGCCAGCAAATCCGATATCCAAGATTTGTTTTTATAAATAAAGTTGTCTCAGATATCTGCATTCCCTCGAATTCCAACATTTTGATCATGCTCGATTTTAACTGTTTTATGTCTGGCGCCCGAACTTTCATGCATCAAGGCCATAAAGCATGAGATCCCTTCATTAAGGAGATCTCATAATGCCGTTAGGAAAGGGGTTACTCACCAAGTGGTTAGCACTGCTGCCTCACAGCGCCAGAGACCCGGGTTCAATTCCCGACTCAGGCGACTGACTGTGTGGAGTTTGCACATTCTCCCCGTGTCTGCGTGGGTTTCCTCCGGGTGCTCCGGTTTCCTCCCACAGTCCAAAGATGTGCGGGTCAGGTGAATTGGCCATGCTAAATTGCCCGTAGTGTTAGGTTAAAGGGGTAATTGTAGGGGTATGGGTGGGTTGCGCTTCAGCCGGTCGGTGTGGACTTGTTGGGCCGAAGGGCCTGTTTCCACACTGTAAGTAATCTAATCTAATCTAATCTAATCTAATCTAATCTAAAAAAAAACTGTGATACGTGTTCAAATCAACGCCAGTAATTTGTATCAATACTGCATCGTGCCTTTCATATACTGGAAACTTCAACGCTTTTCCTCTGAAGGGAGTTTGAACAAATTTTGATTTCAGTCGCATCACGAGATATTGGGAATCTGACAAAGTGTTATATCAAATAAGTGATCAAACAAGTCGGTTTAAAGTAGTATTTTACACCACAAAACTTAGGTTGCATCACAAACCTCGGTTGATGGAATTTATTCTGCTAGAGGTCATCATTGTTATGTCAGCATAAAAGCACCACTTTCGCTCGTGGCTCCGCAGCTCAGTGATTAAAGCTCTAGTCTTGTTTGCCAGTGGCCATGAGTTCGAGTCCCACTGGGTCTTTGCTGCGTTTCTCACATATACTGCAGTAAACATCCGAACGTGCTTTCTCACTGTTCGGAATTCTTTCTGATGAAAAATCGTGAAGCCATTCTCTCCAGGGCTCATCTGTTTGAGTTTGCAATTCCACTTCTGTGTTCCACTTCGATGAACATAAGAATAACAAGCAGCTGACGCGAAAAATGCTCCAGTTTGGCAGGAAGAACACCGTGAATCTGCAGATGCCATACAGAAACGGGGAAACAGTTGGGGAGGAAACATACAGGGAAGCGGCTTAATGTTTCTCTTTCGTAAAAGACTTCGGGAATCCAGAGAAAACAGGCAGGAGGCTGCCTCAGGAGGCATACTGTCAGCACGTATCAATTGTTCATGGCAAGGCCTGTCCTCGAATGGCAGCCTGCTGCCTGTTTACCCCTTTGATTACGTAAGCAGGCTCGGGTTTTAAAGTCTAAAGTGAAGGAAGAAGAAGCCAAATGGTGAAATTCCTCATAATTCAGTCTCTCCTGAAGCCTTTGTCACTCTCGCGAGATGTGCCTGTATATTTCCCTCTATGGGTAAAAATGAGGTTCAGTTCTTTTTCGGGTCACGAATAAATTTAACCGAATCTGACTTCACTCCCATACGTCGTTTCATTTGAGGTTAATGGTTTGCAGGGAAAGTCTCATTGAGCTGAATACTTCACACGCCGGACTGCGGGCCAAGCATTCCAAAATGGAAGTGAGAACGTATGGATGTTTGATGACTGGAACTGACATCGTGCATTATTCTATGCTGTAAAACCACGTGTGTCACGAACATTTTTTTTTGGAAGAAACTTCTCATGAAAGGAAAACAATGCTATTATGTAAACAGAAAATGCAATTGCACAAGCCGTGCAACCTGTTCGATTAGAGGTTATGATTCAGCACTTCCACCGTTGTGGTTTGGGTTCTTTTCCTGGGCAGGAAATCAGGAGTTATTGTTCCTGACAGGGAAAACAACAGAAGCAGAACATCTCTTAAAGGAATCGCATTTCACACGCGTTTGCATGTGACTTGCAATTTTACTGCAGGGCCGCATGATAGCTCACTGGTTAGTGCTGCTGCCTTACGGCGCCAGAGACCTACTTTGACTCCAACTGTGTCGACTGCAGGTAAGGTAACTTAAATGTTAAATGTTGCAATTGTACCAGCTTCCACCACTTCCTCTGGCCGCTCATTCCATACACTACCGCCATCTGTGTGAAAAAGGTGCCCCTTAAACCTCTTTTATATCATTCCCCTCTCACTCTAAACCTATGCCCTCTAGTTCTGGACTCCCCCACCTCAGGGAAAAGACTTTGCCTATTTACCCTATCCATACCCCTCATAATTTTCAGAGAAGGGAGAGAAGTGAGGAATAACAGTCGCTTCGCCGTCAGGGATTGATGTATTATGCAACAACCAACCGAATCACCTGTGACTGAAATAGCTCCCATCCTCCCTACACTGGTAATGGCATTATACAGTATTAGAGTGGGTTTGCCAGTGTTGAATTGGACACAGCACCCTTTCTGAAGATGGACTTTACTGCGATATGAAGACCTGACAAAAGACATGGAGTGATATGCCTGGAATCAGAAGACGTCTGGAAGAATGAACAGCATTTACTTGGAAACAAAAACATTGCAAAGGAAGCCACTGAGATCCTGGGGGATAAATCCATTAGTAAAGTCAAGGCGGGCGTTCATGGGGTGGTGGAACAGACCAATAGATCACGTGGCGTGAAACCAGGAAAAACTGAGTGACGTCCATATGGAAGTTTGCCAGATGATCTGAATTTGGTGAGAGTAAACAGGAAGGAATTTCCCTCAGACAGATGGATCTATAACTGGAGTTTAGAACTTCGAAACCAGTGATGAACTATAAAGAAAAGCTTGGAGCACGGCATGATTTTTTTTTCATTCTACAGTTATTGAAATCGGGAATGATATTTTTCAGAGAAAAGTAATTTCAGAAGCTAACTCTAAAATATTTGTAAAGGCACGTACAGATACACAAGGAATGAATTTAACCGGGACAGAGAGTCTGCGCTGTCCGGATGGGGTTGTGTTAAGTGCACACTGTCTAATTTGTTAACGTAAATTGGAAAGAAATTGGATAAAACCTACAACTGAATACGGCTAAGTGTGAAAAAATATTGTGAACGGTTTAGCAGCTCGATCCAAGTGAACTTCTATAAATTTTAGAAGAACTGAGCTGTTTGCGTTAGCGGAGCATTTAAGAGAAACTGGCTAGCTCAGTCGACTGCATAATTGTATTACGATACAAAGTGATACCAAAAGTGTGGAATTAATTCTCGCAAAGTCTCAGTTTTCCATTAGGATCCTGACATCCCCACTCACCTAATCTATTAGACGATGGGGAGAATCAAAGGGAAATTATACCATAGTGAGTTGGAACTGACATGTTGAGAAACGCACCTTTTTTTTCATCTGTTGCATTGGACAGTTGGCTGCAATCACAGTTAAAGGATTGATTGAATTTGCTGCTCACGTAGCTCCCCCCAAAATATCCAGTGACATGTCTCGAAACATATTCGACTTTCAATTCACGAAGCTTCGCAGCAGTTATTTAAAAAAAACCTTTATCATTTCGATTCGAGTTTTTCCAACAACATTGAAAATGTCCAACGAGATAAATATCATTCTTTTTGTATTGTTTTAATAATCTGCATGAGTTTTCAGCAATTGCAATAACATGAAACGAGATAAGAGTCCTTTTCACAGTTTAACACAGTGTAGAGTCAGCGTTATGAGAAAGCAAATCCATCTCAAACGTCACCTCTGTAACTCTATTGAGAGTTGGATATTCTCCTGGGAGTATTTCTGGGTGGTCGTAAGTAACAGAGACATTTCCCAAGGACAGAGCACTCCACAAAATCAGAACTTAGATCTTTAAAGTAAATTCTATTTTATTCAACGTTCTTTTGCAACTTTTAAATATATATGCACACATGTACATGCATGCATGCACAGACGCATTTTAATTTATATCTATATATGTGTGTGTATGTGTGTGTGTGTTTGTGTAAATGTGTGTGTGTGTGCGGATGTGTGTAAGTATTCAGAACGTTGGGAATTGATGGTCGGCCAAATGAATGTTTTTCAGTAGAATGTGGGAGATAAGAGTCACCAATAATGTCCCAGATATCTGCATCTGTGGGAAGTGCACTCAACTCTAGTTTCTTGGGAAATGTCGAAGGAAACTGGAACTGGACGTTGGATCATTCGGGAGACTGAGGAGATAATTGAGAGTAGTTATAGGCAGGCTGTAACACCTCAGGTACAAGAAAATGATCAATGGGTTTCAGTCGGTAAACGAAGAGGGAACTGGCAGACAGTGCATGTATCCACATTGGCCGTGCTCTTCGGTTACAAGCACAGCATACCGTTATTGGTACTTTTGAGGGGGAATGACTTATGAGTGGTAAAACATGGGGTACAGATCTCTCGCACAGAGCTTTTTCATGTTGCTCAGATGAAGAGAGCATTATTTTTGGAGACTTCATAGTGAGGGAAACAGATTGCAGATTCAGTGGGTCGGGGACACACTTATGACTGGTGTGTTGCCTCCCAGCTCCCAGGGTTTGTGATGTCTCACATCGTGTTTTTGCGATTGTTAGGGGGGAGGGGGAGTAGTCCCAAGCCATGGTCCACACATGCAACAACAACATAGGCAAGAAAAGGCGTGCAGATATAAGGCAGAAATTCAGTGGGCGAAAGTGACATCTTTGATCTCGATCAAACAGAGATGTGCAGTCTGATCTGTTACCCATGACACGTCGTAGAGAGATGAAGAATAGGGAGAGAGCTTTTGAACATGTGGCTACCGGGATGATACAGGGGAGGATTCGGACACATGGACAATTGGGTATTATTCTGGAGTAGGAGGTACCTCTACAAATAGGATGGTTTTCACCTGAACCACAGGAGAACCAATATCCTGGGGTGGGAGGGATAATTTGCTAATGCACTTCAGGAGTGTTTAAACGAACTCAGCAGCGCAATGTAAACCTGAATTGTAGCTCAAGCTAACAGGAGGTTTTGAGTAGTGAGGACATAAATAGGTTTTCAGGTTTGCAAGAGCGTACTGGCAAGGATGAAGATCGTTTGAATTGCGTTTACTTCATCGCCAGGAGCATCTGGAATAAGGTCGGTTTACATATAAAATGCGCTATTAACTGGAACTTCGAAGTTGTGGCCATTTCAGAGACATGAATGAAGCAGTGAAAGGACTGGGTGTTCCTAGTGCCGCAGATTCGATTTTTCAGAAAGAACGAAGAAGGTGGTTAAGGAGGGCGAGGTGTGGCATGATTAGCCAGGAGCAGAATTACGGGAGCGAAAAGGTTATTTGATGATCATTCTGCGGAGTCTACTGAACTAGAATGGTCTGATATTAGATTCAGGAAAGGAGAGGTCACTGCGAATGGAGTTTTCAATAGCCCAGTGAAACATTCCAGCGATATAGAGGAAAAGATTGCAAAGATGATTCTGGATAGGAGCGGAAATAACGGGGTAGCTGTCATGGGGAACTTTAACTTTCCAAATATTAATTGGAAAGGTTATAGTTTGAGTAAATCTGATCGGTGAGTTTTTGTCCAATGTGTGCAGGAGGGTTTCCTGACACAGCATATAGACAGGCCGACAAGAAGCAAAGTCACATTGGAATTGGTACTGGGTAATGAACCAAGCCATCTGTGCGATTTGGAGAGAAGTGAGCACTTTGGTGATAGGAACATGTATATATTGCAGGGCAAGAGGTATTGCTGGGAGAAAGGTGATTAGGCGTCAGTTAGGATGCATAAGATGGACAAATTATCTGCAGCGTTCGGTACAACTGAAATCTGGAGCGTTTTCAGGGCGGAGCTACTGCGTGCCCTGGATAAGTATGTATGCGTCATGCAGGGAACATGTGGTCGAGTCAAGGAGCCGTGTCTACTGAAGAACTTGAATCTATTGTCAAGAGGGAGAAGGAGGTTTATGTAAAGATGAGCTGTTCATGCTCAGGGCGGGTGCTTGAGAATTAAAACCTAGGTAGGAAGGGCCGAAATAGAGAGCTACGTCGAGCGAAAAGGGGACATGCGATTTCTATGGCTGACAGGATGAAGGAAAACCCTGAAGCTTTTATTGGTAGTTCAGGAACAAATAAATGACTAGGATACGATTAGAACTGTCAAGAACCGTCGTGGGACGTTGTCCGTGGAGTCCGAGGAAAGGAAAGGCGCTGAATGAATATTTTTCATCTGTGTCACACATGAAAAAAGACAATGCTGCCGAGGAGAATACGCAGATACAACCTATTAGAGTACACGAAATTGATGTTCGGAAGGAATTTGTGTTGGAAATTCTTGAAAGTCTGAAAATAGATCTGTCCTTTGGGCTTGATGGGATGTATCCAAGGATTCTCTGGGAATCGTGAGTGGAGATTGCTGAACTTTTTAATTTGAGCGTTGTGCCGTCTGTGTCTATGTGATTAGTGCGAGAAGACTCAAACTTTGCAAATATTGACCCCTTCTCCAAGAAGAGGAGCAGAGAAAACTTTGATAATTGTGGAACAATGAGCCTTAATTTCGATGTAGCTCAAGTTCTTGGAAAAAGTTACGAGAGATAGGATTTATGATCATCTAATAAGGAAAAAGTTGATTCGGGATAGTCAATTCGATTTTGTGAAGAGTAGTTTGTGCTTCACAAACCTTATTAAGCACTTTGAGAAGGTGAGTAATTATTTAACATCTCCCTAACATGCTCATCACTGGACACTTTGAAGTAACCTAACCAGCCAAAGGAAACCTATGCGGGAGAACCTGCAAACTCCACATTATCAATCACTCCAGGTTGAAATAAAAACTCGTTTCCTGGCGCAGAGAGACAACAATGTTAACTACAGAGTTGCCTGAAACGTCAAGCACTTTTCTCAATGTGTAACTGAGCCTCTGATTGACGCAATGACAGGCAGACGTACTACCCAGGGCAACTGTGGGGAAAAAAGAAGCCCCTCAGCCTCTATGCCTGGAGTGGACAATAACAAATATTTCTCTATCCTAATTCATTTAAAACCACTGACCCCATAGCTATGTGATGTCATCAAAAGATCACATCTGAATAGTTCTTCGAGTGATGTGCGGCACGGTGGCACAGTAGTTAGCACTGCTGCCTCACAGCGCCAGAGACCTCGGTTCAATTCCCGACTCAGGTGACTGACTGTGTGGAGTTTGCATATTCTCCCCGTGTCTGTGTGGGTTTCCTCCGGGTGCTCCGGTTTCCTCCCACAGTCACAACGATGTGCAGGTCAGGTGAACTGGCCATGCTAAATTGTCCGTAGTGTTAGTCAAAAAGGAGTACATGTAGGGGTATGGGTGGGTTGCGCTTCGGCGGGTCGGTGTGGACTTGTTGGGCCGAAGGGCCTGTTTCCACACTGTAAGTAATCTAATCTGATGAGTGTTTCTGACCCTTACTGTGAGTTGAATATTCCGTACCACCGATTGCTGAGAAGGTTTTTTTTTTCCAAAACACATACCTTTCTGACTCTTAAATCTCTGCCTCCCTGGTGATTATCTCTTCAGCAAGCAGAAACGTTTCTTTTAGTTCACCTCTTCCATATCCCCCGTTACTTCTACATCTCAATCGTGTCTCCTTTCAATTCCCTCTGCTTTCAGAAAAATATCAGATCAAACTCTCTTTAAACTGAAACTCTTCAGCCTAGACAATATCCTGAAAAATCTCTTCTAAACCGTTTCCAGTGCTATCACATCTCCTTTGCAAAGTGACTTTCAGACTGCACACAATAGTCCATTTGGAGCCGAATGAGCAAATTAAATAAATGATCAAAAGTCACAACACTTTTCCAGTACTATCCTGTGTCCTTTTCATAGAACCATGGAACTCCTCCAGTGTGGAAATAGGCCGTTCAGTTCAACAAGTCCACACTGACCCTCCGAAGAATAACTCAACTTAGACCTATTCTCCTGACATTTTATTTTGTATTTACCCCTAACTCAAGCGCCTAAATTACACATCCCTGAACACGATGCGAAATTTAGCATGGCCAATTCACCGAACTCTTCTCGTTTCCTGATACTGGTGCTCCAAGTATCTCTGGTTCATGTCAGTTAATGTTGCTCCGTGAGCTTTGATCACGCAACCGCGTCATCGAACACGATCGATTAGTTTGAAGTTGCCAATGCTGAGATTGGAGCACGTGCACTCAGCAACAATGACTGCAGAATCACAGATTGAATGGAGTCAATGTGAAAGTAAGTATTAGATTGCGCAGTGCCTGAGGCAACTTGGAGAGGAGATCGAGGGGAGGGCGAGGAAGTGCGGGAGAAAGACAAAAATATTCGACAATGGGTGGTTTCGAATCCTTATATATAAAACACGCTGAAATGTGAGAGAGCAGGCTCTGAAGGAAGAAAATCATCACCTTGGAGAATGTTTGCATGTGAAAACAACTGATTCCATGCTGTGTTGATTTAGTACATGTCACCCAGCGTAAAATGGGGAAAATATTACGCACCATGACACGAATTCTAAACGTACTGATGCAGCCATAAAGCAAAGTATTAACCACTGAATACTAACGCGGCATCACGCAAACCAATGCACTTAAAAATACTTACAGTGGCAGAGGATAAGTCAGAAAGAGCAACACAAACAGAAGAAGGCCACTTGGCGAAGTCTGGAATGAGATGTAGGAACTCAGAATGGGCTGAAACTTTAACTTCGATATTTCTAGATGCTGTGTAGTTTCCATCATTGGGT
Organism: Chiloscyllium plagiosum; assembly: GCF_037043375.1. Taxonomy (NCBI): domain Eukaryota; kingdom Metazoa; phylum Chordata; class Chondrichthyes; order Orectolobiformes; family Hemiscylliidae; genus Chiloscyllium; species Chiloscyllium plagiosum. Next base: position 63,733,968 of record NW_028270180.1, on the reverse strand, counting down.
ATGTTGACGACTGAGACCAACTATTTTCCACAGAATATCAAAGGGTGAGAGTATAGTCTGGGATATTGTTGAAATGCATGTTTCAATAGTCATGTAGTTTAACATCATTTACTTCACCAGTTACCTCACATGTGGAAGTAACCACTGCTGACAACGATCACATATTCTCAGTTACCATTCAGAGAAACTGAGTGGTACAGCCGCGAAACTCCCAAATTAATGAGAATACACGACTTTTTTATTCAGCTCAAGATTACCTCGAGCTATAGAGGAAAAGCACGAAAGTAGAGATAAGTTTTATCAGATCAGCGGTAATCCCATTAAATGGCTGCGCAGACACAGGGTGAATGAAAGCTTCATGAGAACAAGCGTGTTTTCTTTGCGAAATTGTCCACTTGACAATGTGGGGTCTATTGGAGTGAAATGGTGAAGTCGATTATTTTTACTAGTTATTCACCCTGTGAACGGTTACAATTGTTTCTCCTGTCCCTGATATCATCCCCACAGAACTGCAGCAAGCGCACTTGAATCAGTGCCTTAATGATTTGCTTGTTTGCAAATCAGGGGGTTGTTCGTTCGACTCTTCACTGTCTCTAAAACGCTGCCGATTTTTATTACACTTAAAAATTCATTGTCCCAAAGCCAAGATGTGCTTTGAATTCCTTATCTGCAGGAAGAAGAATATTTGAAATGCTGGGATGTCTGAACTATGGATATGAGGGCATGCCCAACTTCAATCTATTGTCCACTTATAAGTATTGTCGATTACACCACAATTCTTTGTTTAACAGATTCGTTTTTGAACAGTAGTTCGGTGTGTTAATAGAAAGTACAAAAATGATCAACACAATTCTACCGAATCGTTCAAATGAATTGACGTCTTCATTAGAAGCATCTTGCAACGCAAGTTGTTTACCTTCTTCACCTTGGTTTTCCTAAATACCCCTCAAAAATGAGCAGTTTCTGAGTACTTTGTAGCCAGAACATTTGAAAGAATTTCATTCTGTTTGGAATTATTTGTTGCACTTCTTAATATACCGATTAATGTCTCCGATCGATGAATGCAACCGAGAACATCAGAGTCAACCACACAGCGCTGTCAGAGGAGGGGAAGATAGCATCACATCGCACGCTGCTCTTGTGCACATTATCAGTTTCAAACCAAGGCAATACCTACAACCCGTGGGAGTGCAAAGGAAACAATTAAACAGAGCCCCGCTTCAACTCTGTGAATTTTTAGAAACCCTGTGGGAGGGGAATGAAGGGTGAACTGACCGACTGAGCAGAGACTGTCAAGGTACCTTCTCCTTCTTGAAGGAGCAAGGACATGAGCTCTGATGTTCTCGTGGCACGAGCTGATCTGAGATGTTTAAAGCATTCCCATCAGAGCTGCTCCACTCTCGCTGTTGTCACTGCCACTCACCAGGCACCCAACTCTGGCCGTGGTGAAGAAAACACCGACTCTTAGCCATTACACCCCCAGTGCTGCCTCCCAAGCTGTTGGACTGCTTCATAACGCCAAAACATGGCATTTTATTTATCAGGACATACGTTTGAGCAAGTCATCGACTGTTTACAGAATGGAAAGAAACCCTTCATCCAAGCTTTCAGCACTTGACCTGCCCCCTTGTATTCTCAAATGTTTCAAGGACTCGTCGCAATGCTATTATCCAGTCACGTTTTACAATGAATGCGACTGAGGTTTAAGATGGATAACCTGTGTTCACATCCTCACGGTAATCTGAACCCCATTTCATTTAGAGAGGCAAACACACAGACACGTTCTGGCGAAGTGACTGAGGCCTCAGGAGAGATCAGCCAGAAAGTAGGATTTCACTCAATTGGCTTATTTTGTCTCATTTCAGATTTCAACACCAGAGTCTGGTTACAGCAAAGAAAGGAAGCATTCAGCCATTCCCCTGTCTGTGTTTCTCCCCGATCTAAGCATTGAGCTACGGATGCAGTGTGCTCTGAGAGAAGGATTCTCACTCTTTAAAAACTGCAACATAATAGATGTTTAGAGAGCCCGTGTATTAGAAACCAGTCGTAACAAAACCAAGACAGAACTGAAGGCATCATGTGCAAAGGATGGGAGACTGTAATGCCGAATCAGACAGTGTCCAGGGTGAAAGAAACAGAGACTGTCCCTGGAAGTCTTATAATTTGGATTCCGTGCTCTCACAGCCATGGCCTGCAAATCGTTAGCATTTATTGTTTCTGATATGAAATGCTGCCTTCTCCTTAAAAGTTGAATTCTGTCCGCGACATGCACATATAAATTGTGAAATTGATATAAATTGATGAATATTTTTATTTCGTATTTGAGCAAAAAGAGTGACATGTAAACAGTTAGATTATCATTAAAATTCAATTTTAAAGCCAGATAGTGTTTTCACAAAACAAAAAACCAGACGAAAGCTGGGAGTTGCATGACTGAAGGAGGTGACTGCTCCTGCTTTCGACCCATAACGTTTCATCCCTATCGTCCCAAGAACAAGTGAAGAAGCCAAATACTGGCAATCTTATATGTATATATAAAAAAAACAGAAGACGCTGGAAGTGGGTGGCACGGTGGCACAGTGGTTAGCACTGCTGCCTCACAGCGCCAGAGACCGGGTTCAATTCTGACTGTGTGGAGTTTGCACGTTCTCCCCGTGTCGGCGTGGGTTTCCTCCGGGTGCTCCGGTTTCCTCCCACAGTCCAAAGATGTGCAGGTCAGGTGAATTGGCCACGCTAAATTGCCAGTAGTGTTAGGTCAGGGGTAAATGTAGGGGTATGGGTGGGTTGCGCTTCGGCGGGTCGGTGTGGACTTGTTGGGCCGAAGGGCCTGTTTCCACACTGTAAGTAATCTATTCAGCTTGTCTGGCAGCTTCTAAAAATGTGGTAGAGGTCAACCCCATCACAAACTGATTTTCTTTATTTTGTATTCACGATAACCCCAGTCACAACTCATTCAGACACATTTTCTCATCTTTAAAAGGTATGCACGCTTTCAATTTACTGATAAACGTTTTGTCAATTCATTTTGTACTGACAGGATAACCGTTTAAAGCTGTATGCAACATGTTGCAAACGGTCATATCAGACAAAATGAGGTGTCACGTGAAGAAATATGTGTTTTACTCAGGAAAGCTAAAATAGAACTGTTCATAGAAAATTGTGAAGAACTGACTGCCGATTATTTTGATGAGGTAAGAAGAAGTCTTGATTATGCTAATCCAAAACGATCAGATAAATGTAGATTGGCAAAACAAAAGACAAAGTTTCTGTGACACCGCTGTGCATGATACCTGGGCATGAAGGAATATAAGGGATAGTAGCAATATTGATCATAAATTGGCTGCGTGAAAGGTTACTGATGAAGGGTGCCTGCCTGAAACTTCGATTTTCATGCTCCTCGGATGCTGCGTGACCTGCTGTGCTTTTTGAGAACCACTGTAATGCTGACTCTGATCTCCAGCATGTGCAGTCCTCACTTTCGCCTGCGGGAAAGGGAACAGAGTTATCATTAACAACTGTGTTTTGAACTGGAAGAATTTTTCAAGCGAATTTTGGCTGTGGAAGCTCTGGATAGATTAGTTTAGCCCAACTGCATTCTCTGATTTATCAGATCCCCTTGCGCGCCCATGAGTTTATATGGTTGGTTGGAGGACCAGTGCCTCTACCCTGGTCCTGTACGTCCGCCTCTTCTTCGATGTTGGACATTATACGTCATGGGATGGGTCCTGCAGCATGCATCGGGTTACATGAACTGTGAGCATGCTTGCGGCGACCGATCATTGGAACGAAACGTTGTTGTCTCCAATCAACAGTCGGTGAGTGAGGGCTAAAGGGGAGCGAAGCACCAAGTGCTATAGCCCAGTTAGAGGTTTCATGTTTGGTTATTATTTGATTCTGGACCCAAACGTAGTCTATCTGGGGTCGCGAATTAAGCCACAGACAGCCTGAGTCTTCTTCCCAGAAGCAGGCCCCAGTCAGCGATCGCTTTTCCTGGTTCAGTTTTATTTTGTTTTTTTTTATTTATCAGACCACTGTTGGTTTATCTATCTTTCGTGTGAATAGAGCTGAAAATAAATGATATTGTTTGAAATCATTGCTGTGGTCCATGAGGATATGATGTTGTTGGGAGACGCTTGGGTGTATATTGATGGGAAAGTGTACCCCATGAACACCTCTGTCCCTTACCTTACTGTAAATGTGTCAGTGACCGAAAGAATGGAGCAGGAAGTGGAGGGACAGGAATCCTGAGCACGATAGCGGGTCGCGGGAGTTTCGGAAGTTGGGGTCATTCGTTGCAAATCCCTCAATAAAAACCCATCCCATTGTTTTTCTCACTGCTTCCCTTCCCCACCCTTCCCTACCACTCCCTCCACCCAGTATCAGCAACATTTTAAAGACGTTTACTTATTTCATGCATACCATGTCGCCTTTGTCAGAACATTCAGTAATTTGAGAACTGGAATGAAATTGAGTTACAGAATAGCCAGTGTACGAACCTCAAAAATTACTTTGCACCTCCTCGAACTGCTGAAGTTCGTATGCTAAAATTGCTCCCTGATTGCTGTTTGGTATGTATTTACAGGATTATTTTTTAAAATCTAGGTAATGTGTTACTGATATTTGTGTCAGTTGAAAACGATTGTTTAGTTTATCCCATCTTTAACAGAATGGAGGAATGAAAAATTATAACAGGACTGGTTTGTTGTGATGTTTAATCCTTCTCCATAATTCAGTATAATCTTGGCTGATCATTTCACACAGTGACCTGCGAAGCCTTTAGGCCTACACCTTTTGATCCCTCTTGCCCTCAAAACTATAGATATCTTCATATTGTCAACATTCCACGTTCTGGATTTAATTACTCTCTGTGGCATCAAATTTCACTGAGTAACCAGTCTTCGATTAAAAAAATAAAATCCTCATCTCTGTCTTAAATGGACTACCCCATGTTATTAGGAGTGACGCCACCTCCCCACCCTCTATGGTTTGGACGCCCTGGTCATTGAAGCCATCCTTCTTGCATTTACCTTATTCGTACCTTTTAGAATTTTAGTCGTTTCTGTGACATCCTACTTCATCATTCTAAACTTGAGTGATTTTCATCCTAACGAATCCTCCTTCGTGAGTCCTGCCATCCCATGAATCAGTCTGGTAAATCTTTGTTGTGCATTCTCCGTCAGGAGAATATTCTTCATCAGATAAGTGCACACAACACTCTCGGTTGTGGTGTCAACAAGACCCTGCACAATTTCAGCAAGTCTTCCCTGCTCCTGTGTTCAAATCCTCTCAGTATAAAGGCTAACACACTGTTTGTCTTCCTCGCCTGCTGCTGCGCCTGCGTGCTGATGTTCAGTGATTTGTGAACAAGAAGACGAGATCTCCGTTCCTAGTTTACTTTCGTTCATTTATGCTGCTTCTGTCCAATCCAGTTACTGTTTTCTAGTGTTAGGCTAACCTTTCTGTCATTCCATGTTTTCTCGCTACTTCCTCTTCTAAATATTGGGGTCACATTAACTGACCTCCAATCCAAAGATATCGTTTCAGATTCGAAAAAATATTGAAATATGACAATTAATTTACTCTAGTTAGACTCCACACTCTAGTTACAGAAAGCATTCACTGCATTTATTGTACACTCATGTTTGATTCGCAGTTGGTGGAATTTATTGTCTTTTAATCTCATCAATTTACACAACACCAACTCCCTGATAATATTGTTTTCCTTCAGTTCCTCCCTCTTCTTTTCTTCCCAGCATTTTAGGAATATTACTTGTGTCATCATTTGTGTTGACGTAACTAATATACATATTTATTTGGTATGCCATTTATTTATCCCACATTATCACATCATTTGTTTCTCATTAGAAGGGATTTGTTTTCAATAATCGTTTTTTCTCCCTTCATATACCTTCAGGAGCTTTAACAATTCATTATATGCTTCTCTCAAGCTTACTGTTAAACGAAATTTTCGGTCTGCATTAATTCTTTCTTCATCTTGTGCTGATATTGGAACGGTTCCCAATCTTAATGTCTGCTGCTATTTTCAGCCGATTTGTAAGCCTCCTCCTTGAGTACAGTACGATGCCCTCATATCCCTTGTTAGCCATGACATGGCCACGTTTCCCGTTTTCTTTGTGTCAGACAGGACTGAGAAGCAGTTGCAGTTGCTGCAAAATGCTTTTTAAGTGCTTGTGCTCCCTTTAAGTTCTGTTCCCCAATTCGTTGTACCCTGCTCACGCTTCATATCAGTGTCATTTCTTCTATTTAGATTTCGGCTCATAATCTCAGTCAGCTCAGTCACTCTCCACCGTAATGAAGAGTTCGCTCACTGACTTCTTCACTCTTCCATTAGGGACAGCATAGAGATAGATTGTCAATTATTCCTTGTCATATATACAAATAAAGCTTTGAAATCAAAGTTGACATATTCCAGGCATGCTGTCTCATTAGACAGAGAGAGATCGCACGAGTTGATTGATGGGGCTTTAACTTGAGAGTCGTTGTGCCTCAGGCAAGGCGCAGGATTGAGAATGTGGGTACTTCATGAGGCCAGTAACACAACTGTGCACATGCTGTTGCTGTCATTCTTCATCGTAATCTCGTCGACCAGCCAACGAAGCCAGCTCACCAATGGCCATTAAACAGCACGTAATCGATGATGCTCTGTCCTTCATTTGTGCCCTTAATACAGCGATCCAGAAAACCATCTCATACATACACCAGGTACGTCTCCTCCATAGTATTGCTACTGATCTGACTTACTCAGTCTATGGGCAGATTGATGTCACACGCAATAGCGAGAAGGCCACCAGATAAAGGAGCAGAATTAGGCCATTCAACCCATCGAGACCTCTCCATTATTTGGTCATTGTTGATATGTTTCTCAACCTCATTCTTCTGCTTTCTGCCATCTCCTGTAACTGTTGATCCCCTCAAAAATCAAAGGCTTATCTATGTCTATCTTGAATATTCGCAATGACTTGGCAAAGAGTTCCAAAGAATGACTACCCTCTTGCTGAAGAAACTCCTCCACATCTCACTTCACTAATTTACATCCGATGGTATGTTTGTCTTTTGTTTTCTGTGCTCTCCCTGTCTTCTCTTCTCAGTCATGTTTGCTTTATCCGCTCTTCAGCATGTTTAAGTGGCGTGAGCAGTAGATCCGGTGTTACTAGGCGCTGACGGTGTGCCAAAAGGACTTGGGATAAGGTCTGCCAACTTTACAGGATAGCAGAGTACATGGAACAAGACTTTGACCAGGACACAATGATTGTGGGTTTCTCTCCTGGACTGGTAGAGATGGGTTTACGAAAGTACACTAACCGAGAGTTCAGAGGAGAGTATTTACACACACCAAACCCAAACCAAGGTATATTTGTTGAGAAAGTGAGGACTGCAGATGCTGGAGATCAAAGCTGAAAATGTGTTGCTGGAAAAGCGCAGCAGGTCAGGCAGCATCCATGGAGCAGGAGAATCGACGTTTCGGACATGAGCCCTTCCTGCAGAAGGGGTCATGCCCGAAACGTCGATTCTCCTGCTCCTTGGATGCTGCCTGACCTGCTGCGCTTTTCCAGCAACACATTTTCAGCAAGGTATATTTGTGTCTTCAGAATTTCTCAACTGGATTGATAGTGATGAATTTTATTATTTTGTTATTTTACCATATCTCTTGTCGACTGTGTTATTATGAGTTTTAGACCAATTGCCAACCCTAGAGCCTGTGACTGTCACAACTCAACTCCATTCTTTTTCTGCTTCTCAGATCATAAGGATCAAGAAAATCTGTTTCATTTTTATTTCCTGATGTCTGTCTGCACACGCTAAAACATTCATCTACCTTCTTTCCCTGCACATACAAACCGACCAGCTAATTTATTCCAAGATATCCTGTTTTTTATATATTTCAGCTGCTGCAGTATTTTGCTATTATTTTCTTGCAGGTGTTTCTCGCAGCACTGAGTCCTGAAGTACAGATGCCCGAACGATTAGCTGCTTTCTTACTGAGTGGTGGATACAGAATCAGATCCATGGACTAAAGTGTGAGTCATTTTTTTCTTTAATTTTAGTCACAATTACCGAATGATTACAACACAAGGTAATTTGGCACATCGTGCCCATGCTCGTTCCCTGAGCAGATTAGTTCACCCCACTTTCCAGTGCTTTCATGAGCAAGACTGTTAGATATTGTCAATCTCCAATTGCTGATGTAGAAGTCGATGAATGATCTTCTTGAACTGCTGCAGTCCAGGAGTGCACGTAGTTCCTGATCATTAGCAGATGAGGAGTTACAGGTTAAACAGCTGGAAATGATGAAGGAATTGCAATGGTTATCCAAATCAACAGCATCAGATTGTAATTCTACCCCGTCTTCCATCTATCAAACTGTACAAGATGATTCATAGAAATGTGAAAAGGCAACACTTGACACTGAGCCACATAAAGAGTTGTTTCGGCACTTGACCAAGCATGTTTGAAAGGGTTCTCTCTCAATTATATGCTTCAAATCAATTTTACACGGTATTAGAAGGATTGATTTGCAATCAGCAAATTTGGATCAAAGATCACAGCAGAGTCTGACGGAGCCACATCATTTATCCTAACCTTAATAATATGGAATTCTGAACAGGAAGGTACAAACTTCGTTGAAAGTCGGGAGAAACAGAGCACGTGTGTGTGGGCGAGGCTTCAGCTGATCATCTAGCCTGGCAAGACGCAAAGCGAATCAGCACAGTGAGAAACTTTGCAAATGTCAGGATTGTGGAAAAGGAGAAAGTGAGGACCGCAAATGCTTGCAATCAGTGTCGAAGAATGTGGTACTGGAAAAACACAGCCCGTCAGTAAACATCCAATCAGAAGCCCTTCATCAGGAGATTAACTGTCCAAAAATACGAAACAAGGGGCAAAACAAATAAGAACAGTAAAGAGGTCGTACTTCAAAAGTTAACTGGACTAAAGTTTGAGTCAATTAGACCAGACAGGCTTCATCCCAAAATGTTGAAGAAAGAGGAGACAATGAGAGAATGTCTGCAAAGTCTCCTGTGGAGTGGAATTCACGTTGGAACCCCACTGTTTTGCTTGTTCATGAGGCGTTTTATCAGGTCCTACACAACTTCACGAAATATAATGTGGTGTTTGAAAACGTACCAGCATTCATTAAGGATTGTTTACCAGCTGGAAAGCATCGAGTAAGAATAAGTGAACTTTTCTCAGGTTGGTGTTCTTTTACTGGTGGAGTACCACAAGGATCAGTGTCAGCACTGCTGCCTCACAGTGCTAGAGACCGGGGTTCAATTCCATCCTCACACGATTGCCTACATGAAGTGTACACATTCTCAGTGTCTGCGTGGGATTCCTGTGGATGCTGCTGTTTCCGCACACAGTACAAGCATTCACGGTTCAGGTGAATTGCCCATTATATCCAGGAATGTACAGGCTGGGTGGATTGGGCATGCGACATGCAACATTATAGGGAGAGAGTGGGGCCTCATTGCAACGACTGCATTGCAGGGATTCTATGATCCAATGCTTGAACCAAATTGTTCCCAACCATTATACATGATTAGGACATTTGGATCTCTTGTATTTTTTCCCAATTTGTTGATGACACCAACTGGATCGGAATGTACATTGTGAGGAGGAAGGAGGGAGCCTTCAAGAGAAGTTTGACAGCCTCACGAATGGATCAGGACATGGCGGTTTATCCATAGCACGTGATAGCTCCACAGAAAACTTCAATAATCTGTTTAAATTTAATTACTTTTCGCGAAGTATCTTGAATTTGCATCATACCCTTGATTTTCTTTCTCTAAGTGCCTTGCTCAACAAATATAATTAAAAAATTGAGAAGCTTTCATGTGACAGATGTTAGGCTAACTGCCTGTCATTTCCTCCTTGACTTCCTTTCTGTACTGATTAAATAAAACTCACTGATCTGCATTGGTTCCCAGGATGCCTCTCCACTGAATTTGTAATTCTCAGATTTGCTGTCAAATCCATGCATGGTCTTACACCCCAATAATCCACCACTGCAGTCAGCCTAACATTCCTCTGTGCTCGTCTCACTGCTCTACTTCTGTTCTTGTATTCGAACGTTCCTTACTCCCCCACTGACAGATGTGGATTTCACACTGAATGAAAGTATCTGAAGCAGGGTTGTAGTTCACTAAACAATACAGGCTACTGCTCTTGGCGTTAATATGTAGTTCTACCACATCACCATGTTATCTAAAAAGAAAGATTCATTCGCATGCCTATGATGTAGTTTCCTGCAAAATACTAGACTACTTTCTGTGTGTTGGCTAGTACAGTATCTTTCTCTATCCCCGTTTCATTTTGACTGTGACATGGCACATTTTACTGGTGAAAATGTGTTGCTGGAAAAGCGCAGCAGGTCAGGCAGCATCCAAGGAGCAGGAGAATCGACGTTTCGGGCATGAGTCCTTCTTCAGGAATGGCCCATGTCCGAAAATTCGATTCTCCTGCTCCTTGGATGCTGCCTGAACTGCTGCGCTTTTCCAGCAACACATTTTCAGCTCTGATCTCCAGCATCTGCAGTCCTCACTTTCTCCAAATTTTACCTCTCCCTCACTCACTTATAACTGTCCTTTATTTGACGTCTTTATTTCTGGTTTTGTGTGTGGTGGGCCAGTGACAGCCTGATGTGGAATTCCAGATTGTTAAAAAGTTGAAAGTGTACACTGCACATTTAAGAGAGGTAGAATGTTGTTCTGCACTGAGAGCTTATGAGAGCAGTGTCAGGGTTTGTTGGAATATTGAAAATATATAACATTTGCCTGTGAAATAGGTACCTGAGATGGTTGCTATTTTGACGACAATTCAAATTTACCCAACGAGTTTCAATTACGTCTCAGTAAACTAAAAGCCAATCGATTTCGACATCATTATTCTGCCAAAATCGAACCAATGAGATAATCCGATTTTGGGGTAGAAGAAAGGCAGGCATGTTGAACGTCAGACAAAGTTACTGTCATCAAGGGAGAACTATAGGAGAAAAAGACAAGCCAAAAAAAAAAGACAGATTGTGAAATGAAGTGGAATGACGCTGGTATTTTTTTGCAGCTAACATCAAATAAATGTTAGCATGAAAGCTGCTGGGTTGCGCTGTTGGATCTTATCATTACCTCGATCACATGTGCCCCACACGCTGACAAATGATAACTCGGCCGAATCTCAGTTCATCTGCTGCTGAAATTCTCATTTTTTCCCCCTTTTATATCACTGGAGGAGACTGTAAATGAAAGGGCTGGCGATTTTGGTCGAATGACAAATTGTAGTTCTTGAGGAATGATGCTTTATAATGAACATCAAACACGGCTGTAAAAATTCAGCGAAGGAACAAAAAATGCAGTGACACTGCTGGAGGAGTGCCACAGAGCCCAGAACAATTTAGTGGTACAGTGGAGCGAATGGCAGTTAATCTCGTAATAATGATCAATAAAAGGGTAGGAACAATAGGGTTTTTTTCACAACTCCAATACAGTGTGTCATTGTAATGCGAAATGATTTTTGAAGTGATTTCAAGAGCACTGTTTTGATCAGTCATGGCAAGACAAACAAGAGCAGCACAATAGGAGGAATGGCGTCGGGAGAGCATCTTGGTGGTAGAGATCACAAACCAGTCAGCTTAACGTCAGACTGAAATCCACCTAGCACAAGAATTAGACGAGTATTTTTGACAAAGTGTGTGTTTATTTTACAATGGCAAACTGTTTAAAAGATAAACGTCTGTGGCATTAATGGAAACGTAGCAAGTGAGGTGCCATACTGGCTTAGTGGCAGGAAATCAAGACGAATTGTTAACAGATAATCCCTGGTCCATGTCAGTAAAGGCTCCGACATGATGATTGATTTCACAACCACTGAGATTTAAATGGATCGACTGGTTTCAAGTTCCCGATGATGGGCTGGGACACGTTTACCCATCAAGGGTGACAGCAGCAGCACAGACAGGATGGTGCCGATGTGTGCATGAGGTTATGGAATGCCTCAGTGAAATGGGAGGAGCGATGTAAAGGAGGGTTAGTGACCATGCAAGGGAGGGAAATCTCTGAAAGTGCCTGGGTTTGAATTCTGATTTATGAAACGGAGGAGTGTGATATTCCGCATAAGTAACCAGTGTTGCGGAATATCATATAATCACATGTTCCCAGGGCTGAACTAAGCGAGACTGCGTGGCGCAGCATCGAAGATCAAACTGGAAATGGGCATGAGGATGAGCCCGCTGTGACAGTATAAAGGTGCATGAAATGCTGGGGCTGCGACTCCACACTCACCTGTAGTACCTTCTGTTGACATGGAGCAAGGAGCAGTGTGATATCAGATTGGAACCTCCAACTTATATGGAGCAGCTTCTGTTGGCATAAAGCAGGGGGCATTGTGGCAGCAGGCTGGACGTTCCGACCTCACCTGGAGCAGACTGTATTGACAAGGAGCACAGAGCAATGAGACATCAAGCTGGGAGAAAGGATACTCAGTTATTTTAATCTGAATTAAAGTAGTATTTAGCAGGACCCATGTTTGTAGATTGAGTGAATATCTGTCCCAGGGAAATCTCGCAAAAATAAGGGAAAATGTGGCAAAGATTCAGCTCGTGGAGGAGAATCTGTGCAGAAAGAAACGCAGGTAATATTTTCTTTTTCTGCCTTTTATCATAAGACTGACTGCATATTTGGTTAAATTACAACAAGTGATTTTCAGCTCGTGTCATGATATTAAATTACCTGAAAACCCATAAAAGTCATTAAAGCAAACTAAACGTCCAAAAATTAACGGTATATGACTAGCTCAAAGGTATAGGACAGAGATTGGTGCTGGAGGATTGCTTTTCAGACAGGAGTCCCGTGACCAGTGGAGTGCTACAAGGATCAGTGCTGGGTCCACTACGTTTTGTCATTTAATTGGAGGTGTAGTGAACAGTGAAGAGAGTTACCACAGATTAGAACAGGATCTTGACCATTTCGGCCAATCGGCTGAGAAGTGGCAGATGGAGTTTAATTCAGATAAATGTGAGGTGCTGCATTTTGGGAAAGCAAATCATAACAGCAATCCCACACTTAATGGTAATGTCCAAGGGAGTGTTGCTGAACAAAGAGACCTTGGAGTGCAGGTTCATAGAATTCTGATATTTGAAATTTAACTTAAAAGTGGAGTCGCAGGTAGATAGGACAGTGAAGAAGGCGTTTAGTATACTTTCCTTTATTGGTCAGAGTATTGAGTATATGAGTTGGGAGATCATGTTGCGACTGTACAAGACAATGGTTAGGCCACTGTTGGAATATTGCGTGCATATCTGCTCTCCTTCATATCGGAAAGAAGTTAGGAAACTTGAAAGGGTTCAGAAAAAAAATGAGGATTTTGCCAAGGTTGGAGGATTTGCGATATTGGGAGAGGCTTAACAGGCTAGGAATGTTTTCCCTGGCGCTTCAGGGGCTGAGGCGTGAATTGTTAGAGGATTTCAAAATTATGAGGGTCAAAGATATGGTAAATAGAAAAAGTCATTTTCCCTGGGGTCTGCGATTCCAAAATTAGAGGGCATAGTTTTCGGGTGAAAGGGGAAAGATATACATGAGACCGACTGGGCAACATTTTCACACAGAGAGTGATAAGTGCATGGAATGTGCTGCCAGAGGAAGTTGTGGAGGCTGGTACAATTGCAATATTTAAGAGGCATTTGGATGGATATACAAATACACAGGGTTTGGAGGGATATGGACGGGGTGATGGCAGGTGGGACTACATTGGGTTGGGATATTTGGTCAGCATAGACGAGTAGGACCAAAGAGTCTGTTTCCATGCTGTGCATTTCTCTGACTCTCTGACTCTATTTGATGTTGACATGATGCTCGACTTTATCTTGATTTATGGAGGAAAAGCAGGGAACTATTGTTGAAATTTACAGAATCAACGATGATCCCATTCAATGGCTGAACAGACAAGAGGCTGAATGGAAACTTCATCATGACAGATATGTTTTCATTATGAATCGCACTCAAACACGAAGTGGGGAGGATTGGACTGAAGCAGTGGTGGTGGTTTTCTTTCCTGGTTAAATTTTTGAATATGACTGCTATTTCTCCTGTCCATGTTAACATCACAACTCTGAAGCATGAAAGCATGAAGAACACGTGGGACAAGTGGCGCAAAGTCTAACGTGCCTGACTCCAGATCAGAACATTGTAGGTTTGATTCTCTCTCGCTCGAGGTTAACGCAGGTATTTATTAATCTCACAACCTAATCTTTCTCATTGTTCTGAAGCCGAGATGACGTTTGAGCTCCTGATATGCAGACACAAGAATCTCTTTCAGTACACGTCCCGGAGAACATCACAGTCAATGTCGCAGCGTCATGTCAAGTGAGGAAGACCAAGTAGTCCCACACACTGTGAATCGGCACTTTTCAATTTCACAGAGTCAACGACCCAATCGCTGCGGTTCCTCGTAATGGCAAGGAAACAAAATAAGTATCTCAGTCTCATGTTGGCTCATGGAGTGCCGAGGCTCCTCTTCTCCTACTTTAAGAGGCTGGAACATTGACCCTGATGTTCGTGGAGACATTGATTGATTCGAAGCATTGAAGGGAATCCTATCACAGATGCCCGGGCTGTTGATGCTGAACAAAATAGCCCTTACTAGGAATTGAACCCGGGCCGCAGTGGTAAAAGTGCCAATTCAGAACCACGACACGACCAGGGACGAGTACAGCGGTCAGACGCGCGTAGAGTGACAGCCCTCAAATGTGTTGGATGCGTTCTTGGCAGAAACAACCGCTTGACTATCCTCATTCCAATTTCCATCTCTTTGCCTTGTATGCCTTAGCATCACAAATACAGAGTGAATACCTCTGAAGGTTGTGTTGATTTCATCACAATGAGTTGCCGATTTATCACCACCACTGGTGGATAAAGTTTTTACTGCTTATCTACTGAAAACTTCCAGCTCTTACATTTAGTCTACACCACTTGGCGTTTGTCTGAGTGGAACCATTTCTTTCATCCGACCATGCCTTTATCTCTCATTGTTTTGCACATTTCAATCATGTTTCCTCACAATCTCCTCTTCTCCATTGAAATTAGAACAGAGAAACTGATCGTTTCAAAAAAAAACACCCGTTGCTGAATACTGCATTGTGTCCTTTTCCAGAGCCTGATGTTCCAGTGATCTCCGGAACATGCCAGTAAAAATTGCTACATGAGCACTGATCTCACAACAGCAGTATGTAAATTGATCGATTGGTTTTAAGGACCTAACTGTGGGATTGGGTCACGTTCGCCCAACTGCAGCTGCACAGACTGAACAATGTCCATGCGAGTACTTGATTACCAAATGCCTCAGTGAAATTGGAGAATTGACTTAATGCAGGTTTACTGATCGTGTGATGGGGAGAAATCTCCGAGAATGGGTGGGTTTGAATCCTGATACATAGACAGCAGAGATGTGAAAGGGGCGAGGGTTTGAAGGAGTAAAATCATCACCTCGACGAATATTTTCATGTCAAAAAAGATTGATTAGCTCCTGCTTTTGTTAAGCATGTCTTACTCTGTATAAAACGGTAACAAGTGACAATACTGGAAGTCAAATTGCAGATGATCTTTCTGCTGCCACAACGCAAAGCGCTAACCACTGCACAATACCGGCACCAAATGGAATAGCATGATGCAAAAAGCAGTAAAGATAGTGGCAGAGGATATGTTAGGAACAGGACTACATGAACAGTAGGAATACTTGACAAACAGTGACTGAGACATGCAAAATCATGGTGGGCTGAATGGTTAACTTCGGTATCTCCAGAGCCAATGGATATTTCATCACTTAGTTTGTTGCAGGCGAAGATTGATATAGTTCTCCAGAAAATGAAAGCGTCAGGGAATAGTGCAGGGAATTGCTGGAATGTATTTCTGCAAAAGAAATGTAGTTTAACATCGGCTACCTTACCAATTTCGTCATACAAGGAAGTGACCACTGCTGTGGAATATCATATAGTGCCAGGTTTCAGGTCTGAAATACGAGAAACTCTATGGTGCAGCAGCGAAGATCAAACTAGAAATGCGGATGGGGATGAGCCAGCAGAAATGTGTTCAGTAATGAAATCATTGATTGTGAAGTTTTTCACTGAAAGTATAGAGTGAATTGAAATGCCGGGGACTGGGAGTTCCAACATCGCGTGGAGCAGCTTCTTTTGACGTGGTATACGTCGCATCAGGCTGGGAGCACCAAGCTCAACTGCAGCAGCTTCCATTGAAACGAAGCAGGGAGCACCTGGACATTAAGCTGGAAGTTCCAACTTTACCTGGAGCAGCTTCTATTGACATCTGCACTGAGAGAAACGCAGGCAATGTTTACGCTCTCTGAGCTTTCTCATATGGCTAACTCTGCTCTGGGAAGGAAGGGATTTTTGTTTGCTCATTTCATTTTATTCAATTTCTTGTAAATTCGCACAGGTCGTTGAAGTACTTTCAGACTTCTAAAATTAGCTTGAATACGATTATGTGATTAGGCATTAGTATATCAAAAGTGATGGAGCAAAATCAGTAAAGTGAATTTGAAATTCATCAAATGAGCGGAGATCCCATTGAATAGCTGAGTAGACACAAAGTAAATGGAAGTTTCATGAGGATGAATGTCTCTTCGTTACAAAACCTTCCTCTGCACAAAGAGTGGAGCATTGGAATGAAGCATTAACAGTGATTATTTTTCCTGGTTATTCAACTTGTGAACATGAGTACGATTGGTCATGTCCGTGTTTGGATCACAACTCTGCAGAATACCAACCTCAAGCATGCGCCTGCACAGTGTGATAATGGATATTACGGTCCAGAGATTGGAGTTAAAGTTTCGACTTGGTTTAAGAGCAAGAATGGAGGCTTCACATTCACATAAAAGCTAACTTACCGCACAATGTAGCACATACAATGGGCTAGTGGCACAATGGAAAACGTGCCTTACTACAGATCTGCTGTGTGGAGCTTTGATTCCAACCTGGCTTGCGGGCAGCGCTGACTTTATTGCACTAATAACTGACTGGTTTGAAGCCGAAATGCGGTTTGCACCTTGAACTGCATGGACAAGAGTCCCTTCATTAAATGCCCCTGCGAACGTCAGAGTCAATATCCCAGAGTCATCACTCGTGAGGAAGCTGAATTCGTTGCTCACGTTGCCCTTTACACCTGTCAACTTTCCGAGATTCACTGTGGCACCTGCAATCGAAAAGGAAACAAGACACAGAGCCAAGTCTCAGCTTTAAAAATTTTGGTAAAACCTTTAGGAAGCGGAATCAAAGGAGAATGGAGAGTGAACTGTCTGAATGAGCAGAGACTGCCGAGGCACCGTTCCCCTTCTTTAAGAGGCTGGGATATCGTCTTTCATTTCTCGACGTCATTAATTGATCCGAGGTACTAAAACCACTCCACTTGCAGGTGGTTGCTTTTGCTGATGTCACTATCAGGATCAAAACAAACCCCAACTCCCGGACTGAGAATCAAAGCCGGGTGACAGCGAAGAAAGCGAAAAAAATGGACCTGCTAGCCCACCATGGACAGCTACCCGAATACCACGCATGTGTAGAATGACAGCCCTCAAGGTCGTTGTACATGCTTTCGTCAGATGCAATCGCTTGACTATCTTTATTCATTTTCATCACTTGGCCTTGTATGCATTAACAACTCAAGTTCAGATCCGTGTATTTCTGAAGGTTATGTGGGTTCGCCTCTGCACATCCCTTCAGACAGTGAATCCAGATTCAACCATCCGCTTGCTGATGAGATTTTTCTGCATATCTCCTCAATCCTTTCCATCTCTTAACTTCAGTCTTCGTCCCTGTTGATCGGTCAAGAGGAAACGTTTATTTTAGTCTGCACTGTCCATGTCGCTCATTACATAGTGCATATGAAACATGTATCCTCAGTTTCCTCTGCCTTGAGAAAGCAACCCCAGTCAAAACAATCTGTCTTCATAACCTAAACTTTTCAACTTGGTAAATTTCTGCACGGTTTCCAGTGCGATCACATGACTACTGTAATGTGAATTGTAGAACTGCACGCAATATTTCGGGGGAACCGAATGAACAAATGAAATAAATGACTGGAGAAAGCCACAGAAACTTGTCTTTTCCAATAAAACATCTTTTGCTCAAACCTGTGCTTTGGACTTATCCTGAGATTGATGTTCCAGTAATCTCTTGTCCGTGTCAGTAAAAGCTGCTCCACGAGGATTAATTACAGAACAGCTGCATCTAAATGGATTGAATTGCTTGAAGATGCCGACCATGGGATTGAGCACTTTCACCCAAAACAGTGACCGCAGTTGTACAGAATGAACAGTGTAAATGTCAGTATTATATTGCGCAATACCTCAGTGAAATGGGAGGGTGGACGTTTAGGCGAGTTAGTTCTTGTGGGAAGGAGAGATTTCTCCGATAAAGGGTGATTATGATATGTGAAACGCAAAGATGTGAAACAGCGTGTGTTTGAAGAAGGAAACCTATCACCACGTAGAGTATTTTCATGTAAAACAAAGATTGATTTTCTCAGCGTTTGCTAAGCACATATTACATGGAGTAAAGCGGGAAAAATGCCGATTGCTGTGACAGTGATTCGAGCAGAACTTGCTGTGTTGACAATGCCAAGGAAGAACCATTTCATGATCCTGGCGCCACATCGAAAAGCACGATGCAAAAAGCAATAAGGATCGTGGCAGAGGTTATGCCAAGAAAAGAACCACACGCACAAAGGAATACTTGTCAAACAGTGACTGAGATGTGGGAACTCAGATTCGGTTGAATACATAGCTTCTATGTCCGGAGGGACTGCAGAGTTTGCAACACTGAGGCTGTAGGATGTTAAGTTTGCGAGATATCTACAAAACTTCAAAGGGTCATGGGATATTGCAGAGTATTGCTGAAATGTATTTCTCAATCACACTGTATTTTAACATCGGTTACTTCACCAATTTCCTCACTTCTTGACGTAATCATATAATGGCATGTCATATAATCCCAGCTCAAGGGCGTGGAATCAGAGAAATTGATTTGCAGTATACTCAAAACTAATTGGAAATGGTAATGGCGTTCAGCGCGAGCATGTGGCTGCGAAAATGCAATCGGTGAGCGTAGTGCCATTCTCTGATGATACAGAGGCACGTGAAATATCGAGGCTAAATGCTCTCGCCTTAACGACAGCGGCTTCAATTCCCACGCATCAAGAAGCAGTGGACATCATGCTGGGAGCACCAATTTCACCTGCAAGAACTTGTATTGACATGGAGCAGGGAACATTGGGACATCAGCTGGTCGAATAGATGGTCAACTATTTTAATCTTAAGTAAGTAGTTTTCAGCAGGATACATGTTTGTGGATTGTAAGAGTATCTACAACTGGGACAGTCTAAATTACAAAGAAGAATTCTGCAAAGAGTCAATTCTTGGAGACGCACTGTGCAGAGTGATGCAGAGGAATTTTTACGTCATCTGCCGTTCTTATATGTTTGACTTTGCACTGGATTAATTTCCATGAAGGGATTTTTTTGCTTGGTTCACAGTATTCACTTTCCTGCATACTCGCAAAAGTCGTTACTGTACTCGAAACCTCTGAAAGTTAACTGGTATATACAATGTGGTGATTAGGCTCACATTCACGTCAGTTATGCTGAAAAAGTGAATTCGAACTTCATTAGGTCAGCAGTGATTCCATTAAATGACTGAGCAGACAGAGTGTGAATGGAACTTCATGAGGACATATCTCTTTTTTTTTTGAAAATTCGCTGCTTTGAAAGGTGATGAAGATTAGACTGAAGCAGTAACAGTGATTATCTTTATTGCTTGTTCAACTGGCGAACATGACTGCTATTAACCGTGTCCGTATTAACATCACGGCTCTTAAGGCTGCACTTGTGCATTGGGCCAGTGGTGCAATGGATAACGCGCCTGATTACAGATCCGGAGACTGTAGGTTCGAATCCTACGTGGCTCGCAGGCAGCGCCGACTTTAATCCCGCTTAACAACTGATTTTTCTGAAGCCGAAACAAGGTATGAGCTCCTCATCTGCAGGAATGTGAATGCCTTCATTAAATGTCCCCGAGAACATCACAGGAGGGAAGCCAAATAGTCGTTCACGGTGCTCTTGGGCACCTTTCTATTTCATAAATTCACTGATCGAATAACTGTTGCTCGTGGGAATGTTCGGCTTTGAGCATTTTTCGAAACTCTTTGGCCAGTGGAATCAGAGAAGAATGAAGGGTTAACTGTCCAACTGATAAATACAGAGAGTGAGTTCCAGAGTCTCCCACCCGCTGACTGATAAAGTTTTCCTACCAGTCTATTCAAAGCTTTCTGCATCTTATCTTATTTCTACAAACCCTGGTGATCGATCTAGAGCAAATGTTTCCTTCAATCTGCAGTTCCTTGCTCCTCATTATTTCGTACAGGTCAATCATGTCTCCTCACAATCAGCTCTGCTCTGAGAAAAACAACATTTTGAAAGTCTTGTGTTCACTGAAATTTCTTGCCTGTTTTTAACAGTTCGGTGAGTGGAGTAGTCCCACTGCTAAAATTCAGCACATACTTTCAGTAAAAGCCACTCAATGCGGGGAACCGTAGTACTGCTCTTTTCGTCAACAATGTGTAAAAGACCCCTGTAACTTTCGATTTCTCATCCCGTGGGGCTATTTGTCCGTGTTCAACGACGTTTCCCAGGAAGGTGACTTTGGCTTTGGCAGATTCACTTTCAGCTAGGTTTACAAACCAGTTTGACTTCCGAATTCGATCAAAAAAGCCCGATAAATGCTGTAAATATTCAATCCACGAGAGACTGAAAGTCACCAGGCACAATATACACCAATCAGTTGCGTATTCGGCAATTACCCTGTCAGTTAACCTCTGAAATGTGGCTGAAGTGTTTTTCATACAAACGGCATTACTTTAAATTTCTGCAGGCCAGTTGGCGTTACAAAATTGCCTTTGATCTTTCTGACAAAGTTCACTACCAGTAACCTTTGAGGAAGTCCAACTTAGAAATTTAAGTTGCTCCTCCAATCTTTTCAACACAGTCCTCCAACTGCAGATATGTATACGCATCAGTCTTTCTAAAAACATTGATTTTGTGATAGTCCACAAATAACTGTTGGGTCTTATCTGGCTTTGGCACCATGATGATGGGTGAACTCTATTCATTGAAATTCACTTCGGTTATGCCATTTTGGTGCATACGTGACATCTCCTTATGAACTTGTACAACTTTAAAGGGTTATGCCTGCAAGGATGTTACAGAGTCAGAACAGCATCTCCTATATTTACATCATCTACAATTAGATTATTAATTCCCAGTATATTTCAGCAGATCTCCCCATGCAAGAGTAATAACTTTCTCGATTTTCTTCTGGAAGATAACTGAATAACTTTACCAATTTTGGACAACTTTTGCATTGTCCAATTTTATTTCAGGAACGTCCAATGCAGAATTCCCTGACATTGGTTCTTCGCAGTGTGTCGCCGTCAATAACACATTCTCCTCTTGCGTTCGTTCTCTACCAAAATACCGTTAGAGCATATTCCCATCACATTCTGTGAGATTCCTTCATGACTGGAGTCCCTATTAAGTAGCTAACCTCACTCAATTTCCTCTCAATTTGATAAGGTCTTTTAAACCTTGCTTTAAAGTTTCACCGATTAATGAATTTTAAATAATTGCATTATTCCCAGCGGCAAAATTGTGATTTTTTGATTTCTCATACACTTCCTGCTTCATCATTTGCTGCGATACTTTTTAATACTGCTTCGACAACTCCCCAACATTATTTAGTTCAACTCTAAAATTTGACACATCATCCAAATGCGTGGTCTCTGTAATCTGACTTATTAATTTTTCCATAATAAATTTTAATGGTCCTCTTACTTTATGCCCAAAATTGATTTCAGATGGACTTAGTTTGGTACTTAGTTTGGACTTACTGGTACATCGCAGATCGCAAACAGCAGTGACGCAACTCCCTTCTGTAAATAATCTGGCTCCTCCGAACCATAAAACCTCAATATAGTCATTAATAATTGACGTCACCTTTCCAGTGCACCCTGTGATTCTGGATTGTACACAGTAGATTTGAATCGTTTTATTTCCAAGCTATCTATACACTCCTTAAAAAGTTTGGACGTGAAGTTTGACCCTTGAGCTAATTGTGTCTCTGATGGTAGTCTTAATCTAGTTTTTTAAAAAACCGTAATTCGTCCACTATCCTTTTATCTGTCATATTGCATGATTGAACAACATTTGGAAATCTCGTCAATACATCCTTTTTCTGTTAATTAATACTTATTCCCATCTTTTATTGGATGTAGGGAAACTTCACAATGAATGAAGACACTTAAGAAAGATTCCTCGAACGCTGGGATAGATATTAAAGGTGCAGGCTTTATTATTTCCCATGGTTTTCCTATTAGTTGAAATGTATGACACGTCTGGCAAAATTCAAATGCATTCCCCTGCAATCCAGGCTGTAAAAATGTCTTTGTATTTTAGCCTCCGTTTTCATCACGCCTACGTACCCTCCAATTTGTGGCACATACGGCACTCGCAGCACCACTTTTCTGTACCCTACTGGAAAAATAAATTCTGCCCATTTCTCACTTACTTGAATATGTGTTGCTCTCCACTTCCTCCTTAACATATCATTTGCTAAGTAATATCACACGGGGATGCATTCACTCTCCTTCCAAGTACATATCTTCTGATCCAACTGCTTTAATTATTCATCTTTCTGCTGTAACTCAGTAGCATCGCAGAGCTGAATATGCTTGCATTTTTAACTTTTGTCCCCTGCTGTGTCCCACCTACCTGACAAAAAAAAATTAAATCATATTTCAGCTTCCATATCCGTGCCTTTTGATTTCTCCTGCTTCAGCTTGTGACTCTGTGATCGCGTTCAGACACAATCTGGGAAAATTCCTTGATAAACGTCCTGCATTGCTGCACTTGCCTGCATCTCGACTGGCTTTTCAACTGGAGTCGGCGGCACGCTTACCGGTGATTGAGCTATATCATTTGCAAGCACAAATTGTATTCTTGGAGCTGAGAGTTTGTCCAGACGTCCCACCAGAAATTCCCCACTCTTTTTGCCCACTCTATCCTCACTGTACATAACTGAGCAATTTTTCGTCCCACCACGAATTCCCGTATACATAGTTCTTCAGGAGTACATGTTTCTCCCTCCTTCTGAATCACAGACAGGCACGATCTTGTGTCCCTCAATATTGTTAACTCTCTATCTGCGACTCCTGGCCAAGGTAAATAAACTTTAACTTTGCAGGTATATTATTAAACCAGATCTGGCACTTCCCCCTTACCAAACTCTGATCGGCTTGTGCACTCTGATGCAACTTTCCACCCTCCACTGTGCTTTCTATTGCCATGGCAACAAAACATCCCGGCTTGTTTCGTTTCCCTGCATCTGACATTCCAGTGCTTTCCCTAGTTCTCCAACACTGATTTCATGTGGCCTACTTTATTGCAATGAAAACCTCAGAACTTGTTCCCGTCAAGAGTTTCCTATGTACCCTGTGATAAGTTATCCTAATGATTTTCACAGAGATTTAACTTTCCCTTTCTCTTTGCCCCAATTTCTATCCCTCAGACTTAAAATGATTCTGGAAAGCCATCCTTGTTTTATGGACTACTTCATAACAATCAGCCATTTCAGCTGCTAACCTTGTCGTTTTAATAATATGCCCTTCCAGAGTAAGCTTATCTTCAGCCTTTATCTCCAGCCTTTTAAGGTGAATTCCTTTAATAAATGCCAATTTCTGAAGTTCAAACCCTGTCTCCCTTTCTGTCTGCTCTGCTGCTCTCTCCTCTTCCCTCTTTCGACTTCAAATCGTATCTCAAACTGCTTCAAATCTGGTGTCCTTTCCTTATCTCTCGAGTCTAACTCAAGCTGCTTAATTTTCAAATAAATTGTCACCATCTCTACAGATTCTCTTGGATTTTTCAGCTTAGTTAAATGGTGAGCTACTGCGGTAATGCTCTCTCCTTTCCTCACAGGAAGAGGCAAATACAACCCCAGAATTACGTCTGCTATTTCCAGAAGCCCGGTCTGAATTATTTTTTGTAAAACTACCAACTTTACATCGTTCATAGCAAGACAACTCTTTGTACTTAAATGAGACATTGCTTTCCCAATCATTGCCTACCCCAATCCAAATCAACACTCGAAATAAAGACGTAAGCACCTATTAGTTGCTCTTTTAATCCATCAACTACCTCCCAATTTATTATGGACGAGGCTAAACCATTCAAAACGTTATTAAGCAGACAACACAGACCGTAACGTTATATATTTTCGTTAAACGTACAGTGAAAATTATCCGAGTAAGCTAGTTACAAAAATTATTCACAAAATGACGGATTGAAAAACAAAAGACAGAATATAGAATATCCACAGAACTTAGTCTATCCAAAGTAGACTTACTTATGCTGTTCTGAAAATACACAACAATCCTTAAAAAAGGTACCTTAAAAACAGTAAAAATGAAACAGAAGCTTACAGTTAAAAATTGGAAGGGCAGAAGGAGAGAGGTTATTATTTAGTGCACCACTGCTGCAGGATCTCAAAACTGGAATTCAGCTTTCCAGAATGACAACTCCTTTTCCATTATACAGTTCATTTCTAAAACATTAAATCTTTGGCCTTCAGCCTCAGCTGTTTACGGAGAAACGAAAGGCCTCACAGTGAACACTTTCATCTCTGTAACACTTCATCCGATTCGGAGCCCGAACTGTTTTAAAATGCCTTTGATAAAAAAGACATCAAGAGACATTATCCTTGAGAAAAAGTCCAGCTCCGTTTCTTTTTAAAAAAGAGAACATCTTTGTGAGAGCCCATCCGTCCAAACTGTCTACATAATTGAAACTCTTTGAACAGACAATATCCTGGTAAATCTGTTCTGCAACGTTTCCAATGCCATCACATCCCTGTTATAATGATAATTGCAGAAAGACACACAGTACTCCAGCAAGAGCCGATTGAGCAAATGAAATTAACAACTTAGAAAGCCACAGAAACTGCACTTTTCCAATAATGTGACTTTTACACAATACTGCCCCGTGGAGACAGTGAGAACTGCAGATGCGAGAACTCAGGGCCGACAGTGTGGTGATAGAAAACACAGTAGGTCAGGCAGCATGCGAGGAGCGGGAGAGTTGATGATTCGGGCATAAACCCTTCATCGGGAATGAGGTTTGTGGCCGTGGGGACTGATAGATAAATGGGAGGTTCGGGGGTTTGGGAGCGTGATACCTGTGAATGCGAGGAGTAGATAAAGGTGGAGAATAAGTTACTAGTTCTGACAGGAGGTGGAGCAGGTAGGTTGGAAAGGTGATGTGCAGGTCATGAAGGCAATGCTGAGTTGGAATCATGAAACTAGAATAATATGAGGGAAGGGCGAATGAGGAAACTGGTGATCCCATGTGGCATCAAGTGCCCAAGAGGAAGATGAGGCCTTCTTCTTTCAGGTGTCAGGTGTTTCGGGAATGTCAATGAAGGAGGCGCAGGATCTGCATGTGCTTGGCAGATTGAGAGGGGGAGAATGAATTTCATCAGTGATGAGCTTCTAACTGCATATCCAAACTATCATTATGAACATGTTCTTACATCTCAGGAACAGCATCGAACACAACCCCGACTGAGGAGAAGGGGAGGATTGCAAATGCGAGAGATTAGAGTCAGGAAGGATGGCACTAGATAGCACAGTAGTTAGGCAACTTCGGAGGACCAGGACTGTCAATGTTTCGAACATTCCTGACGAAGAACGTATGCTCGAAACATCGACTTTCCTACTCCAAAGATGCTGCCTTACCAGGTGTACTTTTCCGGATCCACACTTTTAACTCGACACCACCTCAGCTCAACTGCATAGGAAAATTAAGATGCACCTGTCACCACTCAGTTGGTTCTTCTGTCGCATGCGAGACAAACTGCAACATTCATTTCCCCATAAATATCAGGTCATTCAGATCGCTAAAGAAAAGAAAACGGCAGAGGCTGAATATCTGAGAGAAAAGAAATAATTGTTGTGGAATTCAGCATCCTGTCAGTTCAACTGAATGTTTGGATATTAAAATTGGTAAAGAAAAAGAGAAAGCTGCAGTTCAATAACTGCTAAATTCTGTTTCTCAAAAGAAAAAAAGAGTTTCATGAACTGGAATGTTTCGATCAGGCAATGCATGCTCACCTTGTCAAGTTCTGATAGGAATGGAGGAATATATATTGGCTTCGCCACTGCTGAACAGATGAAAAATATCATTTTGCCTTCCGAATCAGTTGATGCTCCTGCAGAAAAGTCAATGTGAGTCATAAACCCAGCACTGCCAGTTCGGTGTGTATTTCAGAGTCCTGCAACATCACATTTTATTTAAAATATCTTTATTGATTGTTCCTTATAAATATGGCATTCTCCACTTCATTGTGCATTTGACAAAATTGTACCTACTCACTTATTCATTGGTACATCACTCAATTTTAGTACCCCTAACGTTCCATTCACGACTTAACTACCAAACTGCATTCACGAAAAAAATGCTTATTTTTAAAATCGAAGACTGAGCTGAAGCAATGCCTCTTGGAAATCAACCATCATTCTCTCACTCTCTATACCTTATTTAGTGTGTCTCAGTGCCTGTCACCTTAAACCTGTGCCCTCCAGTTCTGAACTTCACCATCCTGCGCAAACGATTTAGTCCAGTTTCCTATCCATGCCCCTCATGATTTTATAAACCGTGAGAATGTTACGCACTGCCTGGAACATTCCAGCGAAAAAGCCCCTGCCTACCCCATCTCCAAGCTTACCTCAAGCCCTCAGGTCCCCACAACATCCTTGTAACTCATTTGTGCACTGCTTCAATTTTCACAAAATCCTTCCTGTAGAAGTTGACCATCACTGCAAGCAGTATTCTAAATGTGATCTCACCAATGCTCTATATCGCCACAACATGACATTCCAACTTGGATAATCGACTTTCTGACTAATGACAAAAAGCGTGCCAAGTACTTTCTTCACCATCTTGTCTAATTGTGACACCAGTTTATCTGCGTTAATAAATTTTGCCTTGACTGATAAAGTTGTGATTGTCACGATGTTCTGCTGCCTTCACGGATATGTGGCCCAACATGCAAAGTCTCTCTGTTCCTCTGGGTTTCCTCGTGTCCTGCCATTCATTGAGTCATCCGTTGATGTGTTACTTCCAATGTGCATCACCTCATGTCTTTCATGGTTAATTGCAACATCCCCTATCTGAATTTGACATTTGACAAATCCATCCCTGAGCTCCTCCATCCTAAGACCTTCTTCCTCACTATTAACCATTTTGCTAATATTCGCATCATCGACAACTCTGCTTCTCATTTCCCCCGAATTTGTTCTATATTCTTTACACACACCCACAAACGACATGGGACCCAACATTCATCCTTGTGTTACACCATTGAAAACTAGTTCCAATCACACAAACAGCCTTCTATCACCATCCTGTGTCTCCTACCACCACCAAGTTAAGTTTGGATCCAACTTGCCAGGGGACATTAAATCCCTTTTCACTTTTATCCTCTTACCAGTCTCCAGTGTGGTGTCGTGTTAAAGGCTATGTTGAAATCCACACAAACAACATCAACTTCACTACCCTCGTTAAAAAAACCCGATCACTTGCCAATGAAATATATTTAATCCAATCTGTTAGGCATGACATTCTGTAACAAAGCCGTGATGACTCTTCCTGATGAAACCTTCACTGAACAAGTGGCAGTTAACTCTCTCCTACAGGGTTTGCTCGAAAAGGTTCCCTTTAACTGATGTGAGACTCACTGCTGTGTGATTCTCTGGTTTATCTCTTCCAATCATGCGGAAAAGTGGAACTGCGTTAGTCCAGTCCACTGGAAACCCAAAGAGGAAAGTAAAACATTTCCTCCATTGAGATAGGGAGGAACATAAGCTACAAGTCCGTCCTTAATTGGGAATAAGCCCACTTCAAGCCGGTCAGAACCACAAATACTTCATCAGTCCCTCTGTCAAATTTCTTCAGAACCTTTCCATCCCACGTCCTGCATTCTGTCCCTATATCTTAGCACAAGAGGACTGTTCGCTTGCTGAACAAGTAAAGTGATTCATTCAGTTATCCCATTTGCTGACACAACTGCACTGTCACACTGGAAGGAGATCATTCAGATATTTTAACTCGAAAATGCTGTATTAAGCCTTTGTGGTAATAAAATATTTTGCTTTGATCGCCACAGTCTATTGCAGTGAGAAATGGTGTGAATTTTCTCTAACTGAAAAACATTCACTTAATTCCACCTCTTGTGGAGATTCCTATCTGTTCCCATCTGACATGACGGAGATTTAACTCTCTGCTGTTTACCATATCCAGAACAGAAGTGCGGCACAAATCCAAGCACATGATTTCTTTATTTATTGACCTACGAAGTCGATGCCAATGCCTCACATTGTAATGGGATTCATCAACAAGAGAACTTTTCAGGATTAACACAGTTGTGTCTTATGTGCAGGGGGTCATTACACAAGCACAGTATCAAGCTTCCTCAGGGGCAAGACAAAAAGATGGTGGAAAGAGAAATCGGAGTTAACATTTTCGGTCTAGTGACGCCGTCCTTAGCATTTATGGTTTCCAGGAAAATTTTGGTCTATATGCAGAAGATATGTGGGGGCGCAGTAATTAGGAGGGAACGAGATGTCGGGATAGAGCCGAAAGAGAGAGACTAACAGTTGGACAAAGGAATTGATAATGATTTGTTTGGAGCATTAACAACTGTTCACGGAGACTGTTTATGACTAACCATCGGTATTGTGTAATGGCTGCTATGCTATAACTAGGCCTGGTGGGTGTGTCGGGGGCCAGGACATGGGAGACATCAGGCATCTAAAATGATTGAAATTGTTATGGATGGTCGCGGGGTGCTCAAGCAGAAAATGGTCTGTTACTTTTTCAGCATGCGTTGAGCTATGGTGGAACACTGCAGTAAGCCTGAGATAGAGACGTTGGCTTGGAAACATGGTTCTGTGCTAAAGGAGCAGTCAACTGGAAGCTCAGGGACATTTTTGGTGATAGAACTTTGTATTCTGCAAAACGGTCATTCAATATAGACTTCATTTCCCAAGGTAGTGGCGACCACAATATGAGCAGTGAATCTATTAGACTGGATTGTGTGAAGGGTAGGGAAAGTGTTGCTTCATCTGGAAGGTGTATTTGAGCACTCGTGTACTAAGCAAGGAGTTCAGAAATGGACAAGTGAGGAGAAGCAAGAAGCAAGAAGAAAGAAGAAAGGATAGCGTCGAAGATATTATTAGAGATGTTGTTAATAAATGGGTAAGAAAGCGACAATAAAGGCACTATACCTGAATGCTCGTACTTTTCGGAAGAAGGTTGGGGATATAACGGCATAAATTATCACGAACGAATACAATATAGTAGACATTGCAGATACATGGAGACAGCATAGTCAAGACTGGGAGGTAAATATTCACTGGCATGAGACAATTTGGAAGGACAGAAATGGTGGTAAGGAAGGTGGTGTAACTCAAACATTCAAGGACAACCTCAGACCGATGCTGACAGATGATATACGTTCTATGGAGAATGAATTTGAATCCATTTGGGAGGAAATTAGAAGTTCTAAGAAGAAAATGTCAATGATTGTCGGAGTCTACCGGCTCCAAAGTTTAAGATCACATTGGGAAGGGCAGGAAACAAAGGCACAAATAACACCAGAAAAAATGGTATGGCAATTATCATGCGGGATTTTAATCAACATGTCGATCGGTCGAAGCAGCTCAGTCAGGGAGGTCCTGATGAGGAGAGTATTGAGTATCTGCGATAGATTCCTTAACTACTGTGTAATGGAACAGGCCAACAAGGGGAGAGCCCAAATTAGATTTGGTACTGGGTAATGAACATGGCAAGGTGATCCATTTGACGGTAGGTGTTCACTTTGGTGATAGTTACCAAAAATTCAATTATGTTTACTTGAGCTTTTCAAAGGGATAGGTATACACCGGAGGGCAGGCGCTACTGCTGGGGGAAAGAAAATTGTAATGCGATTAGATAAGATCACGCATGCACAGGTTGGGCAAGGAAACGGCAGGGAATGGGCAGAATAGAAGTGAGGAGCTTATTCATGGAGCAGGTTCTGTGTGTCTTTGATAAGTATGTACCTGTCAGAGAGGGAGGAGTGTACCTGTCAAGTGCAGGAGTCATGATTACTGAGGAAGTTCAGGAAAGACCTGAAGAGAGACTGAAGATGAGCCAGGATGGGAGCTGAGAATTTGTTGGCAGGTAGGATAAGGGAAAATCCTATATCTTTCCATAGTTACGTAAGGACTAAAAGAATGAATGGAATAAAATATGGCCAATGAAGGACAGTCCTGGTAAGTAGTGCGTGGAGTCAGAAGTGATGGGGGAAGCGCAAAAGCAAAATCTTTCGTCAGGATTCGCTCTGGAAAAACAAAATGTTGTCGAGGACAATACTGAGAAACAGTCTACGAGACGAGATCGGATTGAAGTTCTCAAGGACGAGGTGTTACAAACTCTGAAAATGTGAAAATATATAAATTCCCATGGGCCGGATGGGATTTATCCTAGGATTCTCTGGGAAACCAAGAATCGGATTTCCGAGCCTTCTACTTTGATCTTTATGTTGTCATTGTCCAAAGGTATAGTACCAGAACACTGCAGGATAGTAAAAGTTGTTCCCTCATTCTAGAAGGGAAGTAGAGAAAACCCTGGAAATTATAGACCATTGACCCTTCCGTCGGTTGTGGGTAAAGTGTTGGAAAAAGTTCTAAGAGATAAAATTTGTAATCATCTCGATTGGAATAAGTTTATGAGGGAAGGTCAAGCCGGTTTTGTGAATGGGATGTCGAGACTCACAAACATTGTTGAGTTCTTTGAGTAGGTCATTAAACTGGATGTCGGTTTGCTCACTGAATTGGAAAGCTCATTTCCAGACATTTCATCACACTACGAGGTAACAATTTCAGTGGGTCTCCAGGCGAAGCACTGTTCATGATTCCTGTTTAAAATGTATATGTTTGGGGTTCTTTGGGTTGGTGATGTAATTTCCGGTGGTGATGTCATTTCCTGTTATTTTTCCTCAGCTGGTCGTCGATGGTGTGGAGCTCGAAGTGTTTGTTGGAAGAGTTCTGGTCGGAATGCCATGCTTCGAGGAATTCTTCTGCATGTATCTGTTTGGCTTGTCCTAGTATGGATGTGTTGTCTCAGTCGACTGTAATGTTTGTCTAATGTAGTGTTTGTTTACAGTTCTTGCACGGTATTTTGTAAATGTCATCAGTTTTTGCAAATGGACAAATCGGCAGAAAACGAGCCACTTGGATACATGAACATCAACTAGCCACAAAACGACGTGACCCTCTCTCACTGGTATCCTTACATACAGATAAGAAAAGTCACCACTTTGACTTGGACAACGCATCCATCCGAGCACATGTGAAACAGAGACAGACACGAGAATTCCGAGAAGCATAGCATTCCAACCGGAAATCTATCAAAAAGCACATCGAGGTGGACCCCATCTACAACCCCCTGAGAAAAAGAACAGGAAATGATATCACTACAGGAAATTACATGACCAACCCAAAGAACCCCAAACATGTCAATAGAAAGCAGAAATCCTGAACAGTTCGTCGCCCAAAGGCCCACTGAAGATGTTACCCAGGAGGGTAAAGAAATGTACGGAAGTGAGCCTTCCAGCTCAGCGAGCAAATCTTCATGTGGAAGCTAATCTTGAGCTACAAACTTGTTAAAACTCGCCAGGTGACTAAACAGATAGATGAGGATAATGCCGTTCATGTAATGCACGTTTGAATTTCAGTTAGCCGTTTGATAAATTTCGCCATGGTGGATGACTGCACAAAATACTGAGGTACGGGCTTGAGGATGATTTCGTGCTTTGGACCAGAAATTAGCCAGCTGAAAGAAGACAGAGGGTGTTATTGGATGGGAAAACGTCATCCTGGAATTCAGTTGCTTTTGGTGTACTGCAACGATCTGTTTTGGGTTCACAGCTTTTTGTCATTTTTTATAAACGACCTGGATGGGGGCGTAGAAGGATGGATTCGTAAATTTGCGGACGACACTAAGTTCGGTACAGTTGTGCATAGTGCTGAAAGATATTGTGGGTTACACAGGGACACAGGTATGCTGCAGAGCTGGGCTGAGAGTTGGCAAATGGAATTTAATGCAGAAAAAATGTGAGAAAGAGCATGGCATTAAAATTAGCACAGAATATAAAGATCGATAGCAGAAGTTTCTATTCAAATAAAAAATGAAAAAGGGTGGCAAAAGTAAACGTTGACACTTTCGTGGATAAGAAGGGGCATTTACTTATGGGATATGCCGAAATAGCCGTGACATTGAACAGGCATTTGCGTTGGTCTTCACAGTGGAGAATATTAATAACATGCCAGTAATTGACAAAGTGATGACGGTTCGTGACGACCTGTGAACAGTCATTATAACAAAAGAGCTAGTGTTGGATTGTTGGAGCTAATTAACATCGCAGGGTGTTAAACGCGATGGTGTGTTAAAAAGAAGTTTGCTGACGGTATTTTTCCAAAATTCGTTGTTCTCTGGGGCAGTCCCAGCTGAGTGGAAAACACAAATATGACATCATAAAGAGAGGAAGACAGAATATGAGGAATTAGATCAGATTACTTACAGTGTCGAAACAGGCCCTTCGGCCCAACAAGTCCACACCGACCGCCGAAGCGCGACCCACCCAGACCCATTCCCCAACATTATAGAACTTTGTTTAACCTCTGCAGTGCAGAAATTTCTTGAGTCGATTATCGAGGAAGAAATAGCAGGGCATCTCGACAGAAACTGGACAGATGCAGCATGGGTTAATGAAGGGCAGGTCATGCCTGAAAAATCTTTTCGAGTTCTATGATGGCATTACGAGCATGGTGAAAACGGGACCCAGTGAATTGGTGTACCTAGATTTTCAAAATGTCGTCGACAATTTGCGGTTCAGCAAACGTATGCATGCTGTTAAGGGTAAAATATGAGCATGGATTCATGATTATTTGTCCAACAGGAATCGCAGAGCAGCGAAAAATCAGTGCTATTCTATTGTCCATCAACAGTGTGCCTCAGGAATCGGTACTGGGACCGCAATTATTTACAACTTATGTGGATGATTTGGATTTTGGAGCCATGCACATCGTGTCAAGGTCTGCGGTTGACACAAAGGTGAGGAGCTGAGCAAAGAGTGCGGAGGACAGTGAAAATTTGCAGAGGAACATTGAAATATTGGGTTAATGGGCAATATTCTGGCGGATGGAATTCCGGATTTGAAGGTGTTCGCTGATGACAAGAGACTATGTGGAATAGGATTGTATCGAAAATTCAGAAGAATGAGGCCAGATCTTATGGGAACATAAAATTATGAAGAGCATGTGTGAGATAGAAGAAGAGAGCATGCTTCCATTAGCGGATGAAACTTGGGCAAGAGGGCACAGGCTCAAGATTTGGATGAGCTGAGTTAGTACTGAATTGAGAAGGAATTCCTTCAACCACAGCAGTACCATATGGAACTGCTTGTCCAACGAAGTAGTTAATGATACATCAATAAATGTTTTTTTTTTAAGCTAGGACTGATTTTTGTTTGAACAATAAAGGAAGTAATGATTACCTTCAGAGGTTGGTTAAGTGGATGCATATCCATGGAAAGATCAGGCATGATCTTATTGAATGGCGAAGCAGTCTCTAAGGCCCGTATGGCATAGTCTTGCTCCTCGTTCTCATGTTCTATGAATGTATGTGCCACATATTCCGCGATTTTAAGGAAAGCTTCCATGGGAAAGTGTTTTGGTGTTTTGGTGTTTTGAGCAGTTCTCTCTTACTGAGATATATCTGGTTTTATTTGAGGGGTATCAAAGATGAGGATTTGCTGTTGGGAAATTGAAACGAAGCATCATATCAAAAGTTGATGGAGTTGCTTTGTTTCCATGTAGCCTGAACCTCACCGGCCTTTGAAAATGAAAGCAGTATGTTACATTCACAGTGGAGTGAAAACATTCACTATCTGAACTATCGAGGCATAATTGGAGGGGCGCTGGAGAGAAACCGTGGAAATGTGGTGACGATTCAATTACGTGTCTGTACTGAAAATTCATCAGTGCAACTACACTGGGGAAAAGCCATTCAACTGTTCTGAGAGTGAAAAGGGATTTACTCAGTTTTATAACTTGCTGACTCACCAGTGAGTTCACACGGAGAAGAAACCATTTAATTGTCCAGAGTATGGAAAAGGCTTCAAAATTTCTCACGAACTGCTGTACCATCAATGTGTTCACGTTGATGAGAAACCATTCAAGTGTTCTCACAGAGGGAGTGGGTTCAGGCCGTCATTTGATCTCACTTTACATCTGCGAACCAAGTGGACAGAGGCCATTCGCCTGTTCTAAGAATGGGAAAGCATTCAGTCAGTCATTCAGTCTGCTGAGACACCAGTGAGTTCATACCATTCGTGTGAGACCATTCGTCCACTGCGACTTAAAGTAATTAAGTGATTCCTGCAATCTGCTGAAATACAAGAGAGTTCAACTGGAAAGAGACCATTCACCTGCTCTGACGTTTCTCAAAATTACTGAAAGACGAGTGAATTCATATTGGCGAGAGGCCATTCATATGTTCTGAATTGGGGAAAGGATGCACTTAAGCCATCCATCCTCCTGATACACCAACGGGTTCACTGTGACAATAATTTGTTTTAATGACGCAGTGTGGGAAATGCTTTCCATTAATTGAGGTCCCATAAACATGGTCACGCTGATGAGAACACAATTTATGCTCTCACTGTCGGATTGTTGTTTCTCTGACATAAGTGAATACACTTCACAAGGTCTTCATTTCGATGTGAAGAGCATTCAGAAATGCTGAATGCATCGATATATTTTTTTAGTACAAATCCACACTTAACAATGAAGAAGAGGATCAAGAACAGGGCAGTCAATGGATATCTACCAGTCTCCTCTAATTGTACAGAAATCCGGGGAAAAGAATCTTTGTATTTGATGTGATTGAATACTGAACAATTAAACACCAGATCAATTGAAGAGATTAAACACATCCAATGAAGTAAACTCCGGCTGACAGATTGAACACAGTTCAATTCTCGATGCAATAACTCCATATCGCATTCACATGCGACCTCACTGGATTGTTTGCACTATTACCGTCTTTCCAGACCGGAGAGGCTACTGCCTTCATTTGAGAAAGAAGGGGCTGTTGGTGATTTAACCAGGTCAGAGAAGATTTAGAGAAGGACAACTTTTAAATTAACCTCAAACCAGTGATAGGAATTCGAACCACGCTGCGAGCATCACACTGTTTTCTAAGCCAACAAAGCAGCCAACTGAGCGAAACAGATTCCACCTGAATGGGCTGTCACACGTGCGAATGAGGAATTGAATCCCTTGCTACCCACAGTGCAAATTAACTGCCTCTCCACGCACGGTGGCTCAGTGTTTAACACTGCTGCCTCAGAGCATGAGGGGCTGGGTTTGATTTCAGCCTCGGAGGCCTGTCTTGGGAAGTGTATTCCCTGGTTTGTGAATAACTGCGATCGAGTATGGTTTCCCTTGTCAGCTTGTTTGGTCAATGCTGAGGCATTTTGGGTGTTCCTTGTATGGCTTGGACAGGCTTGATTTTCTGTGTTCTTATCGGCCATGCTTGTGTGTTTGCAGGTTCTCCACGTGTCTGCGTGAGTTTCCTCCAGGTCCTCAAATTTCATCCCACAAGACAAAATGGTGCGCCGGTTAGGTGAATTGGTCATGATATATTACCAATACCGTAGGTTAATAGTTGGGGTAAATACAAGGGAGGGTAATGGGTTTGAGTGTTTTTTGGAGGGTTTGTGTGGACTTGT
This sequence comes from Chiloscyllium plagiosum, assembly GCF_037043375.1. Taxonomy (NCBI): domain Eukaryota; kingdom Metazoa; phylum Chordata; class Chondrichthyes; order Orectolobiformes; family Hemiscylliidae; genus Chiloscyllium; species Chiloscyllium plagiosum. Next base: position 63,698,013 of record NW_028270180.1, on the reverse strand, counting down.
TGGGCCGAACTGTCTGTTGCTGCACTGCAGGTATTCTCATGTGTTTTCTGGTGTTCCATCACATCATTGCTACTCCTTAAGCTCTTTTCAAAGTCAGACCATCAAAATTTTCTCTCATTTGTGGGAACAAGTCCATATCTGCTGAGATTGGAGACCCGGGTAAATCACTTCCCAGGCAAGGAGCAAGTAAATATTTCTCGCTCGTGTGAATATGCTCGTGCTCACTGAATAGAGATGACCAGGTGAATCTCTTCCCACACTCAGTGCAGGTCTCTCTACAGTGTGCCCATTCTTCTTTATCTAAAGCTTTGCTGATTTAATAAATTCCTTCTCATGCACAGAACAGACGAATGGTATCTCTCCAGTGTCATGTCGATCGGGTGACATTAGGCGGTGTTGTGAAGATAATCGCTTACCAAACACAGAAGAGAAATCTTCTTTCCCTTTGTTGAAGTCATTTGCGTGCCATTAGGATTGATCCCCGAGTGAATACCTTCCCGTCCATGGAACAGCTGAGTGGCTTGTCCCCATGTGAACAGGTTGATGTTGAATTAAGATTTTGAATTTACAACCTTTGCAGATCTGAAAGTTTATTTTTCAATAGTATGGGAAATGACATGCAAACCTGCCAACACACAAGCATGGCCGATAAGAACACAGAAAATCAAGCCTGTCCAAGCCATACAAGGAACACCCAAAATGTCTCAGCATTGACCAAACAGGCTGACAATGGAAACCATACTCGATCGCAGTTATTCACAAACCAGGGAATACACTTCCCAAGACAACCTACCAATAAGCTTCCTCGACCCGATAAACAAGGCTGAACCAAAGGCCGAAGTGTAATCTAGTACCCCATTGATATCAAAGCCACATGAAGCTCAGGTCAGCCAGGGATGCACCAGAATGCCTTGCTCATCTCTGGAGAGCAACAATGGTATCACCTTACTGCCAAGGAAAGGGACATTCTCACATACCCACGACGAGAGCTGGAACCCCCGATCCCATTCTAGAACTGATTAATGCCGCTGGATGCTTGATTGTGTCCAGATTGTATCAATCACGGCCAGAGCTTGTGCCGTGATCTGGATCCAGCCAGGGGAGAGCCGGACGGGCAAGGGAAGCCTGGCAAAATAGAATGAGAGACGGCTGGTTAAATTTTTCGCATCAATTCTAAGAGATTCCTCAGCTGGAAGGAAATTAACCGGGGCTCCACCAGTTCACTTTTTTTTCTGTCTTGTGGTTTCTGAGCATTTGCTTTGGATGTGTCTGCTTGTTTTGCGGTTGCTGACTGCATGTATTGTCAGTTTCAGGTATCTCGTCTAAGTGTGTTTATCCATCAGACAAGTGTTTGTTTACAATGCGGTGATCGATAATCCTTTATTGCTTGACCTGTCAATCAGTCACTGCTTCTGTGTTCTGTGAGTACTCCCTCTGACTTTCCTCGAAAGCCGAAGTGCAATGCTTAGCAGTCAGCGCAGGACGTCCAGTACGCCATGGGGGCAGGGAATTCCACTCACTGCTGGGATGTGCTAGCTGGGCAATCCCAACGATGTGGTGAGAACGGCCCAGGACCGAAGTTGTACAAGACGATATTGAGGAGGCATGTAAGTTTCGATTCCCTACAGTGTAGAAACAGGCCCGTCGACCCAACCAGTCCACCCCGACCCTCGGAAGAGTAAGCCGTGCAGACCCATTTCCCTCCTGCCAATGCACCTGACACTATGGGCAATTTAGCACGGCCATTTCACCTGACTTGCACACCTTTGTGATTGTGTGAGGAAACAGGAGCACACGGAGGAGTCCCACGTAGACATGGGGAGAATGTGCAAACTGCACACAGACAGTCGTCCAAGGCTGAAATCGAAGCTGGGACGCTGGCGCTGTGAGGTAGCAGTGCTAACCATGCCGCCCTGTAAATACGTGAAAATCAAAATAAAGATAGGCGATTCTCTTGTTATCCTGGTTCACTGGCAGACACTGTGCTGAAAGAGACAGGGGATGGCGGTTACTTTACACACTTTACAGGAGAATTTTACACATGTGCACAAGTAAATTGGCCATATGGGAGGTCCTTTAAAGTCGATAAGCTTGATTATTGTAGCACGGCCATTACGGGAGGGTACGTTGACCCCTCCTGTGACCCTCTATACATGCTGAAGTGTCTTGCAAAGTTTCGGCAGGTTGCCCAGCAGTATCAGGCCGCGACGGCGAAAGACTGCTGCAATAACAAGTGACACTGTGATCAAAATAATTCCAGATACAGCCACACCGCCTTATGCCCCACAGTACCCGAAATTTCCCATACTGGCTTCAAAGCCAGACCCGTTGGGCCTGAATGAAGTGGCTCAATTGTTTTGCAATGCATTACACAGCAAGCCCGCGATGGCACACATTAGCCGCCGGGCAGTATGAATCACCACTGCTGCCCAACACAAACGATAACTCCACACTCACAAGAAGTCCGAGTGCTTGCCGGGCAACAACTGTCAGTTTCCCCGCATCATGATTGGGTGCACTCCCCTGTATAAGACCTGGATCCACGCAGAGGTCCGGACCATGCTACAAGATGCCCCAGACCCGTTGAAGTGACAGCTCCCGTTCTACAATTGGGTCCTCGAAATTTCCTGTATTTTCAACTGTCGGTCCCAAGATGTGCAGACCGTATTACAGCTTGTGTATATGACCCACTGGGTGACCATTAGCCCTGTTATTGACATCCGCATCCAATCCGGGGACACCGCTTCAGACTGGGAAAACGTGGCTGGACAGCACGGTGAAGGATGCAATAAAGGCCAGTGCAAGACGGCACGCCGATTTTGGGCTGTTATCCATTGTCTGCAGAGCAGCAAGCATTTTCTCGATGTCATTGTCCGCTTCATGGAGGTCTGCGACTCCTCGTCCGACATTCCATTAGCAGAGAACGAAAAGCTTGCCGTGCAGACCTTACATATGCTCACGTTTTCACGTTGCACAATCGAATGACGAGCAGGACTGACACTTTAATTGTACTTAATAACTTGGACGGGAATGGGCTGTTCACTACACCAAAACCGACGGGGGCATTCGACTGGCTCGCACAACCTGACAACCACAGGCCAGTACAGCAAACTCGGGCAATTGAACGAAGGCAGTGCTGGAACAGTGTGAAATTAGAACACTGAGTGACACAGTGCTGATCCAGGCAATGTCGCTCAGGGCCATCTACCCTCTCCCTCTCCCCTCAGGCACGACAGCAGTCCACCACACAACAGAGGCAGCTTCAACAGGCTGCCTACACTGTGCCTAATCCCTTCCCCCGTGCTCCAGAAACTAACTGCAGCTATCGTGAGAGTGAGTTTTCACAGGCGATCTCAATATGTCTCTCAAACGCCCCGTCTGAAATTCCGATGATGGATGTGAAGGTGGTGTGGAGCTGGTCATTTCTTTTGTGTTGGATACTGGGTCTGTCCAACTGTCTGCGGCTTCCGACTCGGAAAATTACCTGAGTTGCAAGACCCTCTGCACTGTACGGTTTTTGAGAATACCCATAAGAGACCCACTCTCCTAACCCATTAACTCCAGTATTGGCCCTGCCACTGCGACTGATGCTGCTATTATTTCAGACTCTTGCCCAGTCGCCCTCCTGAGCCGGCAGACCTGATGTAAATTGAATGCCAGTATCCCCTGTTCCTCTGAGGATCTTACATTAGAGAACCTGTCGTCCATTATTCCATGCTGCGGGCAGTAATTTCACACAGCCCTGAACCCTCTGACCAGATAAGCTCCTGATGCTCTTGGTCATGCTCCAATTCGCCTATCTGCGCTCTTCTCGATTCCTACTTGCCCTGTTGTCAATGGCCCCTTTCTGTAGACAGTTCACTGACTCCCTGCTCCCAGTGGGGTGCACAATTGACGGTATTGAGTTGTCATGCATCCCACCAGAATTAATTGAAAATAGCGACACACCACGGTGATATGTAATAACAAAGTAGATACTTGTGAAATCTAAGGACTTCAAGGTGACCTTCTTAGTAAATGCGGGTGCTATGATGTTGTTGTACCTCTGTATTGACAGCTGAAGTGACGTCAAGCTGCTATCTGTTTTCTCCGTTGGTTTTGATCATTCTGGCTCTCCTCTGAATGCCTGTGGGACGACAGGGTGCCGACAAACTGGGTGCTATCTGCGTGGTTTCTGCTGTAATTTTCAGAGGGGATGAGGAGCTGCTGTTGGTCACGGGAAGTGACTGTGAGGCCCCCAACCCCCACTCCCCCGAAACCCCACAACTCCCCATAATCCAGTTATTGCAGTCAGCAGCTGATCTACCCTGTCAGGGCACACTGGATCCTCCTTACCATGACCTTTTGGAAGGACAGTCTGTTGCCATGGATTTGCCAATGGCTGGATATGATGTTTTTTACTTTCAATTTCACTTTCATCTCTGGCCACATCTAAGTTCTTCAGTTTAACCTTGTCAACCTTCCAGAAAATGTCCGCTCGCTGATCCCTTTTTGTCAACTTAACCAGGTTACCCACGCGTACACACCACCTCAGCACTCTCTACTTGAACTTGCCCACATTGACTTATTGATCTTCTCCAGCCTTGTTCCTGTGCCCAAGCACCCTTCAGGAACTTTAATGAATCAGGTAGCAATCTGAATCTAATTGATGTTAAATGTTTGTTAGTAGCCAATGTCTCTCCAGAGCTGTTGTTTGAAAGTATAGGTAACAGCCTTTAAATATGATTGCTGCATTCTCTGAACCGGAACATCCTCTGCCCACATTGATTGAACGACGCCCCCTCCTGACCGACCGTTAATTGACCAGTTCTGACAATGTTGCATTCAAGACTTTTCCTCCCCTCCCCACGTGGCCACACCTCCTGATTCCAATCCCGGTCCCAGCATGTCATAGCTTCCAGTAATACTTTGGCACTTTTGCTCAATTCCACCACAAACCCCATTCCCGACCTATTATTTTGTGCTTCCAAGCAACTTTGGACAAGAAAGTTGGGATGCAGATGTTCTGTTTTGCACCCTTATCATTTTGTTATCTCATCATTCATGCACTTCCATTTTGTTTTCGTTCCCTCCGGTTCCCGGACATGTCTTCAGAATTTGCAAATGACACAAATTGAAAATGCAGGAAACAGGGAAGAGAAGAGTAGCAGAATTTAGGAGGATACATGCAGAAGTTAGTTCTAGTCGGTCTGAGGATGAAAGTGGTCCACAGGATTCCTGATATCCTCACAATGAACTAGTCAGAGCCAGACTTCCTTATTGTTAGTGGCCAATTAATATGAAGCACGGAGTATCAGTGAAACAGATACGAGAGAGGTGAGAGCTTTCTGTTTGTCATAAAGAGCAAAACAGTCACGTAATGACCGTGAGGGAGAGAATTTCCTGTATTTAATCAAAATCACACCCTGACATGGCGAACCCTCCAACTACCTGAGGGATTGTGATTTGTAAAGCATATTCCACGTGAAGCTTGTTCAGAATCAGTCACAGATTTTTTAAAATCTGCAATCTTCTAGATTGATCCTGAAGGCAGAAGTTTTAGAGACGCTGCAGAAAAGATTTACCACCATGCTTCCAGGACTGGAGGGCATTTTTCTTATCAAGTAATATTGAGGGGCCGAGGGTTTTTCTCATTGGAGTGAAGAAGGATGCGGGGTGAATTGATAAAGGTGTATATGATGATAAGAACCACAGATAGAATGAATAGACAGAGACCTCTTCCCAGTACAGAAAAGTCTTCATAAGGGGGCATAATTTAAAAGTGATTGGAGGAAGGTTTGGGAGAAATGAGAGGTAAGTTCTTTCTATGCACCGACCAGAAACTGTGGTGGTGGTGGTAGTTCAATCAGATGCATTATGGATATTTATGCGACTCTTGGATAGGCACATGGAAGATAGGTTATGCAGATTAGTTTGATCTTAAAGTAGATTAACCGATCGGCACATCATCGAGGGCTGAAGGGCCTGTAATGTACTCTTCTGTATCAATTGTCCTCCACGTTATTGACTCCACTGTCAGTTAAAGTTCTGATACCATATATCCCCCTGAACGATAACGTTTAAGAACTTTTCACCATTTTCAACGGGATCATTCAGTTTCTGTTCGATTCCTCCAACAAACGTGAACAAATTTTGTAATTGTACCATTCTCTACCACGACCTCTGGAGAGCAAGTGGGAATACAGCGTTGGGATAGGGAATCAGGCATGATCACATTGAATGGAGAGCAGGCTGTAGGGGCTGAATGGCTTCGTCCTGCTCCTAGTTTCATTTAGCTAAATGTCCTCTTCAAAATCTCATCCTAAAAAGTATCAGTGATTACATTGGGGAAGCACATCAGCAGTTATTTTCGTTGAGATTTTCCTGCATCTTGAAAATTTGATTTTTCTTTGCAGTGACGATGAACAGTCAGTCTGAGAATCACAGTGGTCCTCAGGACTCCTGATGGCGTCTCAGTGAAAAAATTCATAGGAACACTTCCTTACTGTTAATGACCAATCGCATGCAATAAAGAGAGACACTTCATGGAACTTCCGGATTGTTCACGGACCCTGGATGTTAATTTGCTTTGTGGATTACGGACTATATAAATATAGAGGAATTACACTGGATATCCGCAAGTAACGTGAGGATGGATATTTATAAACCCTGCAAAAAAAACCTTAAGGGTATCCGAAAATGTTTTAAAAGTAATTGAGCGGTTTTGAAATTTATTCAACATTGTCGAGGGAATGGGAGATAATTTCAGAAACCGAGAGAGACTCACAGACACAGATGGAGAGTCACAGCCACAGGTGCAGGATAAGATTGCCCTGGAGGTGTTTCGGAGCTCACTCTGTGACCCACAATAGGCAAGGCAGCAACAGATGAAATACAGTCATTTTCTGGTTATATGGACGATGTTTTGTTTACTATCTGGCACAGTATTGTCCCTGTCCTGGGAGGGTTTGATGTGGAAAATGTAAAGAGGGATTTATTCTTTATCTAACTCAGTGCTGTTCCTGTCCCGGGAGTGGTTGATGGGAACAGTGTAATTGGGCTTTAAACTGTACTGAAACCTATGTCTGTGCTTTTCTGTTAGAGATTGATGGGGACAGTGTTGGGTGATTAAAACAAAACCTAACCTCATGCTGAACGTGGCCTGAGATTTCAAAAGGTTCCAGTCTATTGTTGGATTACTCGACATTGAACCTATTAATAGATTCCAGAAGCAACAACGATATTTTCTCCCTATCTAATCCTGCAGTTCCTGTCATTGACTCTCAAACTTTCATCATTTTAGTCTATTCAAAATTCCAGGGATACAATCCTGGGCTTGTGTCATTTCCATGGCCATTGAACCCGTGCCGTCCAACTATAGTTCTGTGAATCTACGCTGCATTCATTTGCACATGGACTCCCAAGTCCCCAACCTGTTTTTGCCTTTCCCTGTTTATAAAGTCGCTGTCAGCGCTGTGCTGACATGAAATGACTACCTAAAACAAACCCATAATGGCTACTGATACTTTTGGAATCATTTGTCCTGGTTTGGCAGATTAAAACAAATCGTACACTTTATACATTTTCATCTCTCGGCCTCCTGCAGATGAAATAAACTAGGATGTCAATCGATGCAATTTCGATGTTAGAGGAGGGATAATCTAAACCAAATGGTACAATAGTAAACTGGATGCAGGAACAGAGAAGCTTCAGTTTGAGTCTGAATTCTGTCAGCACAGGTGAGGGGCAAATGTGTGAAAAGCTTTTTTTTTTCCATTCATACATTCCGACATTGTAGAAATGTTAATTTACAAATTAAACTGTAAAAGCAGGATATGGAGAACTCTGTTACAAAGTTTCCATTGATTAAGATGCAGATTCCAGAATCCTTTTAAAGTCCGTGCCCTGAGATTTTTAAGAATCTGTCTAACTTTCCAAACTTCAAGACAAAAATACGATAGTAATATGACAGGTCAGCTACTGAATCGTATGTGCGTGGTCTTGTTCAGAATCTGTCAGAGATTTAGCGTGGAGTAAGATGTATTTTATCCAGGTAACAGGCATTTATCAAGGACCAGCCTGACGTAATTTGCCTTCAAATTTTGTGTTCTGTAAAAATAAAGAAATTGATTTACCATTAAGCAAGCCTCTCGGATTGTGCATCATTAGTACACATTTGTGAAAGAGCTGTGTTTGTGAATGAGCGAGTGTGGCTTTGAGGTGTCTATGACTGATTGACTGAGAGTTGGTCGCTGAGATTGGCTGAGTGAGAGGTTGTGTTCGAGTGTGAGATTCTGAGATCGGGAGTTTGCAATGTTCTACTGTGCGTGTGACTGAACATGTGTGACTGCATGGCTGTGTGTCTGTGCGTATGAGCTATGTACGAGTTTGTGATAGACACTGTAGAGGCGTCTTTACTCTGTAATCTAACACAGAGCTTCCCCTGACACGGGAGTGTTTGTGGACATATCTGTACATTGTGTGCAACCCTATTTTTCCCGGACCCTAGGAGGTTTAGTTGGAGAAAGTGTACAGGGAAATGTACTCTGCCTATAAGCCAGTGATATAACTATGCTAAGTGCATTTGATAGGGACAGTGTGGCGATAGGGGTTGACTTCGTCATTATCTAATTCCACGGTGAACATGGTCTGGGAGTTAGAAAAGCTGAAGTGCAGAAACAGCTTTACTCTGAACTTAACCCCATTCACTACCTAAATACAATCTGACAGCACTGCAGATGCTATCAATCAGAAACAAAACCAAAAGTTACTGAAAAATCTCAGCAGGTCTGCCAACATCTTTGAAGAGAAATCAGCGTTAAAGTTTCAGGTCTGGCTCAGATAAACGGTGACCAGATACGACGTGGTAACTCTGGTTTCTCTGTTCAGATGTTGCCAAAACTGCTGAGCTTTTATCAGCAATTTATTTTTTCCCTATTCTCTCCCTGTTCTCCGAATTGCTCGCCTCAATTAGCTTAGAGACTTTGTTCTGCTGTACATCAGCTTGCTGACAACACATGGAATTCCAGTCTCTCACTCAGGCTAGAGTAAATGAATATATAATCCCAGCGGTGTGGAATTCCCCTGCCCTATCACTGTACATTTCCCTGACTCATGCACCTAACCTTCACATGTCTGATCACTATGGGCAATTTAGCATGGCCAATATTACTTAACCCGCACATGTCGAAGCAAACCAGAATATCCGAAAGAACCCCACGCAAACACGGGGAGAACTTACAAACTCCATTTACAGTCGCATGCTACTGGAATCAAACACGAGTCCCTGGAACTCTGAGGCAGCAATGCTAACCACTGAGTCACTGTGCCACCCAAACAATTATATTTAAAATTGGGACTGGGAATACAAAAAGCTGCAGTTTAATTTCTGCGACATTCAGTTTCTCCACAAATAATGTTTTATGGAGTACATCAGTTCAATAAGGCAGTTCACTACCACCTTCTCAAGGGGTGATGGGAATGAGGGATAAATGCTGAGCCCAGCCAGTGATGCTCATGTGCGATGAACAAACGAAAACCTCATCCCTTTGCCTTGCTAATACCTTGCTGCCCCTGCAGATTAACTCAATGTGTTTTAAATTCCCAGGACACACAGATCCCTCTCTACGTCAGAGTCCTATAACATCGCCCCATTCAAACTAAAGTCTCTGTCGATTCTCCCTGACAGTCTCCACTTTGTATTGTAATGGACAGGGCTTTGCCCATTCACCTACCATCGCTACATCAATCTGTTTGACAGCAGCATACTTCCACTTCACAATTTACTTGTAAACTAGTTTCACCAATAACATACTCAGTTTTTAGATCAAGACTGACTTGAGCAGATGCCTTTTGGAAATCTCAAAATCCTTCTGTCACTCTCTGTTCCTTATTCAGTGTATCTGCCTGTTTCGCTCTGCTCGCCCAGAATATCTGTGAATTGCCAAATTCATCCGTTATCATTTTGGAGATGCTTCATGGTGTCCATATCTCCTCTACGATCACAGTAAAACGTCTTCACCTCCCCACGCCCAAGTCCTGGTCATAATTGCCAAACTGTCCACATATTTGGTGACGCCATCACTTTAACTCTCCCGATTTGTGTCCAAGGTTGTGGGCAATGATGTTAAATCAATTAATAAGATCCAGATTGAAGGAGTACTTGACTGAAAATAAATACAGTACTACTAAGGGACTGTAAACAAAAAAAAATCGGGATTTCCAAACATCAAAGCTTCATTAAATAATCCTGGATGCCAGATAAACAGGACATTCACACACCTGGGTCGGACTCAAGACTCAATCCCCCCGACACAAAACGATTCCTGTATCAAACTACATTGGAATCAAATGCAGAATTTGGGAGCAGGACATAGCACATGGGTTAAGGAAAATTGTCCATGGGGATGTTACGAATCAGGAATCTAATTTAGAATCCAAACTGAACAGAAACAATCCAGTAAAGAACTCTGTGATGAAGTTCTGGAATAAATCTATTTTCGTTGAAAATGGGAACCCTCTTGGATAACAATCGAGAATTACTGCGTGTGTGCGTGTGTGTGTGTGTGTGTGTGCGTATGCACGTGTGTTTCTGTGGTGATAGTTGAGAGTGAGTTAAATTTCTATCACTTCTCAGATTATACATATCTTCAAAATGTTTGGTTAGGCATCATCGAGGGAACTTTACTCTGTATTTAACCCTGTGTTGTCAATTGATCTCACAGCTTCCTATATACTGTTTTCAAGGCTCCAACCGTTGCCACATCTTATCTTTGCTCGTATCCTTTTCAGACTGTCCTTCAGCCACTCAGTGATATCCCAGACTCAGGGAGGCATCTGCACTGTCACAGACATCTGCCTGATGCCCGAACAATGCAATCCTCTTATCACTATTGCTCTCCACTTCTTTTGTTTTCTCCATTAATTAAATTCAGAGAAGGTTCATTTAAACTCGGAAGCAACAAATGTAACTTTTCAATTTGAAAATGGAGGAATGCAGAAAACAGGGACACTGCTGAAATTCTGTCCAAGCAACAATGTTAAACCTTTTCATCGTTCTGTGGTTCCTAACATTTATACATTTCCTGTACTATAGTATTGAAGTATTTCAGGGGGTGGGTGCTGCCTTGTTACGGAATGATGAAATGAGAATAAATGACCTAGTTCTTCAAAAATATCTGGTTGCTTTCATTCAGAAAGTGGTTGCTGGTTCCTCTCGTGGCGGCCAGAGGGGATCGCTCTCCCTCACCTCACGGTCCTGGCACGAGTCACCTGTTGCCTCCTCTCACTTCCTCGGTTTCAGACTTTCCCCGCTGATTTGTGGCCATTCTTTTTGTGACGTCACTGCGCAGCCGCGTGCGCCTTTGCGTCATTCAGGACATTGTGAGACTGTCAGAAATAAAAGAATGAATAGGGACAGTAGGAAAGTGTCTCAGAAAAAAATCTCCTGCTTGTACAGTGACACTGGGCAGCCAGCAGAGGGCGGTATTTTATCACTTTAAACAAAAGAGGGACAGACAGTGACAGAGAGAGTCAGATACATTTCTTCATCAAATTTTAATTAATTTATTGTTTGATCAACTCACGTTAACACTTCTGGTAATATTGAGTCGACACCCTCACTCCCAGCCCCCCCCCCCCCCCCCCCCCTCCACTGCCTTGTGTAGTTTTGTGCAGGTTGCCCTCTTCCTAACCACATTTACAGCTCTTGGACTGCTTGTGCTCCTTACTCTTATACCCTCCTCTTTGAGGTTCCTGCTGAGGTTCATTTTGCAGTCGGCTACCATACACCCAGAAGAACGTAAAGTCTCACACACACTCATTACGAGGATGAATGTTTGAATCATAAGCATTCATTTTACCTGTGGGGTATTTCAATAATCCCATGCATTGCTGAAACCTTTAGGACGATGGGTTTATAGCCGAGAAATGGGATTTGTGTGTGTGGATCTTCATTGTCTGCCAGGACCATTCGTTAACATGTTTCCCTCTGAGCAATAAAGAACAAATGAACACAAGAAATAGGAGCATGCGTCTGGAATTCGGCTCCTCGAACCTGCTCCAATTTTTAATACAATCATGGCCGATCTCATCTATGAAGTGCTTTAAGAGGTTAGGAATGGTAAACATTAACTCCCAGATTGCTGAGATCCTCGATAATTCGCCACGATCGCAATCGATCCATGCAGACCCCATCTCTCTGGCACTTCACTCATCTCTGGAACATCTGGATAACATGGACACCTACATCAGACTTCTGTATATTGGCTTTAGCTCTGCCTTGAAGACCCGAATGCCAACAAGACTCATCGACATTTCTGAGTACTCGGACTTTCCTCACATCGAGAACTGGATCTTTAACTTTCTGACCTGCGGATCACAATGAATGAGGATAGTTGGACACTCCTCCTCTTCAATAATACGCAATACTGCTGCCCTTCAAGGCTGTGTACTCAGCCCCCTTCAATATTTCTTACCCTCTCGTGACTGTCCCGCCAAATTCAGCTCTAACACCATTTACAGATTTACTAATGACACCATTATAGTGGGTAGGTCTCAAAACCGACCTAGATTACACCTCCTCCCACCATGCCCCCTGTAAAAATGCCATCCCATATTCTCAATTCCTTCACTTCCTCCGCATCTGCTCCCAGGTGGACCAATTCCAATACCGAACAACCCAGATGGCCTCCTTCTTCAAAGACCGCAAACAGTCTCTCACACACTCATTAAAAGGCAGAGCTCATAGGAACAGCTAAAACAAAAAATAAACCAGGTTTCTTCAGGATTAAAGCACCTATCACTGCCGCGGACAGAGAGAGCTCCTGAGCAGTTGAAGACTTCCCTGTATCTTGTTCAGAGTCCCAAGCTGTTTAGTTGCCTGAGAACCAATCAATTCGTTGCTGGTAGCTGACAGCCTTTGTCAGTGGTGAACTAGTGGCCAATAATCAATGAGCTCCTTGTCACAAACAAAGGCTGCATCTGTGTATAACTCCGTTCATCTCCAATCATACTTCAATTATTGGGTCACTATCAGGTAAATTGCTGTCAAATCTTGCAGCTATCCTCCACTTTCGATCTGTTTGTAAGGTCGCTCTTTTCACATTTTAGTCCACAATTACACTCAATTCTTTTTTAAAATATGTTTTTATATGTATTCGCCCTGAGAAAACTAAAATGCCATTTCAAAAACGCATTTCCTTGCAAAATACATGATGCACATTTTTTATAAAAAGTACAGTCTATTTATTATTTCTCCCTTCTTGCAATGTTATGCAACCTTCGCATTTGTTAAAGCTTTTACGTATTTCACCATTTGTATTTTAGGACAATATATCTGAAATCACATTCGGTTTTCTGGTGATGTGTATAATAAAATGGTTACAACAAACGACACCATCAAAATATGTTGCATTGTTAATTTGAAACTTTTAAAGAAGGCCAGTGGATTACAATCTGTTTAATTTTGTATTTCATTGTTTTTTGTTGGGTGGTCTTCGAAGTGCTGAAAATCTAACAGCAATCCCAAAGTCCCCTTTCCTATGGAAGAGGACTTTTCCAATGATCGGTATTGATTCTAATAGAAATATCCTCCAGGTTCTCAATTCCTATTTTATCATCCTGGAACAAGAAAGCACTTAAACCCAATTCAGAAGCATCAGCGGCCATTTTGAAAAGACTGGAAAACGCAGGATGGTAAAATAGGTTCATCAATTCAAATTGCTTTCATCCGTTCAACATTAACCTCGCACTCTACTAACTAAACCACCTTTCTCTTATTTCGTTCAAGAACATGTTAAAGGCGCAGCTGTCCCGTCAAAATTATGGACAAATTTCCTGTAAAGTCAAACAATCCAAAAATCTATTAATTTCTCATTTAGTTTTAGGAAAGAAATTCTAATAGTATCACTTTTGCTGTCTCCATCAACATCTGTGCGCTTGTGTGTGTATGTCTGTGTGACTGTATGTGCACGTGTGTCTCTTTAAGTCGATATGTGTGCTTCTGTCTGTATGTGTCTTTGCACATCTCTCTGCATATGTGATTGTGTCTGAGTCTCTGTACGTATTTCCGTCTGTTACACACACACAGCGACAGGCACAAAACACACACACACACACACACACGATATCTGGAGGTTCCAGAGGCGGAAGATCAGGCGTTTTTCCTCAAGCGTTGGGTGGTGAGTGAGTTGTGATAGAGAAGATCCTGGTCCTGCATGTCCTCGGCAGATTCGGAAGGGGAATTCAATTCTCCCTCCGCCAGTTGTTGTTTTGTATGTTGCTCCTGACCCATCAAAACACAGATCTGTGTGAATGCGCAAACAACTTCTCTCTATACATTTCACTCAGAATAATGTCAATAACAGGACGGATTAAAACAAAATGCAAACTGTGTTGAATGCTGGATGTCGGGAATCATGTTATTGTGGAGCCTTTACAACACTGAGATCAGGCTTTCGGCCCATCATTCACACACCAGTCTGCACTCCCTCTTGAAACCTCTCCAATTACCCAGTTCCCTGTCTGATTGAAGACTGTCTGTGTGGAGTTTGCACATTCTCCCCGTGTCTGCGTGAGTTTCCTCCGGGTGCTCCAGTTTCCTCGCACAGTCCAAAGATGTGCAGGTTAGGGTGGATTTGCAACGCTCAATAGTCAATAGTGTCCAGGTGAGTGTTGGTTATATGGTTAGCCATGAGAAATGCGGGGTTACAGGAATAGCGTCGAGGGTGAGACTTGGTGGGATGCATGATGAGCCGAATAGCCTGTTTCTACACTGTAAGAACTTTATGATCCTATACTCCATCCCATCTATATCTGTGGATGAAGAGGACAATCACCTGATCAAATATCCCCTTCAATGGGTCAACGTTTGTTTTCTATCTGACAAAGAACTGCAGATGTTGCAGATCTGAGAGACAGCTCAAGAATTGCTGGGAAACTCAGCAGGTTCGGCAGCATTTGTAGGGAGTGAACCTTTTGGATCCAATGATTGTTCTTAAGGGCTGAAGGCTTCTGATTCTGGTGTTTTCAGACCTGTTGACGTTTTACAAACAATTTCTTGTTTTGCTTTCATCCCCAGTTCAGTTGGTGACGATTACGGCCTTATTATGTCCGTTTGGGAAAAGGGACAGCTTATCTGCTAGCGCGGTGGCGGTGTAGTGGTGAGCATAGCTGCCTTCCAAGCAGTTGACCTGGGTTCGATTTCCGGCCATCGCAGCGTCGTGGCTTTTCCTGTCGTTTTGCAAGGAAATGTCTTGAGCACCAATGTTGCATTTTGTGGCGAAATAGATTTGTCAGGTTGCTTTAGGGTTTTCATGGCGATGGTTTCTGTTAATTGCCGTGACAATCCGGGCACCGTTGCTCGAAAGCTTTCCTCTCTGCTGCCCATTGCTTATTTGAATATTGTTCGCAACATAAGGTTCGTTTTGTTTTGTTCGAAAAGTGAGAGATTGCTATCGTCAGAAACCTTAAATAATTACAGAAGCCGCTGGAAATTCGGAACAGATTCAACAGCCTCTATCGTGGACAGGAAGGAGGTTTAAATGCGTCAATTTTTTTCAAGGTTAAAATACATTCGCACCTCAAAACCATTTGGAAGCTTAAGAATTACAAACATCACATTATAACCTTTCCTCATCCGTTCACGTTTCACAATATCATTCCGGTAGCAGGAAGACCAGTTTTGTATGGTTTATGCAATGTTACTATATTCGGACATTGACTGTTTCGTAGTTAAATGATGTTTCATTTCGTTCAGTTTTCCAATAGAGTTGGGTTAGTTCACACTTTGTTTTTTGTTTGTGTTACAACGGTAGTGCGAAGTAAATTGTGTTTCGGTTCAAGCCTGGAAGTTTCACCAATTGAATTGCATTGCCGTACATTTGCCTTCAGGAGAAAAGAAAAAGGGATCTAGACCATCTTCTTAATTAATAGGAGTTTGATCTGGTTCAAAACCTCCTCAATTTCGGTCAATAAATGTTCCTACAGTGCGCAACAATGATTTTCACAGATTAGAGGAGGATGCACAGACATCGTTATTAAGTGTTATTACCTCGTACATGAGACGTTTGGGAATGATATTCCTCAGACCATCGACTGTCTGCTCAGCCAAGGTTAAAGGCCTGGAATCCGGCAAAATTGGGAACAATGCAATTCCCAGGAGACTGAGAGGTTACTAACAGTGCGGGAGGTGGAGAGTCGGGAACAAAACTACAGGGACAGTCCGCTCTGATCACTGACCCTTCACCGTCAGTAAATCCAGTGCCAGGAATGACTGCCTTTGGTCAGAATGACAAAATGTTATTATGGAAAATAAAGAGCATGAAAGTAAGAGAAGGTTTAAAGCATGAAAGCAAGGGAAGGCCTAAAGCATGAACCCCACTGGCGATCTGTTGCAAGGGCTCTGTAGAATGCAGGATGAGATAAGAATAGTGGAATTCTCTCACACCAATTAGCAAAGAAAGGTTGACGCTGAAAGGTCTCGTTGGTGAGATTAGATTACAGTTAGTAAAGTTAGGCTTCCTGTTAAGTATCATTATGACTCGATTGGGAACATAAATATTTGGGACATGACATTAAGTATCAAATTAATAGTTAATAGAGTCAGCCTGATTGAGATTATTGACAATAAATAACTAATTATGGCATCGGGAAAATATGAAATAGGGTCTGGAATGAAAGACCATTGTTGCGAAAGCTGATATTAAATATCTAACGGTCACATGAGAATAACGTTAAGTAGAATGAACAATTAAAGAGATGATGGGAACTAACATCACTGGTTTATTGTGTAGCGAGTGTGAAGTACTTTGATTACTATATTTAGACATTCTGATAAGCAAACAAAGTATGGGAAAAATTTATAAAAAACCATGGACAATGAAGTTCGAGAGCATTCGAGAATCTGCTTTCTCGGTGTCACGGTTTTTCGTTTGCAAATAACAGACCGACTTCTTGAACAACTCTCTACGTCTCCTGGTGATTCTCTATACGTTTTTCACGACAAAACTCAGCTGGTCTGGCAGCATCCATGCAGAGAGAATCGTGGACAATATTTAACAACTTCATCAGAACTCAATAATCTCCCTCAGGTACTGCCAAACCAGATAGTTTTGTCAGCAGTTTCTGATTTTGTTTCAGATTCCCAGAGTCCAGAGTTCATTACATTAACCTTTAAACCATTGCAGAAAGTTCTTTGTGGTTCTTCACACGGGAATTTTCCGTTTGAGGAACATTTTCCTGCCCCAATTAGAAACAAGAAACCCTGCAGCAGAGAAAACAAATGCTTTAACAACAACGATCGCTGTCGCCTTTGGAGGTCTTGAACCACCAGCCTTTTATTTAACGGTCTAATACGCTGAAACTTCCAACCTAAAACCATGCCCGAACATGTAAAGCAGGTTGTGACGGACTTCAGTCTGTCCTTCCCAGACCGAGATGTGTCCTCTTACCAGTTTTATTTTTCCAAAATAAAGTCTGGAACATTCATTATGGAGGCATGGGAACAGTCTTATCCCATCCACGACAGACACAACCATGTCACTGAGCACCAGCTCTCCTCGAACTGGGACCATTTCCCTTCGAGCCTCCCAGTCCCTTGTGTGGTCCCGCGTTTTTTCATTGTCCCGGATTCAAGATGAGGTTGGTATTTGACATGTAGAGGAACGAGAATTATTTCAATATTTTAGATCAGTTCATGTCCCGAGAACATCAAAGTTAATGGTCTGTCCTCTTAAAGAAGGGGAAGCTGTCTTGACTGTCTCTGCTCAACCGGGCAGTTCACCCTTCTTCATTCTCCATGGATTTCACTTCTCACAGAGTTTCTGAAGATTCACAATGTTGGAGACTGGGTTATATGGTTTGCCTCTTAAACATTTTTTCTATCTGCCAATTGAAAATATTTTCCCAAAATCTCTTTAACACTCCTCTGCCTTGCACCATGTCCAGGGTCGAGATGTTCTGGCATTTGGAGAGATTCCCGAGGTTTTCTTTGCAGCCAAGACAATTAACTGAAGATGGTAAAAGCAATGAATGCAGATGCTGGAAACCAGATTTTTTGGATTAGTGGTGCTGGAAGAGCACAGCAGTTCAGGCAGCTTCCAAGGAATTTCGAAATTGACGTTTCGGGCAAACAGCCTTTCATCAGGAATAAAGGCAGTGAGCCTGAAGTGTGGAGAGATAAGCTAGAGGAGGGTGGGTGTGGAAAGAAAGTAGCATAGAGTACAATGGGTGAGTGGGGGAGGGGATGAAGGTGATAGGTCAGGGGGGAGAGGGTGAAGTGGATAGGTGGAAAAGGAAATAGGCAGGTAGGACAAGTCCGGACAAGTCATGGGGACAGTGCTGAACTGGAAGTTTAGAACTAGGGTGAGGTGAGGGAAGGGGAAATGAGGAAACTGTTGAAAGTCCACATTGATGCCCTGGGGTTGAAGTGTTCCAAGGCGGAAGATGAGGCGTTTTTCCTCCAGGCGTCTGGTGGTGAGGGAGCGGCGGTGAAGGAGGCCCAGAACCTCCATGTCCTCGGCAGAGTGGGAGGGGGAGTTGAAATGTTGGGCCACGGAGCGGTGTGGTTGAATGGTGCGGGTGTCCCAGAGATGTACCCTTAAGCACTCTGCAAGGAGGCGCCCAGTATCCCCAATGTAGAGGAGACCACATCGGGAGCAACGGATACAATAAATGATATTAGTGGATGTGCAAGTAAAACTTTGATGGATGTGGAAGGCTCCTTTAGGGCCTTGGATAGAGGTGAGGGAGGAGGTGTGGGCGCAGGTTTTACAGTTCCTGCGGTGGCAGGGGCAAGTGCCAGGATGGGAGGGTGGGTTGTAGTGGGGTGTGGACCTGACCAGGTAGTCACGGAGGGAACAGTCTTTGCGGAAGGTGGAAAGGGGTGGGGAGGGAAATATATCCCTGGTGGAGGGGTCTGTTTGGAGGTGGCGGAAATGTCGGAGCATGATTTGGTTTTGCGAAGGTTGGTAGAGTGGAAGGTGAGCACCAGGGGCGTTCTGTCCTTGTTATGGTTGGAGGCTTGGGGTCTGAGGGCGGAGGTGCGGGATGTGGACAAGATGTGTTGGAGGGCATCTTTAACCACGTGGGAAGGGGAATTGCGGTCTCTAAAGAAGGAGGCCATCTGGTGGGTTCTGTGGTGGAACTGGTCCTCCTGGGAGCAGATCCGCTGGAGGCGGAGGAATTGGGTATACAGGATGGTATTTTTGCAAGAGGTAGGGTGGGAAGAGGTGTTATCCAGGTAGCTGTGGGAGTCGGTGGGTTTGTAAAAAATGTCAGTGGCAAGTCGGTCGTCATTAATGGAGATGGAGAGGTCCTGTTCTGCAGCTGTTTATCTTGATGGGGGAGGGAGCGGTGGGGCTTGGCGGATTGACGGGCAGGAGGATGTATTGTCACTGAAAATGGTCAGTGTCCAGAGGACTGTGATTGAAGGAATTTAATGAAATGCAGCACTTGTGTACAGTAAATTCACAGAATACTGCAGAAAACCGACGGATCTAGCGGTAACTGTGGAAAGAGAAACAGAGATGACATTTTGAGAGTGATATACTTGTGAACAAGCACTCGACTTTCTAGCGCACTACACTGCCAGCGAAATTACAGCCAATGAAGTGTTTTTGAAGAAGATTCAGGTCTATTTGTTCATTCAAACGTCAAAAAAGACAATACTGCAAACACTCAGAGCTGGCACTGGACAGAGCAGACCGACCTTGAGGGTTTTTTCTGCTCTGATATACACCTGGGATAATGTGGCACCAGAAGGCCTCCTCACAGCGGAAGGGGCCAATTATGTAAGACTTAGGTGTGGGGGATATTTTCTCTTTCAGAGGGTAGCAAATCTGTGAAGTTGTTTTCAACAGAGGGTTGTCAAGGCTGCATACATGCAAGGCTGAGAAAGACAGGCATTTGGTTACAGAGATGAGGCCGAAAGGGGATTTGAGGATTAACCAAATCAGCCGTGATCTCATTGAAACTTGTCGCTGACTTGATGGGTTAAATTGCTTCCATCTGCTCTAATGTCTTTGTTGTCATTTCGAAAATGTGAACCACCATTGCAAATTAAGAAAAGCAGAAAGTTTAGAAGAGATGATTCCAGTCAAACTGTGTCAACATCATTTTTGAAACGAAAAACACACGATGACAATCTGACAGATTTCTTTGGTAGCATGACCTGCAGACTTGGTGAAGGACGATGCTCAGTAAAGTTCATTTGAATTTTAGCAAGCAATCAATAAGGGGCTATGTAAATGTCCATTGCACAAGAAAGGATTTCTCGGTGTTGGATAATAAAGCAGCATTGTCTGTCCGTTGTCTATTTAACAGAAATCACCGAATCAAGATTAATGAGCAGTTTTCAACTTGGAAAGATATATTTAGTGAAATCCAAATTGTTCAGTCATCGGATTTAATGTTTTATCTGACCGAATGACTTGGAGGAAGTGGCAGAGTGAAATGCTGCGATACGCAATAGGTGGGTGAGAATATTGTGGAATTTTGCAAACAGGTATCGATAGTATGAGTGATTGGAGAAGTCTTGGCAGATGCAGTTTCATGTAGGGGCATTTTTATCTGTTAATAGGTTCACAGCTCTCCATTCAATTTGCAATGTTGCAACCCCACACAAGAGCGCATTCGCTCGCTGTTGCAGATTTTGTTGACATATTGTTACCACTGTTTTTGATCATGTGTTGGTTTCTGAGTGAAAATTGTTTCCACTGTACCGGAGGTACCAGAGACACGTTTATCAGTTCAGCCGAATATACGATAAACAATGTCCCTTTGAAAACGTGAGTTTCCATTCCAACCATGTACCAACCAAAATATCCAGGGCCGTGGAATGCGAATGGCCACATGCTCGGGGGATTGAGAGTGATGGTTCCATGTCAAATAGTGCTGAAACAAAAGTAACTGATTTAGAATGCTCTGAATGAAACCGAATGGAACTCTCCCTAAACTTTTCCCAATTCACTCGGAAAAGGATGCTGTTGCGTGCACGTGGGTTTACGTAATGAACAGTTTATTGTCAGTAACAGGGTGGGGTGAGGCAGGATAGTGAGGTTTTCGTGTGGCTGAAATGTGATCTGGTCGAACGGGGAATTCAAACGCCCACAGAACAGAGAGCTGGTTGATCCAGGAACTCACTCCCATCTTCTGTTTCAGTACCAACAAAAGAAATTGCGGGAAAATCTCAGCAGGTCTGGTAGAATCTTGGAAAAGAAAATAGAGTTAAGACTTCAAGACCACTTCTTTCTCCATGTCCTCTCCCTCTGCCTTACACACCCTTCCTTTTTATTGAATATCTCCTGACTTCCAACTTTATACTCAGATCCTCTTTTATTACTTCGTCTCCAAACATTTTCCCAGTCTCTAAACTTACATCAGACGTGTTCCATCTCTCACCTCACCCAGTTATGACCGGAGAACTTCGAACTGAAAAAAAAACTCTCTTTCATTTCCTTAGGTTCCGGATGACCAGGGACCAGAATGCACCGTGGTCAGTTAGAGCTTTCAGCCCATCTAGTCTGCCCGACCATTCGACCATGGCTGATATCTTTCCGAACCCAATTCTCCAGCTCTCTGTCTGTGACACCTGATCCAGTCTATTTCCCAGAATGGGTCTGAATCCGCTCCAACCTTCTCCACATCTGCTGGCAGCTGTTATACCGCGTCTGTGTGTGATCGAACACAGTTTCAGTCCCACACAGCAAACACGGTCTGTTCGGAACAAAGCAATACCCGCTGTGGGACAGATATATGGGTCTCTGGCCCCAATTGTTTTTTTTGTGAGGGAGTAGTTAGCTCCTTCACCACTCACGGCAAGGACTGGTCCTTCAAAATGTGGGGAGAAAGAAAATAGGTACAAAAGTTTGGACAGGTTAGGTCAAGGGTTATTGTCAGCATCAGTGGAGTCCCTGCTTCAGAGTCTGAGTTTGAATCGCACAGACCTGGATCCAATTCTCATTCAGGAAATAAAGATTTATTTCTCTTCTTTTGGTTTCTCTGAATGAAAACTATTTCCTGCTTCCACACAGAGCACAGACGCGGATCTGCCAGAATCAATCCAGTGATTGATCGCATCCAACTAGAAGGATCATTGCGGCAGATACACGAGACACCTGTCACCGCAAATCGCCTCTAAGGATCTCGCCTTTCTCAGCTGAAACTATCTCACTGTTCCTTCAATGTCGTTTGTTTTAATTCTCGGACCTCCCTCCCTAGCAACATCATGGATGTATCTCTGTGCTCAGTACTTCCACGATTCTGTAAAGTAACTTACTATCGCAATCTCTGGAGTCATTATGGATGGGCAGTGCAGCTGATCCCAAAGAGTGACGTGCATACTCCAGAAATGTGTTTCAAACGGCTGCAATTTCGAAGTGGAAACCCAAAGGTATTCAGGAACAAGTGAGAAGTTTCGAAGGGGGAGTCGGATAAACTGAAAGTCGATGATGACCGGGAGATGTGAGGCAAGAATTGAGTTTGATGCTGTTGGTGCAAGGCTCAATGTCAGTGCTAATGGGTTAGCCCTTACTACCCACTGTTAACACCGACTCACACACCACTCCTGGTAAATTCACCACAATTACCCTGATATTTTGGTATGCGATTCCCTCTGTACATATTCAGGCGTTTTATCGGTCCCGAGAGGATGAACGCATCCCCTTTACCCTGTCAGATTACAGAGGGGAAGGCAATAGTTTGAAAGCAAAGCAAGAAGAGATTGCCGCTTTCGGTGCATTTTCAGTGAAGGAAGACTAGCTGTGAACTGTTCTTTCCTGCATAGGCGCAGGTTGATATATATTCTCATCGAGCAGCTTTATTACTGCGAGGAAGTCCGAGTTACTGTGATCAAATAGTTAATTAAATGCACAAACGGATTTGAAGAACACCGTATGTGGCTTTGTCAGTTGAAGCATCTGGCAATAACCAGGCGAGTATGGTTTTAAATGCTCTGAAATGTTCCGTACATTGAAAGTCCATTGCATAAACTTATTGTAAAAGCCGTGTTGTTGATCCAATATCGCGACAGTGAGGGCTCAGCATGCTTCTTGTGTTTGAGCTCAGCCCGTTGTTATTTGGTGATACCAAGCCCTGCCGCCTGCTGTGGACCCATTAGTCAATGTTCTATCCTGCTCATCCAACGCCGAGATTCTGTACACTGCTCAACAATGATCTCTCCATCGCTTCTACTTTTAGTCTCTCGCTGTCACAGCAAGTCTTTTTTTAAATAATGAAGTGAAGCAGGAGACACTGCAGACTTGCCAGGAAATGTTGTGGGAATAACGCATCCATTGCGAGATGACAGCTCTCATTGTCTGCTGTCACCATTCATTAATTTTAGGCAAACTGCAATGACGTCATTGAAATCGTATAATTGGAGAGAACCTGTTTTTCTTCTGGTCGGTTAGGAATTCTAATTACAATTGTAAACGATCGTATTTTGAGTGAAGAAATGTCACCTGACCTCAGACCTAAGTGACAGAGATATTACCTGGAGACTGTGAGCCCAGTTCTACACACTCTGGCCGGGATGGGGGCGGGGGGGAGGGTAGCGCGTTGGGGGGGAGGCGGAGAAAGTCACGAAACAGGTATACTCTCAAACTGTCACCGAATTTCAGACTTTTCAAAGAGTAGGACTAGAAATTGAGGGATATTGACAGACAGAGAGTGGGAGAATGTAGAAGAAAGTGAGATGGTACAGAGAGACAAAGGGAGACACTTAGATAAGCATAAGAAGGTAGACACTGAAAAGAGAAGCTCATGGACAGAAAGGACAAGATAAAGGTCATGAGGACGGCCAGCCTTTCACCAACTCAGGAGAACAGCAACAGCATTACAGCCGATATGACATTTTTCATTTTACAGATGACGTATGTCAGCTAATGAGAGATTCTGATATGTATGCTGACTCGTGAAGTGAAACTGGCAATTACCCAGGAATTAAAACAATAAAATGCACAAGTAACCTGATTCTGTCGATATGAAACATTAAATCTCTTTGTCTCCACGGATGCTGTCAGGCCGGCTGAATTTGTCTGTCAATTCCTGTTGTTGATTCAGATTTCCAGGATTCGCACTTATTTGTTTTACGCCAGTCTGAATCGTGTTTGTGACAAAACTCCATCAATTGCCAGCACAATACAACATTCCCTGCTTTGGGAAGGCTGTCAACAAGATAACCAGTCAGAGGAAATCTCCCATTGGCACAGCAGTAAGAGTACTGAATCCTTACCACTAGACTTCCAGGGAAATTGAAATATGGTGCTGCATGTTTCCTTAATGAATCCCCTTTTATTTTTTCATTTGTGATCATTTTCGCTGCACATCAATTTCCTTCTTTATTCCATTTCGTTCAGCGTGGAAAAGGCCTTTCCGCCTATCTGCAGTGCGGGAGACCGGATATTTATCGACTCTAGTCCCAGTTTCCAGCATGAGGCACTTAACCTTACATGTTCTGCTGTTTCCAGGGTAAATTTCAATGAGTTACTCCCTGTGCTTTAAATGACACAATCATAGAACTGAACTTTGACTTGGTCACACTGTATGGTAATCGCCCTGAGGAAATCATCCTCATTTTCATCCACACAGCTGGACAGACAGACAAATCCCCGAGAGCAGGAGAGATGTCAGGATGAGACCATTTTAACGTGCTTCACACCTGCCAGTTTCTCCAACGACCTCACCGCAGCATGTCAAAGATTTCTGCAGCACAGAAAATACACTTCAGCTGAACAAGTTTGCACCAGTCGAACACAAGTCCCTGACTGTTCTCATCTCATTTTCCAACAGTTGGCTCACAGCTTCAAACGCAGTTGGTGGTAGAAGTGTACATATCAATGCGTCTCAAATTTCTCTAGAAATTTCTGCTTGCTGCACCCTGACAGGCAGTGGGTTGCAGATTCCCACCATGCCCAATTTGCCCGTTTTTGTTTTTAAGCTGACTATTCCAGTCGAAGTCAGGGAGCAATTTCCCTACGCAATTATTGGCATTTCTCCATCGTCATCAGTAGGATTCGAGGCTGCATGGTTTAAGCCATTTGAATTTCAATTCCATTGCCTTAACCACTCCTCCAGGAGGACAGGACGACACTGTGCAATTCACTTTGCAGGTCTCTTTCCTAGTGGAGATGAGGAAGAGTAAATCATTATTGGGTTTGTTTGAATCCAATCATTTCACAGCCTCCAAACATGTAAAATTTCGGTGCGTGGTGAGGCTGGCCGCATCATCCTGATGGATGGAATGGGCATTCAGTTAAAATAAAAACAGAACTTGCAAGAAAACCTCAGCAGGTCTAGCAGCATTTCTGGAGAGACAATAAGAGGCAATGTTTCAGAACGTCATCAGCGCTGTGTTTTCTCCCACAGGTACTCCCAAATTGGCTCGTTTCTGCAGCAGTTTCTTTTTGGTTTCAGGTTCCCACAAGTCACAGTTCTTGACATTAATCTTGACAGCAATGCGGAAATGTCGTTGTGTTTAGTCACACGATAGTGTTTCCATTGGGAGGATATCTTTTGACCTCATTCGAAATTGAAACAGTGCAGCAAAGCAAACAGATGCATTAAGAACAGGAATCGCTGTCGCCCTGGGGGCTCTTGAATCAGCTATCTTTCATTCAGCAGACTAATGCGCTGACACGTGCAATCCAGCACATCACACGATCCTCCAAAGTAGGTGGTTACTGAATCTCAACTTCAGTCTGCCTTCCCAGTATGACAACTGTCCTCTATCAGACGTATTTTTTCCAAAATAAAGCCTGGGACGCTCAATATGGAGACCTAGGAACAGTCTGATCCCACTCACTGCAGGCGTACCCATGTCACCTGGAAGCCTCTCTCCCACAATCGGGACAGTCTGGGTTCCAGCCTCTCAGTGTTTGTCTGGCCCGAGCATTTTCAATGTCCTGGGGTCCTCCTATACAAAAACGAGAAATCTTTCAATGTCTCAGATCAGTTCGTGTCCTGAGAACATCAGAGTTAATGTCCCGTCCCCGTAAATAGGGGGAAGCTGTCTTGACTGTTTCTGCTCAGTCCGACAGTTCACCCTTGCTCACTGCTCTCCGATTCCACTTCCCAAAAAGTTCCTGAAGATCCACACAACTGGAAACTGGTTTCCAGTTTTGCCTCCTTAACATTGTTCCACTCTAAAATGTCAATATTTCCCCAAAATCTCTTCACTATCCTCTGTCTTTCCCCATGTCCGGGGATGAGAATTCCCTTTATGAGGAGAGAGTCCAGAGGCTGGTAAGTTTCACTTTGGAGCGAAGAAGGTGAACCAGAGATTTCCTGCGGCAGTTTATAATGATGTGGGAGGGAGCGGTGGGGATGGGCCCTTTGACGAACAGGAAGAAAACTTGCCACCGTCCAGGGTCAGGACATGGAGGACTGTGATGAACGGAATCGAATTTAAAGTTGCACTTTTGCACAGTACATTCAGAGGATACTGCAGAAACTCGATGTGTCCAGCAGTATCCGTGGAAAGAGAAACGGTCAAGGTTTTGATAGTGGTACAGTTCTGATTAAGAACTCGAGGTTACAAAATCAAATCGAACAACTTGCATGGTTTGTTGAGATTGTTCTTTTTTCAAGTTTGAGCGCGAAATCGTCCTTTCGGAAATCATTGAAAACGTAGTCGGCAGAATTCGAAACTGCGTGGGGATTCCCAATGGATTTCTAACCCATCACCTTTCCCACTCGGACACGACGACACATTTAACTCCCGTGCTTAATACATCTTATGAAATGCATGTTTCCAACCCGAAACACCAGTATTTGGCTTGCCCTGTCCGCAGCGTGACCCCAGTATTCGCTGTCCCCCTCTCTTGGTTCAGAACGGAGTAGGATGCTGGGCGATCCAGTTGAATTACACGCGTTGATGAGAGACAATTGTGGCTCAGCAGTTAGCACTGCTGCCTCGCATCACCATGGTCCCAAGTTTGTTTCCAACATCGGGCCACTGTTTTTGTGCTGTTTGCACATTCTCCCCCTGTCTGCGTGGGTTTCCTTCCACAGTCCAAACATGTGTTCGTCAGGTAAATTTGCCGTGGTAAATTGCCCATAGTGTTTGGTGCATTACTCACAGGGAAATGAGTCTGAGTGTGTTAATCTTCAGAGGGTCAGTGTGGACAGGTAGGGCCGAAGGGGGCCACACTGGAGGGAATTTAATCCATTAAAGTGGATGGGACGGATCCATTTTCATGTGCAGAGAGATTATTAAACATAGCAATGGATCGAGAAAATAAAAACGTTGTTGTATTGGTCCAGTGCTTTCATCGCCAGCTGAGTTACTGAGGGTTACCTCAGATTACAACAGGATCTGTAGCAGATAGGTCAATTGGCTGAGAAGTGGCAGCAGGAATTTAATTGAGATAAATGCGAGGTGCTGTATTTTGGGAAAGCAAATCTTAGCAGGACTTATGCCATGAATGGTAAGATCCTTGGGAGTGTTGCTGAACAAGGAGACCTTCGAATGCAGGTTCGTAGCTCCTTGAAAGTGGAGTCGCAGGTAGGTAGAATAGTGAACAAGGCGTCTGGCCTACTTTCCTTTATTGGTCAGAGTACTGAGTAAAGGAGTTGGGAGGTCATGTTGCGGCTGTACAGGACATTGTTTCAGCCAATGTTGGAATATTGTGTGCAATTTTGTTCACCTTTCTATCGGAAAGATGTTGTGAATATTGAAAGAGTTCAGAATAGATTTACAAGAATGTTACCAGGGTTGGAGGATCTGAGCTGCAGGGAGAGGCTGATCAGGCTGGGGCTATTTTCCCTGCTGCGTCGGAGGCTGAGGGGTGACCTTCTCGAGGTTTACAAAATTATGAGGGGCATGGATAGGATTAACAGACAAAGTCTTTTTCCTGGGGTCGGGGAGTCCAGAACTAGAGGGCATAGGTTTGGTGTTAGAGGTGAAAGATATAAAAGAGACCTATAGAGCAATGTTTTCACGCAGAGGGTGGGACGTGTTTGGAATGAGCTGCCAGAGGATGTGGTGGAAGCCGGTACAATTGCAACATTTAAGAGGCATTTTGATGGGCAAATTAATCGAAAGGGTTTGGAGGGATATGGGTCGGGTGCTGGCAGGTGTGGCTACATTGGGTTAGGATATCTGGTCGGCATGGACGGGTTGGACCGAAGTGTCTGTTTCCATGCTGTGCATCTCTATGACTCTATGATTCTATGTGATCTTGAAGAAGATTCGCTTTTGGCAAATCTAATGTGCAATTCATGTCTGTTTGTGTCATCTGAGGTCAAGATATGAAAATGTTTCAAATACTCACAGCTGGCTCTGCAGAGTTAAGACCGCCCTTCGGGTGTTTATTCTGCTCTGATTTACACCTGGGAAGATGTGGGACCAGTGGGCCTTATCACAGCGGATGGGGTCAAACATGTAAGATTGACGTCAGGTAAATATTCTCTCTTTCGGAGGATAGCAAGTCTGTGGAAATGCATCCAACAGAGGTCTGTCAAGAATGGGTACATTCAAGGCTGAGATGGACAGTTATTTAGTCAGTCCGTAATCAAGGGCCACGGAGATAAGGCTGAAAAGTAGAGTTGGGGATTATACAAATAAGCCGAGATATCATTGAAAGCTGTCGCTGACTTGATGGACTAAATTGCTGCTATCTGCTCTAATGTCTTTGCTGTCATTTGTAAAATGCTAGACACCATTTAAAATGAGTAAAACACAACGTCAGGAAGAGATGTTTGCACTCAAACTGAGTCAACATTATTTATTGAAAGGAAAATCACACTTGCCAATTTGCCAGATTTATTTGCTAACATGACCAGCGGAGCTGATCAAGGGAGCTGTTCGGTATAGTCCTTTCGAATTTCTGTCAAATACTCAATTGGGAGCCATATAATAGATCATTGCACACTGTGAGAGTTCACGGTGTTGGGTAAAAAATCAGCATTAACTGTCCACTGTCTACTCACAAGAAGTCACCGAATCGGGATTATTGAACAGTTTTCAAGTTGGAAACATATAATTAGTGAAATCCAGAATGGTCAGTCATCGGGCTTCAATGATTTATCTGTCTTAATGACTTGAAGGAAGTGGCAGAGTGAAATGTGTCCAGTTCTGCTGCCGATACGCAATCAGTGAGCGGGCTTATTTTGATGAGGACGTGCAAAACTGCAAAAAGATATTGATAGTATGAGTGAGTGGAGAAATCTTGCAGTTTCATGTTGTGAGTGTGAGGTCATGCACTTTGTTCGGAATAATCAAAAGACAGACTAATATTAATATGGAAAGAAACCCAATAAAAGTGTGGTTCAGATGGTTTCCAAGAAAAGACGGAAACTAAGTTGCCTAAAAGTAATCGATGACCAAGATATGGCTTGTCTTGGTCTATGGGCCATACATATTTTATTGATTATTGTTCTCCAAACATTCTTTACAATAGAACCGGGAGTGGGAGAGGGCAAATTAAGATCACCCATGATTATTGCCATCTTTTAGAACTCACACACAGTACTTTTTCTTGTACGTCTTATTTCTCACTCTGGTTACTGCGAGTGGGCTTGTCAACTACACTTGCTACTGACTTCTTTTCTCACTGTTCCTTATCTCGGCACAAAACACATTTTACATCCTTATATCCTGATTTAAGGCAATCTCTAATCATTGTATAAATATCACTAAAATCTCGGCCTTTCGCACGCCTCTGAATGTCATCTTCCAATATTAATTGATTATTTACTGTGTTGTAATTGCACATGATAAGAGAAAGACAAAAAAGACATTGGTGGACCTGAGCTTCACACTGGCGTTATTGAAGTTGAAACGCAGATTACTGCCCACAATGCGATCATAGAAGCATTCACTTAATCTTCAGGAAGCACAGAATAAGTACAGTGCACCAGAAACACAACAGAAATACTGTTCTGGGCTACTATTTTGTATGTATTTCTCAATGAGCAATAGACTTTTACATGTGTTCCATCAGGAAGTACTTCACACAAGGAAGTAACCAGTGCTGCAGACGGTCGTATAATCCCAGTTCCAACTCCTGGGATCAGAGATACTCAGTGTCCTGCATATCGATATGAGGAACAGCTGTCCGTGGCACTTACGGGCTCGATGAACTTTATGAATGCAGCTCGGACGTTGTCAGCCTCTTTCTCCTATATATTGTTTCGTGCAGTCCCTTGTTGGAATCTCGTCCAATACTTTGTCTTGCACTTGATGGGTCTTGGGTCTTGTGTTCTCAAACCCCAACAATCGGAAGCGGAAACTATTGATTGAAACTAATTCAATTCATAACACTCACAGGACCGCAAGTTTCACATGAGCTTCAGCAGCGCTGAGAATGTCATCGAGAATTGGGAGGAAAAGGCTGGAAATCTTTTTCACAGCTCCGCTGAAAATTCCAGCAACAACTCCGAGGACCGGAGCTTCACATTTTTCTGGTCCAAAACTCTATGGAGTTTTGCACCCTCAACTCCCGCGTGCAAGGTGAGGATACCAAGCCCTACACTATCAAGGATGGTAGTTAGAGCGAGGGCAACACCTATCACTATCATATGGACAGCCACAAACACACTCTTTTCATATGGAAGTCCATTCCTTCACACTCTCTTCATGTTACCATCATCCCAGAGATTATTCTGATTAAACAGCTTTGCACTGCCTCTGTGACAAGGAGACCATTGATTTATAAAGGTCAGAAAGTCTGTCCACAACAGCCGAAATACTGCCTCAACAACAATCCACGACTCCTACACATGATTGATTTTGTAATGAAGGCTGACATTTCATTTCCTGTCCTGGTTAATGGATGCCCTGCATGAAATCTGTTCGTGATGTGTGACCAAGGACATTCCGGTCCTTTTTGGCAAAAGCACTTCCCAACCTCTCACCTTCTAATAAATACAACATGAAAAGGAATGTATAAGTTAACAAAAAAGAACAAAGGAAATTTACAGACTAGCAACAGGCCCTTCGGCCTCCAAATCTTAGCCGTTCCAAATGTACTGTCTAAACCTGTCGGTCAATTCCTAAGCATCTGTATCCCTCTGCTCTCCATCTACTACATCTGTCCACACGCATCTTAAATGAATCTACCGTGCCTGCCTCTACCACCTCTGCTGGCAACACGTTCCAAACGGCCACCACCCTCTGTGTGAAGTACTTGCCGCGTGTATCCCCCTTAATCTTTCCACCTCTCACCTTGAAAGCGTGACCTCTCGTTATTGAATCCGTCACCCTCGGAAAAAGCTTGTCTCTATCCACCCTGTCGATACCCTTCACGATTTTGTAAACCTCAATCAGGTCCCCCCTCAATCTCCTTTTTATTAATGAAAACAAACCTAACCTACTCAACCTTTCTTCATAGCTAGCGCCTTCCATCCTCGTAAACCTTCTCTGCACCCTCCAAAAGGCGTCCATATCATTTTGATAATGTGACGAACAGAACTGTGTACAGATTTCTAAGTGCGGATGAACCAATGTCTTGTACAATGTTAAAATGATTTGCCAGCTCGTATACTCAACACGCTGTCCAATGAAGGCAAGCAAACCATATTCCTTCTTGACTACTCTATCCACCTGTGCAGCAACCTTCAGGGTACAATGGACCTGCACTCCCATATCTCTCTGCCCAACAACTTTTCTCAAGGGTCTTCCGTTCATTGTATAATTCGCTCTAGAATTAGTCTTGCCTACATGCATTACCTCACATTTATCTGGATTGAAAACCACTGCCACTTTCTGCCCAAATCTCCAGTCCCTCTATATCCTCCTGCATTCTCTGACAGTCCCTTATGCTTTCTGCTACTCCAACAATCTTCGTGTCATCTGCAATCTTGCTGATCATACCAACAGTG
Source organism: Chiloscyllium plagiosum (assembly GCF_037043375.1). Taxonomy (NCBI): domain Eukaryota; kingdom Metazoa; phylum Chordata; class Chondrichthyes; order Orectolobiformes; family Hemiscylliidae; genus Chiloscyllium; species Chiloscyllium plagiosum. The sequence continues at coordinate 63,666,213 of NW_028270180.1, read as the reverse complement.
TCCTCTTCCAGATCATTTATTTATATTACAAACAACAGTTGCTCCAACACTGACCCCTGTGGATCACCACTGGTCACCTTTCACCATTTCGAGAAACTCCCTTCAAATACTCCTCTCTGTCTCCTGTTTCTCAACCAGTTCTTTATCCACTCAGCTAGAATACCCTGCACACCATATGACTTCAATTTCTCCATTAGTCTACCATGGGGAATCTTATCAAACGCCTTACTAAAGTCCATGTATATGACATGTACAGACCTTCTTTCATCTAGCAAATTGCTCACTTCCTCAAAGAGCTCAATTAAGTTGGTAAGGCACGATCTCCCCTGCACAAAACCATTTTGCCTATCACTGTAAACCCATTCTTTTCTAAATATAAGTAGATCCTATCCCTCAGTACCTTCTCCAGCAACTTTCCCACCACTGACGTCATGCACACTCGTCTTTGGTTACCCAGAATATTCCTACAACCCTTCTTAAACACGGGGACAACATAAGCTACTCTCCAATCCTCCAGCACCTCACCTGTATTTAAGGATTCGTCAAAGATATCTGTCAGGGCCCCAGCTATTTCCCCTCTCGCCTCCCTCAGATCCCATCCGGTCCTGGAGATTTGTCCACCTTAATAACCACTAGCCTACCCAACGCATCTTCCCTACTTATGTCAGCATGATTAAGACTAATCAAACTTCTATCTCTAATCTCAACATTCATCATGTTCCTCTCCTCAGTGAACACTGATGCAAAGTAATCATTCAGAATCTCACCCATTCTCTCAGGTTCCACACACAGCCTTCCTTCGTTATCCTTTAGTGGACCAATCCTTTCTCTAGTTACCCTCTTGCTTCTTTAATAAGAATAAAATGCTTAGTGATTCTCCTTAATTCTGCTCGCGAAAGTTATTTCATAACCTGTTTAAGCCCACTTGATTCCTCGTTTAAGACTTGTCCTACTTTTCCAATATTCTTCCATGGCCCGTTCTGTTCTTAGCTGCCTAGACCTTATGTATGCTTCCCTTTTCCTCTTGGCTAGTCGTAGAATTTCTCCTGTCATCTACGGTTCACGAATGTTGCACTTCCTATCCTTTGCCTTCAACGGGACATGCCTATCCTGCACTATCCTTAACCTACCTTTCAAAGCATCCCACGTCTCAAATGTGGACTTCTCTTCAAATAGCTGTGTCCATTCCGAGCTTCTGCAAAATTTTGATATAATTGGTCTTGGCTCAGTTTAGTACTCTTCCCTTAGGACCACTCTCTTCTTTATCCATGAGTATTCTAAAACTTACAGAATTGTGGTCACTGTTCCCAAAGAAATTCCCCACCGCAACTTCTACCACCTGCCCTGGCTTGTTCCCCAGTTCCAGGTCCAATATGACCCTTTCCTCGTCGGACTATTGACATACTGCATTAGAAAACTGTCCTGGACATTTCTTACAAATTCCACCCCATCCAGACCTCTGACGCTAAGTATATCCCAGTCAATGTTGGAAAAATTAAAATCTCTAATCACCACTACCCTGATGCCTCGACATGTTTCCAAAATCTGTTTACCTATTTGTTCTTCTACCACATGCTCACTGTTGGGAGGCCTGTAATACAGTCCCAACAGTGTAATTGCACTCTTCTAATTTCTCTGCTCCACCCATAATGCCTCACTAACCAAGACCTCCATAGTGTGCTCCTTTAGCACAGCTGTGATATCGTCCTTGACCAGCAATGCAACTCCACCCCTCCCTTTTACTTCCTTCCCTGTCCTGTCTGAAGCGTCGAAATCCAGGGATGTTTAATTGCCAATTTTCATGCCCTTCCTTCAACCAAGTCTCTGTGATTTCAATGACATGATACTCCCAGGCACGAATCCAAGCCCTAAGTTCATCTGCCTTTCACACTATACTCCTTGAATTAAAGTAGACGCATTTTAGGCTCCCAGTTTTTTTTTGTGCTCATCTACTCTCTGTCTACTTTTCCCTTTATGAATGCAATCTTCATAATTCTTACAGACTCCGGTGTCCACATCACTGCCTACCTGTTTTCTCTTCTGGTTCCCAGTCTCCTGCCACATTAGTTTAAATATTCCCAAATGCAGTAGCAAAAAACCCACTAAGGACATTGGTTCCAGTCTGGTTCAGATGTAGACCGTCCATTTTGTCATCGTCCCACCTGCCCCAGAACCGGTCCCAATGTCCAATAAATTGAGCCCCTCTCTTCTACACCATCTCTCAAGCCATGTGTTCAACCTGTACTTTTTTTTAAATTTCTACGCTGGCTAGCACGTGGCACTGGTAGTAATCCCCAGATCACTACCTTTGAGGTCCTTCTCTTTAACTTCTCTCCTAGCTCCCCGAATTCTTCTTTGCGGACCTCATCTCATTTTCTACTTATAACGTTGGTGTCCATAAGCACCAAGACAACTGGCTGTTCACCCTCCCCTTTTAGAATGCTCTGCAGCTGATCGGTGGCATACCTGACCTGAGCACCTGTGAGGCAACATACCATCCAGAAGTCCCATTCCGGCCACATAACCGCCTATCTACTTCCTTCACAAGAGAATTCCCTGTGACAATGGTCCTACGAGTCGTTTTACCGCCCTTCAGAACAGCAGTGCCTGCCACGAGGCGATGAACCATGCAACTGCTGCCCTCCCCTGGTAAGTAATCTCCCCCAACAGCATGCAAAACGGTATACCTGTTTTGGAGGGAGATGACGGCAGGGGACACCTGCACTGTCTTCTTACTTTTTTTCTTTCTTTTGGTCACCCATTCACTGTCTCCCTCAGCAATTCTAAACTGTGTTGTGACCAGCTCACTAAACGTGCAATCCACGACATCCTCAGCATGACAGATGCTCCACATTGCGTCCATCCGCAGCTCCAGAGTCGTCATGCGGTCAAACAAGAGCTGCAGCTGGACACACTTCTTGCAAGTGTAAGAGTCTGGAGCGTCAGCCACGATCCTAAGCTCCCACATCAAGCAAGTGGCACAGACCATGGGTCTGAGTCAACCATTGTTGTTTTGCGAAAAGGTTGACATAATACAGTGGAAGTTTATAGTATCCATTTGCCTTACAGACATCTTACATTTCATGATTTTCCCTTATCCATGGTGTGTGTGTGTGTTTGTGCGTGTGAGAGAGAGTGACAGAGAGAGAGGGGTGCTGACAAGAATCCTATAGTTATTTTGGTATACTCTAATTATATTCAGGGGTTCAGCCTTTTTTACATGAATGTTCATTACTTCGGTGTTTGTTTAGAACTGAGAATTAAACGGAGTTCAGAATGGTTAGGATAATATAACTTGAGCAGCTATGAAAAACAAATCTGTATCTGCTCAAATCTTTCAAGTATTGACTCACAGTCCATGACTCACAAAGGAATTAATATAAAGCTGACATGACAAAGAAATGCTAAAAAAAATAACTTCAGAGGACATTGGGGCGCTGCAGAGAAATATAGGTTAAGTGAGTAGTCAAAAGCCTTACAACGAGAACTTTACGTGGATAAAAGTGAAGTTGTCCATTTTGCCTGGAAGAAAAGAATTTTGTTTTGTTAGAGGTAGATTCCATAGCTCTGACATGCAGTGGGATCAGAGTGTAACATTACCTCAATCACAAAGTGCGAGCAGTACGTAATTAAGACAGTGAATAAATGTTTTGCTTTTATTTTGGGGTGTTTAAACACAAAAGTAGAGAGCACTGTTGAGCTTGTATCTTGAATGCTCTAATTCTTATCGGTCACCCTGTTTATGGAAGCAAGTAAATACGTTGAGGCAATTCGGAGAATGCTTACCAGAATAATACTTACAGAATGACTTGCCATACAAAGGGAATCCGGATAGTTTAGGCTTTTTGTCAGTTTGTGGTGAGGACAGGAAGAGGCAAATTAATTGAAACAAGATGTTTCCTCTTACAGAAGAGACGAGAATGAAGGATTGCTGTCTAAATGTCAGTAGTTGTCCATTTAAAACACATCCAGATGATTTGTTTTCTCTCAAAATGTGGAAACTCTGGCACGTTATTAAAGCAGATTTATGGAATATTTTAAAGGCAAACATAAACAGTTTATTGTTGAGAGAGAGATGGCGAAAGGTTTTCAGGTAGGCAGGAATGTGGATTTAAAGTTACAATTAATGATTCATATTCATGTTGAATATCTATCTCATCCTTGTTTGTGAGGGATGTGGCAGGTTGATTAAACTGATAAATTGGAGTTTCAATGTAAAGATCCAACAAACAAGTTTATAATGCTGAAATCCTCCATCTTCAGAGCTTTTTCAATGGTTGAATTTTTCAAGTGTTTGTTTAAAATCACTTAATTTGTGCTGTAACACTAATTGCCGATATGGAAACTAGTTTAAATACCCCAAAATAAAAGCAAAACATTTATTCACTTCCAAGGCAGAAGAGCTTCCAGTAATGAATGCAGTGATCACAAAGAAAGTTTTAGTCCAATGTGTGACTTAATTCAGATTCATCTAGAACACAACAATGTGAAAGAAAATTAGTGCCACTTCCTGTAAGTTCTATGGAGGGGCTTCTGACTGAGTTATGCCACAGCAATGCAACAAACACCAACCTACGGCAGTCACATTAACAAAGTTGCTTTAATATGTCTATAACGTTTGCATTTTTCTGAGAGATTAGAGATTTAGTTTGCTTAAAAAATAGTTACATCAATACAAAACCTTCAAAAGTGGTCAGTGGAAAATTGCTTGCCCATACAATATTCAGATTTCAATTTGTATTCGAACATTTAGATAGCTGAACTCTGAAAAAAGAACAAATATATTGAACAATTAGGTTTCCTATATCCTCTGCTCCCCTCATTCTGCCTGTGATGTCTTTCAAAGCCCCTATGAAAGTTTTAAAGAAAAAAACCTACTGTTTTCCATTGTCCCACTACCACTGGAAGTTGATCTACTTAATAAATACAGTTGATCAAAGAATACAATACTGAATCCCTGAGCATCCAGCAATTTTATACCAGCCATCAGCCAATTGTGCATACAAGACCGAGCTTAAAATGTCTTCTTTCATGACTAATTTCAGCTGCGTATACTGTGAAGAACCGGGAAATCTAATTTCTCCAGGAACAGTTGCAGAAAATAAGTTTGCTCCAGTTTGTGTATAAATGATCATTGATTCAGAAATCAAAGATGTGAAAGGATATTGCTGGAGAGCTGTTGTTTCGATTGTTCGGGGGCTTCCTCTTGAAAGGGGCTTCCTCATGTGACAGCAGTGCAACAAACACCTTTGCAGACCAGACCACAGCAATCGCACTAAATTTGCATCCCTAATGCTTGCTTTGTTCCTACTGATTGATGCTCTTATTTAACTAGAACAACAGAAAGCATTCAAATAAAACTCGAAAGAACTGCGAATGCAGTAAATAAGAATGGAAAACAGAGTTGCTGGAAAAGCCATTGCTTTAAAACATCCAAATCTCTTCAGTGAAACGTTTCCCCTTCATCAGCCGGATCCTGAACGTTTTACCTCCCATTGACCTCTCTGGTCTATACTGCAATGAAAAATTCCATCTCCCCGACATTCTCTGCCTCTCCCCCTACCTGTGCTCTGACTTCTTGCAAACCAGTTATGTCAGTTTGACAAAACAAATCACCAACACATGCAGTCATCCTGCAGTGTGAGCAGTTTTTTTAAAAAAAACACAGCTGAATAAGTGCTGTAATACTGGATCCAGATCCTTCAGCCGTTCCAGCAGCTGGCACACAATTGTATATGCAGACAAATGCTGATTTCAGTGACTAAACTTGCCTGTTCAATTGCAAGCCTGGTAAACGTGACAGCCTAAACTGCGATGGAGATGGAAAACCGTGCCTTCCAAATCTAAGGCGGTCTCGAAAAAGTATGTTTGATACGATATGTGACCGTGATTTTGCTTCATTCAGAGTACAAGAAAGTGAAAGTAAGTTGCTGGTGGGCAGGCAGTTACGGTAAGATAACGTACAGACCCCTCATGAAAACACCACACAGCAGTGCAGAGATTGCCATTCCCGACCATAGCAATCACATACTGCCTCTCCATTATCCACATTGTTCTTTGGGTTGGAGAGTTCTTTTCAAAACAAAAAGTTTTAGGAGAGGACATCAAGGAAGCTTGAATTCAAAATTGCTAGCAAATTTGGGTTACTTATTCCTGATTATTTTAGTCTCTTGAATATGTTCAAGAAATATGTATCCCATCACACACTCACCCTTATCACCAGCTGTAGTGTCCTATGAAAGGGGTTGAAGAATAAAATCAGTATTGATTGCAGTATCCGTCTGGATTGTAAGAAGTTTAACAAAAGCAGCTGAACTCAAGCTGCAAAAATGAATCTTCAGAGTCTTCAGCCATTCAAGCAGCGAGATTAGATTATATTACTTACAGTGTGGAAACAGGCCCTTCGGTCCAACCAGTCCACACCGCCCCGCCGAAGCGCAACCCACCCATACCCCTAACCTAACACTACGGGCAATTTAGCATGGCCAATTCACCTGACCTGCACATCTTTGGACTGTGGGAGGAAACCGGAGCACCCGGAGGAAACCCACGCAGACACGGGGAGAACGTGCAAACTCCATACAGTCAGTCGCCTGAGGCGGGAATTGAACCCAGGTCTCTGGCGCTGTGGGGCAGCAGTGCTCACCACTGTGCCACGTTCTGCACATCAACCATACACAATAGCTGGCACTCAATAGTTGCTTGAGGCAAATGCTAACATAAGGACTTAATTTATCTTGCCTGTCCAGTTACAGGCATGGCAAGTTTGACAATCCAAACTGCTTGGGATATGGAAAATATAGTTCTCCAGGATTGTTTGCAATAAGTAAAGAATATGTTTGATCTTTTATGTAATTCGTGCTTCATTTGATATTATATTCTCCATGGCAATTACTGGAGAACAAACAGTTCCTGTGAAGTTATGTAGATATTTCCTTCTGCATCCAGGAACCATGTGGCAGGCCCGAGTTACCACACTCAGTTTAACCCGCAAAATATGTATTACATCCTGAAGTTGGAAGTTGGTGTTCTTTCTTACACAAGACCTTTGCAGTCATAATTTCATGAATTCTGGTGAAGCCTGCTGATTGAACTGAGAGCTGGATTATAACGCGATGGTTGGCAGTGCCAAGGGTGGCATGGTAATGACAGTAGCTAATACAGAAGTTGCTGCCTGGTCACAAACCATTATTGAAATGGCATGATTCCAGGAGCTAACAGCAATAACAGAGTGAAGGCAGGGCAACGACGTTTCCTTTGCTGCCATTAGTGATGGGTATTGCTGAGCCTGTACTAAAGAGATTTGCAGGCAAAAGCTCACTGTGGGAGTTGAGGAGCTCTATTGTTCACAACATAGAGAGACATGAGTGGTTCTAAAATGGTGCCTTCATTTGCCCACCACTGACAAGATAATATAATGGTGCGGAAAGGATTGGGCTTTGATCCTGAACTCCCCTCCACTTGGCCTGACTCATCAGAATCTTGGCAAGAGCAAATTGACGTGGAAAGTTCAGCCCTGAATATCGAGACAGTACCAAAGGTCCTCATTGGAGACATTGGAAAATTTGTTGCCTCGTCTCCATTTGGGCCTGGAGCTCTTTAGTTGAGGTATTTTGAGACGTTTCAACAAGTATAAAGTATTGAAGAGATGAATTGGTTACATCGTATCTCCCTTTCTTTGCTCCCACACTCCAGCCTCATTACCTTGTCTTGCAAACAGCCAGTGAGGGTTTTGGGGTAATAAATCACCATCTACTGTAATTGTGCCTTGAACTAGTTTTACAAAACTAGCTGTCCATGGCTTGAAATACTTACTCAATGTTTCAGGTTAATAATGATGATTTTATTGTGGATGTAGATGTACGCTTAAAATGACCGAATAGCACTTTTCTGACTATAAGCAGACCACCTGACAGTCCATAGTACAAGTTCGATGGAAAACTGTACACTCCAAAATCTATCACGAAAAAAGTAAGTTTGAAAACAATATGTGATTAATGTTTTGTTTCATTCAGAGTACACAAAATAGAAAGGAAATTACTTTCCAGGTACTTTTCAGGAAACATCACACAACAGCGCAGGGAACACCACTCCAGGCAAGAGCATTTGCATTACTGTCTCTCTGTTATCTGCATTAGAATTAGGGCTTCAGAATTTTGGTTCAAAATATTGTATCAGGAGAGGACATCAAAGACACTTCATTGTAAGTTTGCTTGCATTTCGTTATTGAAGTTTCTAAACTCACCATCTATTGCAGTCACCCATCTGGAGTGTGACCAGTTTCACTCAAACGGCTGAATGCAGGCTGCAGTCCTGAATCCAGAATCTTCAGTCTTTCAAACAGCTGGCACACAATTGTGGGATGGAGCCCAATGCTTATTTAAATAACTTCATTTATCTTAATGACCAATTGCAGGCATGGTAAGTGCGACAATCCAAACTGCGCTGGAAATGAAACGTATGGAACAACTGAAGAAATTAAAGAGTCAGTTTGATCCCAAGTGCAATTTAATTCCTGATTAATATTGTATTTGGAACAAAGGTTATTGCTGGAGAACCAACAATTCCTGTGAAGTTATGTAGATATTTCCTTCTGCATGCATGCGAGAACAATGTCAAATACGCTATTCCAGGCCATAGTTAGCACATGACGGAAACTGCTGGGCTCTGCCTCCCAAGTGTGTATTTATTCTAGAAGTTAGATTGTGGTGGTTTTTCTTAAAAACAAGCCATTTGCAGTAATAGTGTTGTGAATTGTGGTGGAGCCCTGCTGCTTGGACTGAGAGCTGGACCCAGCGCTGCTCTGAATGATGGTACCACTAATGTTGGCATGCTGCTGATGTGGACTGTTGCTGGGTCACTATCCCAAGAAGGAAACGGCCAAATCTAAAGAGCTGGTGGATCAATTGGAGCAATAGCAGAGTGGAAAACCTTTCTGTGCCACTATTAATGTTTGCAATTGCTGAGGCAATACCCATTGATGAAGAAAAGTCAATCCTGTATGTAGAACCAGAATCCAAAGCTCTTAAGTGGAGAAATTGGACAGTTAGTTGCCCTTCTCTAATTGCCTTAAGCTCTTCACTTGAGACTTTTCTCGACTGTGCAACACGTGTAAAGTATTGAAGAAATGGGTTTGTCACATCCTTCATTTCCATGTTCCAGCCTAACTGTCAGTGGCTTGAAATCCTGACACTCCTATTCAAGTTTCTAAAAATGTTTTTATTCTGAACGTTAATGTTTGCTTCAATTGACTTAATGGCACTTGGTGACCATTTGCAGCTCTGAAAACATCAACTGCTGAAAGTTCAAGGGAGCTGGTGTTTCTGCTTCTCCAGAAACTAAGAAGGTCATTGAAAAGTAAGCTGAACACAATGTGTGACTGTCTACTAACAGCTAGCAGATCTGGCTGCATTTGTGGAGTGAAAGCAGAGTTAATGTTTTTCGTTGAATGACTCATGTTCACAACTTCAGATCTCTCTGAAGAAGGGTCACTTGACTCCAGATGAACTCTGCTTTCTCTCCACAGATGCTGCAAAATATGTTGAGTTTCTCCAGCAACTTCTGCATTTCTTTCAGATTGTCAACTTCCACAGTTTGTTATTTTACATTAAATAAATTATTGACTGGCATGTAAACCTTGCTCTATCGTTAGTCTTGTAAAAAAACATTTTAGGTGAAGCTTGCAGTGAATGCTGCAGACCTGATGCTGGGACTGAAACCTGGAGGTTTTGGCGTATGCTAAGGATGGTATATTGCCAGCAGTGACCGATGAAGAGATTCTTCATTGATGAAGGGCTTTTGCCCGAAACGGCGATTTTCCTGCTCCTCAGATGCTGCCTGATCTGCTGTGCTTTTCCAGCACCATTCTAATCTAAAATGAAGAGATTCTTGCCAGGGTTACTCATCAGTTGACAGCGCAGCTTAGTTTCAAGAGTTGCTACTCCAGTAAGAGGGAGGACAGATCAACACATTTCTGAGCCCTACTGTTCATAATGATCATTGCTGAGGCTGCAAAGGTGGGCACAATCAGGGAAATGAGGGAGGCAGGCTTGAGATATCATGGAGAGTCAAGATGTCAAAGAGAACTGGTCTATGTCAGCATGGCTTAGCAATGAGCAGGTGCCAGAGTCCCGACCTGCCATTTTCTAAATCCTACCACCTCCCAGTTAAAAGCCAGTGAATAATTGAGCATGCATTAACACAAAGTCGTTCAATAATCATTTCCAGCCCTTCAATGTTCAGGCCTTCAGTTGTTCACTTCAAAGCACTGGACTGTGCAATGAGGCTAAACATATTGAAAACACATTGACGACCTAACTCTCTGCTTCCCAATACTATTACATCGGCCACCTCCCCTCACCCCATCTCTTCAAAAAGAACTGACCATGGTTCAAGTTGAAAAAAGGCAACATATATTGCAGTCATAGCTTTTGAAAGTGGCCTTTTTTAACAGAATGTAATGTGAACAGGAGTTTCTGAAAGCAGGAATTTCTGTAAAATTCCTCTTGACAACATCTCCCAGTGCTATAGCAAACACCACCATTCCAGACTACAGCCCCTCCCTATATTTGCATTACTCCTGGTGAGTAGAGTGATTCCTCTTTTTTTAAAACAAAATGTTGTATCAGCTCAACAGAGCCTTTTGATCTTCAGGGTTTAGTTCCAAATGTTTGCAAGTTGTTTATAGGTGTAAGCCTTTTGCTTAATTTGTGCTTCATTTTGACAGACTAGATTGTCAGGAGGATGGGAATCAAAGTTTGCCAGACGTGAGGGCAACCATGAGGAAGCAAATTTGATTTGATCTGATTTTGATGTGGTTTAATTATGCTTCATTTGTGAAAAGGGAATGTTGGAGAACCACTGATTCCTTTAAAATGTTTTATGCAATGCGACAAATGCCAGTTCAGACAACAGCAGCTACATTAAAGAGGCTGCTAGACTGTCTCTCAAGGAATTTAATATTAGTGACAGAGTTGTCTTAAACAGTAGTCCCACCACCCTAAATGCTGAGAAGGGAAATTACTTGCTGATCAATATTGAGGTTCTCTTTCTGGCCATTGGAGCTATAGTGAAAATACTGAAGAATTGGGTTCCTCTCCTTCACCCCACCTCATCGCTTCTCTTTGTTTCTCTTTCCTGCTCATCCTCACTCCCCCACCCCCCATTCCACATTCCCTCCAAAATCATTGCCATGGCCTCCAGACTTTGGTGACATTTGATGAAATATGGCTATGGATTGGGACCAGCTCCTGGTCTCCTCGCCTTGTCTATCTCCCATACAATGTCGCCATTGAATGCTTTGCACTTTTTATAATTTAAGTTGACCAGAGGCCATGTGTATCCACGGAGTCAGGCAGATTCCCTAGTAATAATTATTTGTTTGAATCAAACTTATAAAGTGCTTTCATGGTGAATTCAATACAGGCAGCATCACATCCACACCGTTTCACTGATGTCATCAATTAATCGAAGCCTAAATACTGAGGTCATTACACTGCTCTGGGTCAGAGACCTGTAATTAATTCTGGGTTTATTATGGTCAGATCTTGCAGTAAACTCCGAATGGATGAAGGAGCAGAAAAGGAATAAAATTTTCTTTTCAACAATACAGCCAATACTGACAAATATGACATGAACCTTCAGTGAATTTGAAAAATGAGAAATTACTATATTCGGATTCTGAATCAATCATTGAGTTACAAATTGTTCCAGTAAGGGTTAAATTAGCAATATCATGTGAAGAGCTGGAGTTTCTTTTTCTAAGATCAGGAAGTTAAACTTAAATCTTTGCATTTGGAATGTTTTCCCTCTGTCCTCGTGCAGAAAGTCTTTATTTGACCTCTTTACTCCCTACCACCAGCTCCTGCCCTCACAGCCAAAACTCTCGATGTTGGTAAGAAGTGCCAAATATTAACTTGGTGATCATGCACATATTTAAAATGATCTAACTGGTAATTTATGATGAGTTGCAGCTGTGAAAATGTTGACACCTCACACTGTGAATTAGGTGGAAACCTAAGTTTGTCAGAAACAAAAGGAAACAGATTGGCAAGTAAGTCTAGTATAATGTCAGATTTAAATCTGCTATGTTAGGGATCCAATATTGTGAAAGGGAAGTGCTGGCAGTTGTTGTAAGATTATGTCGGGGATGCCTCACGAAGGCATCCAATGGCAGTGTGGTGAACTATAACAGAGATGAGAACAATCACAGAAAACAACTGCTTGACTGGTTCAGAAATGCTTGGCTTATATTGAGAGACCAATCTTGAATCAGCATAAAACATCAAAAGTTTTTCAATGGTCGGTTGAATTTTGCTTGTTTTTTTAGTATGAAGGTCTTGCATAGCCCAGAAATGGCTATAAACAATAGTGACAATCTTAATAAATGGTTTTCTCTTCTTTTCACCCTGTACTGTCTCTTCCACACCGGAACCCCAGCATTCCCTCAGGGTGGTGTACTGTAGACATCCTGTGGAAGTCAAAAGAACCACATACCAACACGACCACGATGATTCATGATGCATCTTGAAAACAAATAAAGTCCCAGCAACATTTTCCTGATCATAGGACAGCATTGCCAATACACTCCAGGGGGATGGGTGGTGAAGGCAGCAATAACTAATAACATTAGCAAGATTACAGGACTGGGATTCAAGGTATACTGCTTTGTCATACCCCCCCCCCCCCCCGCCATTAACTTCACCATTACAAGGCTAAAATCGGGAGCATTGGAATCTTCACTGCTCACCTGGTGATTGGTTTAATTGCAACAATAGTCAAGAAGCTCAATATGATCAAAGAGAGAGCAGTTGATTGCCTGGCAAAAGAACTAACGTACCTATTTTCCACTCCCTTCACCATCACTGAGCTACGATGTTGGGCTACCTAGCAGTTACACTCCACGGAATGGACTACAGCAACTCATTACACTTACACTGAAACGACCTTTCCTGTCTATAATCTCTATTTCTGAAGAGAACAACGATCAGCTAAAGGTCTGTTACACCTGATTCTCACTTTGCATGGATATCTCTGTTCTTTTATTATCACTATGGCAAAATAATACGATTTATTAATATTGCACAGTCATTCACTAACTTAAGAAAACTAGTCGATCAGGCTTGGAAGATTGAATCTCAAGTCTGCGATTATTTTTTTTGTAAAATTGCTTTGGACTTAATTCTGGATAAGGTTACTGATGTTAAATGACTGAATTTGTGCTCTTTGATGAATTGCAGTTCTGGAAACATTGTCAGTGCAAACATTGAGGGAAATAGGAATGCAGGTTCTCCAGGATCAAGTGAAGTAATTGCAAAGTAAGTTTAGTTGCAGGCATGACTAAGTTAGTCATTATATCAGAATATGACAAACCATTAGGAAATAACTAGTGAGCTGGTAGTTTGTGCAATGTTATACAATGATCAATGGTAACAGATCGGACGCAATGAATTGATCAGCTCTCAAGAGGAACTTGCCTATGTTCACTCCCAAGTCATTTTACTATGTGATACTGCAAAACCTCTCCTTATGAATATTGTAGATTCCTTCTGAAGACCTCAGTTGAAGCTGCCTCCTCCACTATACCATTAGGCAGAACATTCCAGTTTCCGAACTATGCTGTTTTTTTAAAGCATTCCTTGTCACCATTGATTTATTTTGCTGATCATCTTAAATCAGTGTCCTTTTCTTCTCAAGCCTTTTTTAAATAGAATCTGCACAGTATGGAAACAGGCCACTTAACCCAATAAAACCACACCAACCCTCCACAGAGTAAACAATCCAGATGCATTCTCCTACCATTTACTCTACTCTATCCAAATCCCTCATGATTGTGAACAGGTGTAAAATGTCTTATTTATCTTCAGTTCTCCAAAAAGAGCAGCCCGAGCTACTTCAAATCATCCAAATAGTTGTCCTGTTACTCATCTCTGGTACCATTCTTGTGTACCTTTTGTGCACTGTCTCAAATCCCTTCCTGAAGCGTGCTGCATAAATACTAGACATGAGGGAAAAGCAGGACTGTTTATAACCATTTGTCATAATTTCCTTATTTTGCATGCCACGGTCCTATTTATAATGTTCAGAATCCTAATGATATCTTCAATCTGCACTGTCAACTTCATAATATGTGTGCATACACACAATATGTATAAAATATATTAAATATTAGACTGGGATCATTTAAGGAGGCATTGATACTTGTATCGAAAGAATTTAGCTTGTGTATAAAATGAACAAGGAGCAATCCAGAAAAGTTCTGAGTTGGAGGAGGGCTGAATTCAATGGGCCAAGAGGACATTTGAGCACAAATCTGGGCAATGTTCAGCTTCAGCTGTACAGTACAGCTTAACGTTTCCACAAGCAGGAAATGGTGACAAAAACAATACTCTCATTCCCTGCATGATGTTGCAAAGAATATGGATTATTGTTAACCCAAGTGAGAACCATGCAAATATACAATTCAGAGGGGAAATAAAGAATAAGGGAGACTGACAGCTAACTTTAAAACGGAATCTAAAAGTCATCATTAGTTACAAACAGTGAAAGGGTGGCAAAAGAATGAGTGGGGCCAATTATCATGAATCCCCTGTTTAAAATTCACAGGTGCAGGGGCCTGGCGTTGGTATTATGAAGAGGAAGTTCATGCCCAGTTCATGGTGACAAAAAGTAGTTGAGACTTGGATGAGATGAAATTTGACAGAATTTTAGAAAGGCTAAAATAAATCAAAATTGCAGATGCTGGAAATCTGAAACAAAAATGAAACTGCTGGAGAATCTCAGCAGGTTTGGCAGCATCTGTGGCGGGAAAGCAGAGTTAATGTTTTTGAGTCCTGTGACACTTGAGCATCTCCAGCTGTTTCTGCTTCATTTCGAAAGGCTGATTGTCATTGAGTGTTGGTAGCTGATAACAGCTGAATTGGAGACACCTGAGGATACAGAGAAGACGATCATTGAAGCTGCAGCGGTAATATCCACAACAACCTAATCCTGTCCAAATAGAGGCATGGAATCAGAGACTGGAGAATCACAACATTTAAAATACTTTTGTTCAAAATTGTCTGGATAAATCCAGCAACCAGATTCATCTTAGTGATGGGAAAGCTTCTAATGAACTGTAATCTCAGCCTCAAGCAACAATACTGGGAAATCATATGGACTAACTTTATATGCTAACTAGAAAATCTAATGTGTAACCTGTTTACCTAAATCATCTGATGACGGCTTATAAATCTGAATCTTCAGTTTTCTTGGGTATTTAAGCCGGTTTAGAAATGTAGAAAATAGGAGCAGGAGGAGTCCATGCAATCTTTCGAGCTTGCTCTGCCATTCATCACGATCATGGCTGATTGTCCAACTCAATAGCCTAATCATGCTTTCTCCCCATGACATTCGATCCCATTTGCCCCAAGTGCTATATCAAGTTCCTCTTTAATTGTAGTTGAAAGTGCTTGCTTGAAGTATCTTAATTTGTCCTTACGTTCAATTGAAGCTGAGAAACAACCATGGAGTCCAAACTCTGTCCAAATTCTGAGGAAGTTGACAATTTAAGTTCACGAGAAAAGAAAGTGACAGTCAAAGAGTAAGTTTGATCCAATGTACGACCATGTTATGCTTCAGCATGTGTTCAGTCTCTTTCTGAACCTGTGCCAAGCTTCAAAGTTTAAGTCTGTAGGATGTTGCTTGATTGGAACAGCATTTCCTCAATCAATATTATGTGTAGTGAGATTAGTAATTCCCAGGTTATTCCCATATATCTCCCCATGTGATTATACCAACTCTTTCAGGTCATTTAGATTTTCATCTGGAAGGTAACTCATCAGTTTATTCCAGTTTTCCAGAACTTCTTCATTGTTCAATTTAATTTGAGGAATGTCTAATTCACAATCATCTTGATGAGCTTTTGAACAAAATTCATCTCTTCAAGCCACAGAAGGGTCACAGAAATAGGTGGAGCAGTAAGCCATTCAGCCCCTTAAGCATGCGCTGCTGTTCAAAATGATGATGGGTGATTATCCAACTCAGTACTCTGTTCCATCATTCTTTGATCCCTTTAGTCCAAAAAAAATCTATGTTTTGGACTCAATCAATTTCTATGACAGTGAATTCCAAAGAGTCACCACTGTCAGGGTGAAGAAAAGTTTCCTCATCTCAGTCCAAAATGCCAGAGCCAGTCTCCTTAGACCGTGAGGCCTGGTTCGGGACTCCCCAGTCATGGAGAACATCCTTCCTGGTTATCTCATTCTGGACATAAACACTGACTCGTGCTGCATCTTGTGATCTTCGCCTGGGTCATGTATGGGGACGGTTGTTCTCTGTATTGCCACACTTTGACAGTGCAAGTTAACCTCTTGCTGATAGCAAGCTGGAAGCAAGGTAGCCATTTGTTGCGAATAAAGAGATAGGACTGAGTGCTCACTGCCCATATTCAAAATGGAAGAATGAGCTACTGAGGAGAGATATTAGAGAACTTTTTGTAGCTTTAACGGTGGACACTGACAGGAATTACTGACTCCCGTAGAACACACAGGGAATCAGCAAAGGTGACCCAAAGTGCTGATTCCTAATTACACATATTGCACTTTCCAAATGACAACAGCTCAGTGGTTGAGGGGTTTTCCTTTTTTAAAAATTAAAAAGTTCAGCGATGTATGACACACCTCTGGAGTAGGTGGGACAGGAATCCAAGTCTACTAAATCTAATTTAGGAACTTAAGCCTACTGACCAAGGGTAGGGAGACTATCATTCTATCATCAGAGGTCTGTTTTGCATCTCTATACAGAATTGGTGCAATTGCCGTTAATTGCTTCATTAATCCCTGAGGATGTAAATAAGAAGCCACTTGTCAGAGCATTGTGCGTTGCTCAGGTGCCACTGAGTACAATGCTGGTCTTTGAGTCGGAGGGTTCAAGATCTACCCTCGGGGTTAGAATACACTAATTGATACTGCCACGGCAGTGCAGTCCTGAGATAATCCTGCACATCAGACGTGTATGAGGCATTAAACCAAAGCAACTCTGCCCTCTAATGGGACCCTTATTACTTTGAATTAAAGTGAGATTATATCTGGTGTCCTGGCCAATATTTATCGATCAATCCCGATGAGCAGACCATCTGGTCATCATCTCCTTCCTGCTTTTCTCACGGTACACAAATTAGATATCACATTTCTGACATGTGACTACATGATCAAAAGTACTTCGGTTGTTGTATAGAGCATCTCTGATTGAAAATTGGCTTTGTCAGAACCTGCATGTATTATTACTCAACTTGGCCGTTCATTTTTCACTCTCTTGACGCTCTGTTGTAAGAAAGCGCTCCTTTCCAACTTCCACCAAAGGAGAATGAGACAAAGCTCAGTGCTGTAACATTTCACTTTATACTAACATCTGGATCAAACTGAAATACCATTCAATGCAAATAAAAAACGAACTGAACCAGTTTTAAAGGATTAAAACAAATTATATTTTTCGCCAAAGGAGTGTATTGAAATATTTCAATGGTTCTCATTGTGTCAAGTACAAGCAAACAGTGGAGTCTGTTGCAATCTATTTTATCTTGTCTAAAGAATAGGCTGAGGAAAAGCATTGCAGGCTCTTTAAATTCGAGAATGAGGAAAGGAGTACAGTGTGGGACAGTGACTAACAGCAGGAAAATTATTCTTCAGATTAGAATAGATGTGTAGTAGAATATACAAAAATGATAGAATGAGAGAAGCTAAAGTGGGATATTGTCAGCGGAATGTTTTATAAGCTTGTTAATATCGGGTCAGTCAGGATCTTATTGAATGGTGGAACAGGCTTGAAGCGCCAAGTGATATATTCTCATTTACTGTTCATACCTCGAAAAAATTTTGCTAGTTACTCGAGCGGAGGTGTTAAACACATTTTAAACTGTTACTTGGGCACATGCTGATATTTCCGTCTATGATTCCCTGGGTTTGATAATATGTAGTTGACAGTGGCCCCAGGGGTTCTGCACTTGTTTCAGAGATCTGGAAAGAGATGTTTAGGATACTCTGAGGTGGCATTAAGATGTTATATAAATGCGCAACTTTTCTACTCTGCGAGGGTAGAGAGGATTTTGCTCTCTATCAAACCTGTGCATCATTTGACTTCAATCTGCTTTTCTTTGTTGCATTATTGTATGGAGTTTATTCTCTTAAGTCAATAGCCTGGGCTTTGCCCAAAGTTTAAGAGGTTTTTACTCACATTGGTGAGTTTCTGTATCCCATGAGGTAGATTCATTGCAGTCAGTAATGGGAAATATAGCAGATCAAATATAATGTTGTTAATTGTTATTACATTTTTTAACATGGATAACTATGTGCTGTTCTATGAACCTCAAGATTTAAAAGCCTTTTCAGTGGAGCCACTGCTGATTTAACCAATGCGCTATACTGGTGAACTCACTGATACTGAAACCTCTATAATCTGGGACAATGATGAAATAGAAACTGACTGGAACTGCAACTTATCAAGACAACTAGGGATCAGCGAGAGGTTGGGGCCGAAGCTTAGAATACAGAGGCACTGCCATCCCATACACTCATTGACACAGTTTCTCAAGATGAATTATGATGTGGTTCTGCACTATTCGGTTCTGATCTCTGTGGTTTGTGGGAAAAAAATGATATCTGCTAGAAGACAAATACAAAGCTCTCTTGCGATAATGTGACACAGAATCAAGTGAAATTTGGAGTTCTCCTTATGGGGCTTCTTTCGTCCTTTCAAGTGGCAGCTGAATTTGGTGATCAGGTATCAGTTACTATCAAATTGGATGAAATCTTGATAGTGATTCCTTTATTTACATTTCCCTATCTCTGAGGTTTGCCCCATTTCTTTATTAAAGGGCCAATGGGTGTGAGATCTCTTTAGTGCTGTCCATAGGATAGCCGTGCTGCTGCCACTGTGCAACTTCATATTGATATCTGCCTTTAAAAACAATCTGAATCTATGGTGAAATACTGGTGTCAGAACTAACCGGGATTCATAATAGAATGACTAATTCTTCAACTGCTGCAAACCAATATGGGCTAGATTTTCAAACTGTCATTACCATAAAGGTGCTTTTGGTGCCACATTCAGTATTCAGAATGACAATTAGGTTTTCTATGAGTGCAGAATTTCTCTCTATTACTTTAAATAATAGTGTGCTGTGTGTATGTGCATGTGGTTTGTTTCTATTTATTTCTGTTTCTCAATGACTTTGAAATTATTGTTGTATAGGATAAAAGGCAAATTAATGTCTCCACAAGGACATTGTTGCTGGTTTTCCTCTGAGACCAGTGCCGAACTTTACCAGTTCATTGTAGGCCTGATACATTATAGTTAAGTTTCACCTCTGCCAGCTGGTACAACATGGAAATTTGAGTATTGATGAAAATAAAGTTTTTTTATTGAAGGCTTTAATATTGTACTTATCAGGACACTCTCAAGAATTCCAGTGGAAAGGGAGAAAGCATTTAATCTGTCTGGGTAATGAGTGCTGATTGGTAAAGGCATGGAGAGTGGACCAGGTGATGGTTGGCAGTTAACTGCCAATGCTTGTTGTGATTCGACTAAATTGGTGATGGCCATTCTCTGTCTCATTTGGCATGACAATACCTTGACCACTTAGGTAACCTGCCAATTGAAAACATAACAAAGTTCAGTTGTCAACTGTCCATCACCAGCTGACCAGTCCATTTTTCCATTGGGAACATCTCGATCAATCATTGTGCACTTTCCAAAGCATCAGAACTCTTTTCTTGTTCAGTATAAAATGCTGTTTCCCTTTATGTCAAAATATTTCTGAATTTGCAAACAATCGTTTGAATTTGGGAACCTTTTGTGAATGGAGTATCCAACATCCAGCTGATATGATTAAAATGGAATCCAATTTTCGAATTTGAAATGATTTAACCCCCTGACAAGCCCACTTTGTTCATGAAGATCCTCTTTGAATATTATATCAGTCTGGCTGTTGAAAGACAGCTTTGGAAAGTTGTTTACTTTGGTTAATTTCTATTTAATGAATTGCTGAAACGGTGCAAAATGCATTCTATTGCATTTACAAAAATAAGATATCTTGTGAAATCAGGAGATGTGCACAGTGCAAAGAAAAATCCCATTTACTGCTGGCCGGGACAAGACTGGTAAACTTAAACTTGTGCTCATAGAGAAAGGACTGAGATCTTAACAGGCTCATTATCATCTACTGTATTGAGTTTAAACTTATGTCTATCTCTAAATTCTTCAAAGCCTTGATCCACGCTGTCTCTTGTACCCCTTATATACACATTCTGTTCTTTGGTTCTCTGATTGCTTTATATCTTTTTGTCCATGAGTATGGCCAAGCCCCCTTAATTAGCTGATAAACGTCGTCAGATGCCCTCTGGTACTCATTCTCTCTTTGAAAGCTTGCTTAAAAACCGGTTTCATGTTTTTGGTCATGGTCCTAACTCTTCTGATACATGCCAATAAACTTGCCCTGTTTGGCATTTGGTGCATCCTTTTCTAGTTTGGAAGGTCGAACTCGAATAAATATAGGGTTAAAGACAGGATTCTTGGCAGTGTGGAGGAACAGAGGGATCTGGGTGTGCAGTACATAGATCCCTCAAAATTGCCATACAAATGGATAGGGTTGTTAAGATCGAGTTTGAGAGCCGCGAGGTTTTGCGACAGCTCTACAAGTCCCTGGTGAGACCACACTTGGAATATTGTGTCCAGTTCTGGTCGCCCTACTGTAAGAAATATGTAGAGGCTTTGGAGAGCATTCAAATTTACCAGAATGCTGTCTGGACTGGAGGGCTTGCCTTATGAAGAAAGTTGGAATAAGCTCAGACGTTTCTCTCTGGAGAGAAGGAGGAAAAGAGGAGACCTGATTGAGGTATACAAGATAATGAGAGGAATAGATAAATTCAATAGCTAGACACTTTTCCCCAGGGCAGGATTGACTGGTACAAGAGGTCATATTTTTAAGATATTAGTAGAAAGGTATAGAGGAGACGTCAGAGGTAGGTTCTTTCCGTGGAGAGTTGTGAATGCATGGAATACATTGCCAGTGGTGGTGGTGGTGGAAGCAGAGTCATTAGGGACTTATAAGCGACTGCTGGACATGCACATGTTTAGCAGTGAGTTGAGGGGTGTGTAGGTTGTTATTATATTTTACATTAGGATTAAACCTTGGCACACCATCGTGGGCCAATGGGCCTGTTCTGTGCTGTACTTTTCTATATTCTATGTTAAAGCATCTCATAAATGTGAGTATTTAATGTCCACTTTGGCAGATTTAATTGATTCTAATTGGAATGTAACTGCCAAAGCTTTAGCAAAATTGAATCAGCAAACAGCTTCAAACTGTGCACACATCCATCATATAACATTGCTGCTCCACATTAACTTTTCAAATGCACTGCTCCATTCCAAATAGCGGACCACCCGTTCCCATTCATAGAAATTTGTTTCTGATGGATGGAAGTGGTTGTTTCGGTACTTCTGCCATTTTTATTGAACTCATCTCAAGTTACACTTTACAATTTAACACTCAGGACAAGACTGTTTGTGTTAAGCTTTATCAATTTTGACCACTTTGCCAGCTCTTCATGTTCTTGAATATTGGAATGGGACTGGGTTCTATAAGCCCTCTAGGGACAGGCTGCAGGTCATTAGGTGGATAATAATAAGGGAAGGCTCTCATATTTCCACGTCCATAGTATTTTATTGATCCCAAATTCGGGAAAGGATGGCCACTCAGGTGGTCAATGTAGAGTTTACTCCCGCCAATGCTGGCAGTTTGTTCGCAGAAGGTGGGGCCTCCATTGTGTGGGAGACCTCCTCCTGCATCCTAGAGACACGCCTGCAGGATGTCCCTCCTAATGAAGTACCTTATGGCTCATAATAGGGCCCCATCTGCATACTGGAACAGTCTCCTGTCCATGGTGGCGATCATTACGGGAACTGGAAATCAGAGTAAGTGAGTGAAAGAAGCCGTGAGGGCTAGAGTGTTCACAACAAACCCAGGACCAGGTTGGCAGTTCCTATTGAGACCATTAATAAGTCATTAAGGTCCCCCAATTGGTGCATGGACACTGGGTTACTCCTACTCCTAGTAAGGGTACTGTGATTACTGCTGTTTCAGTGCTATCAAGCAAATAGTGAAGTGTGGCCATCTAATAAAATCATTTACATTCAGTGCTGAATACTTGAGACTTTTTTGTGAGAAACTTTATAATTCTTCTCGATGTTCTTAATACACTTTTTGTTTCATACAATGGTGATTTTCTACACAGGATTACAGAGGAAAAACAGACAATTTGGCACAATCAGTTCATGCCAGCGCTTAAGGTGTTTCACTCAAGATGTTCCACTCAAGGTGTTTCACATCTTTCCTCATCTAAATCGCCCATTGTAATTCTCTATTCCCATCCCTTCCAAGTGCTCGCCTTGAAATACATCTAAACAATTGATTTCTACTATTCCGACTGGTCACATATTCCCCGTTCTCATCATTCTTTCAGTGAAAAGGTTTCTTCTGAATTCCCTTTTGGATTTCTTGAGGTACTGTCTTATATTGACAGTCTCTAGTTATGTTCTACCCCGTAGTGAAATGTTTTCTCTGTACCTTCTCTTTTCAAAACCTTTCATAATTTTAGAACTGTCATCCTTCTTTTCAAGAGAGAAGTGAACAGCGCAACAATTCTTCCATGATAAACACAGCCAGAAACTTGTGTAGCATTCTTATAAATCTTCTCTTCACTCTCTCTCATACATTCTATAATATGTCAACTCGAACAGCAGGCAATACTCTTAATTATAGTCAACCAAATTTCTATAGTGACCCTACTTTCAAATCTATCCCTTTAGAGATAAAGCTTCGAGCCTTGTTTTCATTTTTATGGCCTTTGGAACCTGTGGTGAAATTGTTAGTGACTGATGTAATTGTCTGAAATCCCTTTGTTTGTCTCCCTCACTTAGACGTGCATCTTTGAATAAATGACCTGCACATTATTCATACCAAGATGTAACACCTCACGTTTATCTGTGTGGATCTTCATTTGCTAATTATTTGAACATGCCGTAAATTAATTAATGATCTCTAGCAACTTCTTGTAGTCCTCAGAATTGGCTACATTTCAACATTTCTTTCCAATTTGGTGTCATTGAATTGCTAATTATTTTTCTCGTAATTACATACAATATTAATTTGCAGTTTTACTTTATTTTGTTTTGAATTTTTAGAGAGGTGCAGTAATCCACACGGTAACTATAACAACTAAATGTAGAATGACAGATAGATGAAAATTATTACACACACAGGACTAATTAATAGACTCTATTAACTTCAAGGTCAAAACAGGGAATTATTTTTTACACGAATGATATGGTGAGATTATCCGTAGTGCAATAACTTTTTGTCCATTTCTTTTTTGTTGCAGTTTATTTCCCCAGGTCTTTCTGTGCTACTGGTATGAAATTGAAAAGCCACCCATCCTCCATTTTAAACTAAATGATAATAAAAAAAAACAGCGTTTATATAAAATGTAACATGATTTATGAAACCATCCCTCTAGGCTTATACATATTCACAGCCATATAGAGTTATATAGGGAGAGGCTGAATGAGCTTGGGCTGATTTCCCTGGAGCGTTGGAGGCTGAGGGGTGACTTTATAAAGGTTTATAAAATCATCAGAGGCATGGATACAGTTAATAGACAAGGCTTTTTCCCTGGGGTGGGTGGAGTCTCATCTAAACCTATACTCGTGAGAACAGGTTTAGAGTGAGAGGGGAAAAAGTTGAAAGTACCTAAGGAGTAACTTTTTCATGCAGGGGATGGTGTGTATGGAATGAACTGCCACAGGAAGCAGTGGAGGCTGGTGCAATTTCAACATTTAAAAGGCATCTGAGTGTGTAGACGAATAGGAGAGTTTAGAAGGATATGGGCCAAGTACTGGCAAATGGGACTAGATTAGTTTCGGATATCTGGTCAGCATAGGCAAGTGAGACTGAAAGATCTGTTTCCAAGTTATACATCTCTATGACTCTATGACCTACCCCTTTGCTCTTAATGTACTAGTCAAATCTCTTTGGATTATCTTTAACATTATCTCCCAAGGTTATCTCATTTTCCTTTCTTGCCCTCCTCATTTCCCTCTTTACAATGTCCCTGCACCCCTTGTAATCTTAGGGATTCACTTGATCTCATTTCTCTATATCTAATATACGATTCATTCTTCATCTGAACCAGAGCCTCAATATCTTTATTCCTCCAGTGTTCCCTCCTCTTACCAGCCTTATCTTCACACTAACAGGAATATCACGCCTCCGAACTCTCGTTATCTCACTTCTGAAAGCCTCACTCTTGCCGGCCGTCCCTTGAGCTGCAAACAGTCTACTCCAATCAACTCTTGAAAGTTTTTGTCTCATCCTATCAAAATTTGCCCTCGCCCAATTAAGAACTTTAACTTATATATAATGCCAATCCTTTCCATAAATATTTTACAACTAATCGAATTATGACCCCGGCCCCAAAATGCTCCTCTACTAACCATTCAGTCACTTGCCCTGCCTTATATCACAAGAGTAGGTCAAGTTTGCTCCTTCTGTGATAGTTACATCTACATATTAATGAAGAAAATTGACTTTAGCACTTACTAAATTCCTCACCATCCAAGCTCTTAAGACCATGGCTGTCCCACTTTATGTTTGGAAGGTTGAAATTTGCTATTATTACAATCCTATTATTCTTACGTATAAATAAGATCTTTCGACATATTTGCTACTCAATTTCACTCTGACTACTGGGGGGACTATTACAATCGCATCAAAATAATCATGCTTTTCTTATTTCTGAGTTCCATCCACATAGCTTCACTGGACCATTCCTCAGAAATCCCTTGTGTTAGAACAGTAGTAATGTTTCACCACAAGAAAAATTGACTCCAATCTCCTTTTAGCTCTTCCGACTTCTGCCGTACTTTTGATGATGGGAGGGGCTTTGAACATAAATTATTCAACTTACTGGTGATGGTTAGTAGCTGAAAATAAAAATACTATGGGTGACTTGGGTGATGGGAAATAAAAGGTTACATTGTGTGGAAGGAAAATTCTGGATAGAAACAAGAATTTTAAAAAACGAACTCCATTCAGTGTTTGGAGTCCTTGTTGGTTCAACATGTGCTTTGGTCTATAATGCAAAATTACAGAAAAATATTAAAGCAATTTAAAATAAAATGTTAGGATATTGGAAGAACAGCTAAGTGCTTCAAAGCTTGACAGACGGCTTGTGGGAAAGGACATGGAAAGCAAGAGGGTTTCCAGAACTTCTCATCTCTGCCTTCCCTGATCGAAATCAACCTGTGATTTATAATTGTTGAGGATTGTTATTCATTAATATCGGTGTGTCAGATAGATCTCAGTCTCAGGGAGGTGTGACCTGCTTCTTTGTTTTGTGATGAACTCAGGGGAACATACAATAGTAAGGGGTTAAACCCAAAGGGGTGCAGGAGCAGAGGATCCCCCCTGTGTATGTGCACAAATCAGGGAATGTACCATGACACATGGACAGAAGAGCAAATAAACCCTACTTCATCACCCTACGCTGTAGAGAACAAACACACAGCAATTATGTCAAACTGAAATAAAAAGTCTCTTGTCTCACCTGGAATGTTGCATCTAGTTTCAGGTGCCACGTTTTTGAAAAAAATGCAAAGTTATGAGATTGGGTGCGTGACTGATTCACAACACTATTCCCGGGATGATACACCTCACCAACTCTGAGAAATTGGGACTGTTCTCCTCTGCTGATAGTTTCCAGACTCTGTGACCAGTTGCTGTGATTGGTTCTCAATTCCGTCTTGTGTCATATTGATCTCAATGGCTGAATATTTCAGGTACTCACGAGCTGTGCCTTGCCTGATCACAACGACCTCTGTTTTATTATTTTTGAGGGTTGCTGTTCAGTAATATCTCTGTATCAGACAGATCTTAGTCTCATTCCCTGGGATTCGACAGGTGTGGTGTGTCAAGTAGATCCCAGGAATTGTGTTCCATGAGATTTATGTGTGAGAAAAACTCCAGTTCTGAGATTCCGCCCTTGGATTGTGCACGTGTTGTGTCTGAATACCTGACTGAACGTTGACATTTTTGGCTGATGAATGTTTAGTTGGGCGCTTTAGGTGGCGATTTCTGCATTACTAACCCAGGCTGCCCTGACATTGGGAGTACTTTTAGTTTAGACAGTGTAGAGTAAACTTTCAAACTCCGTTGTCTGCCTTTTTTCGGCTTCTGGTGGAGCCGATAAAATTATCATGAGGTGACCTGAGGCCGTGACCCTTGGTGCAGAAGCGGAAATGTTCTCTAATCATTCTGCCTCTGGAGTGTTCCATCAGGCATATCGTGTGAAAGATGTATTTACATTAGTGGGCTGCATGGTAGCGCAGCATTAAACTAAATGGCTGGATAAAATACAATCAAACAGAACAAGTGAAAGTATTTGGCTGGGAAAGGAGTAGGATGTGGGAAATGTATTATTACTGACTGGCCTTGAAGAAAGAATTAAGCAAACTCAAGGTTAGTGCATATTCATTCGAGATTTATTAACCATTTCAGAAAGCATTTTTATCCAAAAGGTTGATGTAAAAGCTAACAGAAGTGAATATAATGGCTGGATGCCACATTGAGACGAGAACACATGCGCTGTGAGCTGGGAATTTTCTGTCCATCAGTAACAGTCACAAGAAAGGGAATACAAAGTCTCATCAGAAAGGGTAGGCAACATTCTGAGTAAGGAACAAATAAAAACAAAACAAACGGGCTTCAAACAACTGGGAAGCTACAAATTCTTCCAACCACAACCATCTCAAAGATATCAAAGTAAAAAGGAAGATCCATCAATAATTGTCTCAGTTACACGCTGATAAACTGAAGTAATCTCACTGTGAGAGACAGCAACAGGACAGATTGGAGATTGGGAATTCAGAGACCTTGATAAGCAGATCAGGAAAATCAAAGGGGTCCACAATTCATTCACTTAACCTGGAAAAGAGAGAGAAAGCAATGACGCAGATATTTATGATCAGGGACTTTCTGATATAATGTTTATTCAATGGCACACTTAGAGATTTCACAAAACATATTGGGCTGCTTGGTGTGAGAAAGATGTGATTATTCTCACCTTCACCAGAGTGACGGCAGCGCTGTAGAAAATACTCAGGAAGAACAAGGTGATGAACGTGGAAGCAGTTGTCCAGATGTTGCTGTTATCATCCTCATAGTCTTCAATCCAAGTGCGATCTATTGAATCTATGAATATAAAGCCAAGAGAATGCATTTAGATTGTTTATTGATCCATATCGATCTATCTGCATCCAAGTCATGTAATTAGAGACCATTACATCTTCATAAAGCAGTCAGGTATTTCTCAAGTGTGACTCTTATCTGTATCTATTAGTGCGTTATTGACTCAGCAAGAAATTACAAATACTAACTGCACATGTTCTTTCTTCATTGTCCATGTCAGAACGTTTTAAATTATTTTTCTTTTCATCTATTATTTAAGGATATTATTATTTGAGGAATGCTTATTACGAATGATGATTTTAATTATAATCATTATATTTTAAATATAGGCTGTGACAGCACTTTAGTTGAAAATTGTGGCCATCACTGAATAAAAGTTCAAATGTGATTCTCATCTTTTATATTGGTGACCAATTGCTTGGCAAATCATGAATATAAGTGACATCACAGTCAGGACATTGCTTCATATTTTAGTTTTTAAGATCTGTATATTTAGGAATAAATTTTTGTCCGTGTGTCCCTTAATTTATTTGATCTATTGCTTGGTGTGTTTGGTTTCCCTTTAATGTTTGTGTATGTGGTTATGAGAGTCTCTTACTTCACTCTCGCCCATGTTGGATTCTGTGCATCAATAAACATATTCCTGTTCCTTTACTGCTGGTGTGCTCATGTGTTTGTGCACCTAATTTTTTGTCTTTTCACATTATGTAAGCATCATCATGCTAATATGCCACTTCCTTGCTGCCTATGCTTCTCTTGTAATGTCTTTGTGAGTGTTCACTTTTCATTAGTGCTGTCTAAAATGTGTGCTTATGTGTCTGTTTCAGATCCTACATAAACTAGGTTATTTTCATGTTTATGCTTAATAAATGTTAGCATGCAATGTTATGTTTTGATGGATGTTTATATTTATATGATGATGTTTGCTTGTGTGGCAATCTTTCCCAAACCAGCTCCTGATCAGCTTGTTTGTGCTATTGTTTGTGGATGCTTGCTGATCCTTGTGCCCATTATCCTTATTTAATAAACGCCCCTCTATTTGTTCATCTATGCACTTGTGTGTCTGCATGTGAGACTCTGAATTTGTGTGTGCGTGTGGTATTGTATACATGCTGATCAATGTGGTTTAAAAATAACTAATTAAGCTGCCTCTGTCATCGTATGTTTGTGATTCTGAAAATTGGAAAATAATGATATTAATATTTATCTCTGTGCACTTACGTGCCTGTGTGAGTTGACATGTGGGAGGACATTTTTCGGAATTTGTATCTGTGTGTTCATGTGTGTATGTCTGTACGCATTGTGCTGTATGAATGTATATGTATTCATGCCCATTTGTGTGTTACCGTGTGTCGATGTTTCTCATGGTTATGTGTGAGTACTCCTGTTCATTTGTGCAAATGATTTTCTTTCGGTGTATGTGAGTTTTTGTATAAGCTTAGGTGAGTGTTCAAGTACCACTTGCATGTGTGGCTCTGTGCGAGTATGCGTGTGTGACATCTTATCTATATGCACATTTGAGTGTGCACATAAATATGTGTCTTTAGGTGAGAGCCCGTATATGTGTCATTACGTGTGTATTTGCGATCATCTCTCTGTATCTGTTCTTATACCAGACTGTAATTTTTATTATTCTAATATTTTTTTCTAATTTTAATGCATTGCCCATAATTAGATTTTGACCTTGGTGTTGCAGGAATCATTTCCCATCTTTGTGCAGAGATAAGCGTTTTATGAGCAACTCCTCTGTTGCAGTGATAGAACTTCTGTCTCTGAGAGAAAAGGCGTGAGTTCAAATCCCCACTGCCCCAGAGATAACATTTCTGAATATGTTTATTAGAAAATGTCTACTTGTGTTCTGTATGTGAAACAAAATGATATCAGGTATTCGAATACCAGAATTGATCCCATGTGTTCCAGAAAACTGAGACAAAACTATGGAATTCAAACTGGGACGATGCAAACACCAGTTTTGGATTATGGGAATCAATGTTATCATTTGTTAACAGAGCCAAGCGTGTCTAACATGCTTCAAAGGTATTGTTTTGCATGGAAATGTTAAATCTTTGGACAGTAAGCAAGAAGCTGACTGTCCCTGTTAGCAACTGGGTTACATTACAGAGGACATCTACCATGAAAACTCTTCACAGGGAGCAAGAGGACAGACCATTCATCGTTCCCCTCCCCTCTGCTCCACAACAACTTATCTGTTGATTCTCTTTGGTGTGAAAGTGAAGATACATTCTGTCAACTCATGCGCTGGCGCAAGATCCCTGGCAGTTCCCCAGCGGTGCTTCTTACTCCTGTGTGGTGGGACATGATGGGCGGCACGGTGGCACAGTGGTTAGCACTGCTGCCTCACAGCGCCTGAGACCCGGGTTCAATTCCCGCCTCAGGCGACTGACTGTGTGGAGTTTGCACGTTCTCCCCGTGTCTGCGTGGGTTTCCTCCGGGTGCTCCGGTTTCCTCCCACAGTCACAAAAGATGTGCAGGGTCAGGTGAATTGGCCATGCTAAATTGCCCGTAGTGTTAGGTAAGGGGTAAATGTAGGGGTAAGGGGTGGGTTTCGCTTCGGCGGGTCGGTGTGGACTTGTTGGGCCGAAGGGCCTGTTTCCACACTGTAATGTAATCTAATCTAAATCTAAAAAAATCAAAGGTTACATTCAAACTGTTCGGCACTATTTATGATTGGTATGTTCCAATCAAATTTAATTTTAAAGTGTCTTAAATTTACATTTCCAATTGGTGCAATTTGGCAGTTTAAAACTGACATGAATTTTGTAAGAATGTCCAATCGGGGGAATCAAAAACACCAAGTTCAAAACTCGTGCCCGACCCTTGACATAAAATGTGCATTGTCAGATTTTGTCATAGAGGGATTTAGGATGGATAAGGTACTTGGTGGAATCCTGCAATGAGTGAGCTTTAATCTGTCTCTGACCCAGGGTATATCTGAGCAGAGAACATTAACTGCACAAGACACTTGTTACAGACCTGTTAGTAATTCACTTTAACTACACAGATGGAATGTAAGTCAGAGTGAGAAACAACTAATGCCCCCAATGGTGTTGGTTCATTTCCAATCAAAGCCTGCCATTGATGTAACTGAATCTGGATTACACATGGGATCCTTTGTGCTTTAATCTCACCGCTCACCTTTCTCCTTGTGGATGGTACACCACACATTCAAATCTAACGCCACTCAGCCAGGCTTCAGTAGAAATGTCTAATTTGCTGATCACGCTGTCGGGATTCTGTCCAGGCTGCTCAGCAATCTCTGATTTCAGAGGCTTCTTTTCTTGTCTCCAGGTCACATTGACTCCAGAAGGAAGATTGGACACAACGCAGGTTAACGTCACCGCCGCCTCCAGTAAGACTTGTTCTACTGGCGGTGGGAGGATTTTAACGGTGTTAGGGTGGCACTCGGTATCTTCTATGAAACAAAAATCAAAGTCAATGAAAAATGCCCCTTTCTGATACAAACAGCCAATCTTCAGATTACTCCTTCACAGGGTGAAGACACCACCTTCAAAATGGCAACTTCAACTATTGCTGAAACGATGCTTACTATTGTTGATGTATTTTGATCTGTGAAACATTTGTGATTACCTATAACATACCCTGTGTAATTATTGCGAAAGAACACTGGCTTTGTAACAAGTGAAACCTGTGAAAAAAGTAAAATCATCGAAGATACCATCATGTAACCCATGGAATCATCTTTCTTTCGGAGTTTGTCTCTCACTTAAGACCATCCATTGATACTTGTGACAAGAGTAATCTGAATATAATGAGTTCATTTCCATGTTCATAACCCTTAGGTACAAGTCCTGCTGGTCACACTGACTGCCAAATCACATCCCAAATTTTGGACAGATTATAATAAATAATAATTATTCTCTTTGCAGAGTTCTAAAGTGTTACAGGAGCAGTGAACAGCCATGGAAATTCTGTTCATTATATTTAACATGATCAAAAATACTTTGCGTTATTGGTGTGATGTCATTCTCTAATTTATGTCATTGTTCCTCGTGGGCTGTGTTTGGAATAGATCTGAAAACAAGACACTGAGTACAGCATTGGATATCGAGAA
This sequence comes from Chiloscyllium plagiosum, assembly GCF_037043375.1. Taxonomy (NCBI): domain Eukaryota; kingdom Metazoa; phylum Chordata; class Chondrichthyes; order Orectolobiformes; family Hemiscylliidae; genus Chiloscyllium; species Chiloscyllium plagiosum. The sequence goes on along the minus strand of NW_028270180.1, from coordinate 63,634,840 downwards.
GGACACCCATCTCCTTAAGTCTTTCCCTCCATTCAGTTAGTTCATAACTGGTCTGTACTTTCACTTTATTTACCAAGCTGCATTTTTTAATTTCTTCATAGAGCAGGGGAGAAAAAAAACAAACAAAAGCGTCTTAAATTAATCTACAAACGCGATGGAAATGTCACTAATTTTATAGACATCCACTACTCACTGTGTAAACATCGCCACCCCAAACCAGGCTAAATCAGCCTGTCTCGAGTTCCTAGTTCATTCATCCCTATTGTAGCATTCCCACCAGAATTTACTCTCCTGCCTCATCCACTAATTACAGAGAGCATCTTAAAGAAGCTCAGTGAGATCACATTTATCCCAGTTCATCAAATGTGATAGCCACTTGGTCTGTGGTCTGATCCCATAAATGAAGTTAAAGAGCTCAGTACCAGATAAAAATCGATGTCGTGCAATGTCCAACCAACAGGTCATTCCTGAGCAGGGAATGAAGCATTGAACGCATTTTGATTTATTTTCAACTAAGGGTCACTGCATATGTTAACCACGTCAATTTGATAGAGGATCAGAATAAGGCTGTTCGGCCAATCCAGAGTTTAGATCAGAATGATGCTGGAAAAGCACAGCAGGTCAGGCAGAATCCGACGAGCAGGAAAATCGACATTTCAGGCTAAAGCCATTCTCCTGCCTTCTCCCCGTACTAAACAAGAGCCGATCTATCTCTGGCTTGAGTACACACAATGGCCTGGCCCCCACAGCCCCCTGCAGCAACATGTTCCACAGATTCATCACCCTCTGGCTGAAGAAACCCTCCCCATCTCAGTTCTAAACGGTGCCCCTTTGACCCTGAGACTGTGCCCTTGGGTCCTAGTCTCGCCTACCAGTCAAAGCATCTATTCCACATTCACTCGACCTCAGTCTCTCAGTATTTTCTATGTTTCAATCAGATATCTCTCCAATATCCCCCTCCACCCCAAACTTATCCTTGAAGCAGCTACCAGGCAAGCATTCAGCACTCTGAATGCCTCTCCCAGCATGGTCAGGCAACAAACTATTTAACAAAGCTCACTGTCTATATGTCTATCTTCAACAGAGAGGAAACATGCTTTTCTGACTTGCCAAAAGGTTGAATTATGAGCAATGCTAATGTAACACTCAAACTGAAATGAGATACGTGGCATGTTGGGAAACGAGAAGCTGTACCATGCTGTTTACTACGCCTGATAAATTAGTGTGTTTGATTCACATCCGAGTTCAGAGTGATTTGTAGCTCTCTCAGTCTGTGTCTCTTACCCTGGAGTGCGGTGATGTTTTTAATTTGAGTGTTCTCTCCATGAGTGACCTGGCAGGTATAGACCGCACTGTTGTACCATTCACCATAAGGGACCATCAGCCGACTCGTCACCGAGAAGTTCCTGTTCGCCTCACACACGGGAGACGTGAAGAAGCCAGAATCCAAGCGTCGGCCATTTTTCAACCAACTCACGGAGATTGACTTCGGATGGAACTCGATGATTGAACAGACGACGGTTGCAAACTTGCTGCTTGCGATTTCTTCACTGGAGCTCACAGTTAGGAGAAGGGTTGGTGGGAGAATATCTGGACCTTTAGGAAACACATCGCATACATTATCCGACGAATTTCATAACAAATACAATCAGTTCTCATATATCAAGATTTCGTGTGGTTAATGGATACAAGAATCATAATTGTGCAGAATGCTGGAGAAGCTGGGATCCACACAGAAAGATCAGCAGGACAATGTGAAAGGCTAAACTTAGAGGACACAGCAAGGGAGTCAAGGAGGCATAGAAACTATAGGCCGGTAACATCAGAAGGGAGATAGCAACGTTGGATGGTATTCGTTTTAATGACAGAGTCTGATGAACAAGGCAGACGAATTACTGGCATAAATGAAGATATGATGCCGTTGCTATCACGGAGACATATTGAGAGCCGGGCAGGAGTGGCAATTCAATATTCCAGGGTTTAGTGCCTTCAGGCGAGACAGGGAAAGATGGAAAATGATGGGGGCGGGGGTGTGCGGTACAGAATGTTGCTTCTGTCGCAATTCTGACAAGAGTATTTTAGGCTGTAAAGAGAAATGAAATCATGGATACCTCCTTGAACAAAGGCAAATGGACAGTACTTCAAAACCAAAACACAGCAAACATAACTACTGGGAGAGCACGATAGACCTTACTATTGGTCCAAAAGACCAAGTGCAAATACATGGGCAAATGTCAGAGACATGTAAATTAAATAGGGGAATGAGAAAAGAGGTTTTTAACTTCCTCAGCATAGGCTTGGATATTCATTTTGTCAAAAATTTCGAGGGAGCACAATTCTGAAAATGCCCCCAGGAGAATATTTGAACAAAGTATGTGTTTAATACAGAGAATTTTAATCCAGACCTTGCAAGAGAGGGGTGAACCTGAACTTAACTTTAGGGAGTGAAGTCGACCCAGTGGGTAAAACATCAATGGTGGAGCACTTCGCAGACAGTGATGGTAAATCAGTTGGATTTCAGATTGTACTGCAAAGGAATAGAAATTGGCCCAAAGTTCTGAAAAGGGGAAGGACAATTTTAGTAAGATCAGGTAATGACTTAACCAGAGTGGACTGGAAGCTGACACTTATTGGTAAATCCGAGTCAGAGCGGTGTGACACATTTAAGAAAGAGATAGGAAAATCACAGGGAGGACATTTCCCAGGAAGCCACTGCGTGGGACCAAGAATGCAGCGGGCTCCGGAGGGCATGGAGGGGGAGATAAAGAGAAACAAGGGAGGCTTCCGGTCTAACCTGAAATCTCAAAACAATAGAAACTAATATGGAGTACAGAACGTGCAAGGGGGAGTTTGAAAGACAAAGGAATTAGAAGAGCAAAAGGGACCATGAGAAAATAATAGCAGTCAAAATAAAGGAAAATATTTTTAAAAGTTACAGGCTCATTCATAATAAAATAATTATTCGGGAAACAGTAATGCCCATTAAGTGTTATTATTGGAGTGGAGCCGGAGTATTAGGTTGTGGTCAAAACGAATGTGTTGTGTCAGTGTTCACTAGTAAGATGGACAATGTGGGGGCAGAAATCATGGAGGGGTGTTGTGATGTACTTTCAGAAATTAGGACACATGACGTGATGTTCTGTGTTGTCTTGCTGAATGAAAAGTGGTTATATTTCTAAGGCAGATGAAAAGTATACCAAGCGGTTGAGCGAACCAAAGGATGAAATACTTGGGTCGCTGACAATAATTTAGAATTCCTGTCTGGCCACAGCAGTTGTGCCAAGTGAGTGTAGATCAGCCAACGTTGCACTGTTATGCAGGACGAAGGAAGGGATAAATAATGAAAACACAGATCTGTCAAGCTAGTCTCAGTGGTAAGGAAACTATTGAGAAGTGAAATTAGTCTTCATTTGGAAGATAAATCAACAATGTTTAACACGGTTTTATTGAGAGGAAGTCATGTGTAACAATTTGATAGTAGTGTTCATAGAGATCACTCGATGTCCAGATGATAGCAATAATCAGAGCCAATGGGATCCGAGTTAATTTGACAGATTGGATCTGGAACTGGCTGAGTGATGGGAGCAGGGGATAATAGTCATAGGGTGTCTGCATGACTGGAAATCTATGTCTCCTGGTGTTCTGTAGGGATTGGTGTTGATTCCAGTGCTATTTCTCTTACATACCAATGATTGAGACTCAAATTTAGGAGGATTAACCAGTGAATTCACAGATGAAATGAAAACTGTCATGTTGTTAAGTCATGAGCATAATGGCTTTAGATTGCAGGAGGATATAAAAAGGTTGGTTGTATGTGAAGAGAAAAGTTGCAAATGGAAATTATTCTGAATAAATGTAAGGTGATGTAATTCGGCAGAAGAATCTGTGAAGTATGACGTTTTGAATGGTGGAACCCTGGAAAGGCCTGAGGATCTTTGGTGCATGTACCCACCGATCCCCTCTAGTACTGTGTCGTCTGGATAAAGAAGCTAAGAAAGTGGGAGGATATTTGCTTTTATTAGCCTCGACATTGACAATGAAGAGTGGTGAGATGATACTGGAACTTAATAAAACACTGGTTAGGCCATACTGATGCGTTGTGTGCATGTTATGGAAGGAATGTGATTACACTGAAGGCAGTATTGATGAGATTTGCCAGGATCTTGCCTGGGTTGGAGGGTTTTAGTTATGAAACTAGTTTAGATGTACAGGGGTTTTCCTTGGAGCAGTGGAGAATTAGGGAGATGATTATCATGATGTCTAGAATTATTTTAGGCAGAGACAGGGTAAACTGGATGAAACCTTTCCCCTTGATGGAGAGATCAATGCCTCAGGGGCACAGGGTGAAGGTAAGGCAAGGAGGTTCCAAATGGATCTCAGGGGAAAACAAAATCAAACAGAGGGTGGTGTTAGCCTGAAGCTCAGCACCTATAAGTCATGTAGAGACTGAGCGCCTCATAATAAGTATGAAGTATCCTTGCAAGGGCAAGTCACACAAGGCAATGGATCATGTGCTGGCACATGAGACTGGAATAGTTAGGTGGCTGTTATTGATAGGCGTGAATTGGGTGAATCAAAGGGCCTTTTCCCTGTGCTATATAAGGTGATTCTGTGAAAATGGTTATAAATAATGCCTTATTCATGTTAATCACAGATGATCTGTTTATCTCAGTTCCCACAACACGTACCTGGACATGGCATTACTTTGCTTTTGTGTGACCCGCGGTGTTGAATCTCACAGGAGATTTTGCTGGGGTAATCTACCGCTGACCCGGGCAGAGTTAACTGGCTGCTCAGGGTGTAGGTTCCCTTCTTGTTTCTCACTGATGGGTAAGTCTTCAATCCAGTCGTGATCAGCTCCCCTCCTTTCTTCCAGGTTACCTTGGTGACGTCAGGGGAATAGTCCATCGCCAAACAACCAAAGATCACAGAACCGGTGTTGTGCTCCTGACAGGAGGAGACCAGGCCATAAAGCCTGGGGGGAGACGGTGTCTCTACAATAGATTGACCAATTGAGCATGTTAGTTTCTGTTAATTCGACCTTATCAGTTACTCAAATGTACCATCAGCTGTAAAATTTTGCCAGTATGCTCTCGCTGAAGTCGACAGCATAACTGGGGTTTATTTTTGTTTCCTACCAGTTGCTGATCATGATCATTGGTTCCCTCTTTAGAAACATGCCCTCGACCTTGACCATTACCACATAATTTAGGAAGAACATCCTGATCCCACCCCAGTAACTGTTTGAAGATCTCACCAACTGACACTTGCACTGAATTGCTGTGAAGAGCAGAGACGTTTCACAAAATACAAACCAAGGAAATGCAGATTCATCGAAATTCTACAGTGTGTGCAAACAGGCCATTTGGCCCAACAAGTCCACACCCACCCTCTGAAAAGTAACGCATCCAGATCCATTCCCCTACCCTATTATGCTACAGTTAACCGTGACTAATGCACCTAAACTCCCAATCACTGAACACAACATTTGCAATTCCCCCAGCTTGCACATCTTTGGACTGTTGGAGGAAATGCACAAAGACATGGGGAGAAAGTGCCAACTCCACACAGACAGTCACCCGAGGCTGGAATGGAACCCGAGTCCCTCGCACTGTGAGGCAGCAGCGCTAACCACGGAACCAACGTGCGGCCCCACGAGGTACCGTGCTGCTGGAAATACCCAACAGCTGTCAGTACCCCCGGAGAGAAATCAGAGTGAATCATAGAACATAGAACATTACAGTGCAGTAAAGGCCCTTCGGCCCTCGATGATACGCTGCCCTGTCATACTAATCTGAAGCCCATGCCAGCTACACTATCCCATGTACGTCCATATGTTTGTCCAATGACGACTTAAATGTACTTAAGCTTGGCGAATCTACTACCATTACAGGCAAAGCATTCCCTACCCTTATTACTCAATGAGTAAAGAAACTACCGCTGACATCTGTCTTATACCTGTCTCCCCTCACTTTAAAGTTGTGTCCCATCGTGTTTCCAGTCCCCATACTTGGAAATCAGGTCCAGTGAGTCTTCCTCACTTATCAATGTAAGGCAGAATGTTCTCTCTGGGAGGAAGGCCACTGCAGCAGCAGCACAGGCAGGAGCTGAGCACTGGGACGGGGAGGATGGCTGTTACGGCTGAACTCATGCCAATTGGCTGGAAGTTGAAACATCTAATTTACAATTATCTGAAGTCTGGGGGCCTCTGAAAAAAGGAGGACCATTAAGGTTCAGAGACTTTGGAGTGTTACAGCTGAGTATTTACGTAAATATGATTTGAGAAATGAAGAAGTAATCTTTAACTTTAGTAACTATCAAGCTGACACGCAGTTCACCACCAAACCTCATCTTTCAGACTAACCACTGCACTTACTCTGTCTAGACCTAAATTCCCACTCACATTGACAAACCCTACCCTGCTATACACCCATTCATGCCCGGAACACACAACCCCTATCACACGAAACACATCAGAGGCAATCCATTTTGGTAGTGTAGCTGAGCAGAGAGATCTCGGTGTCCACGTACATAGATTCCTAAAAGTTGCCAGCCAGTTTGATAGAGTTGTTAAGAAGGCATACTTTGTGTTGGCTTTTATCGATAGAGGGACTGAGTTTCAGAACCACGACGTCAGGCTACAGCTGTACAAAACTCTGGTGTGGCCGCACTTGGAGTATTGTGTACTGTTCTGGTCACCACATTATAGAAAGAATATGGAAGCTTTGGAAGAGTTCAGAGGACGTTTACCAAGATGTTGTTTGGTATGGCGGGAAGGTTTAATTAGGAAAGGATGAGGGACTTGAGGCTGTTTTTATTTTAGAGAAGGTTGAGAGGTGACTTAATTGAGGCATAAAAGAGGGTGGACAGTGAAAGTCTTTTTCCTTGAATAGTGATGGCTAGCAGGAGAGGACATAGATAACAAATGTCAGAGGTTGTTTCTTTACTCAGAGAGTAGTAGGGGCATGGAACGCACTGCCTGCAACAATAGTACACTTGCCAACTTAAGGGCATTTAAAAGGTCATTGGATAAACATATGGATGAAAATGGAATAGTGTAAGATAGATACGCTTCAGATTGGTTCCACAGGTCAGCGCAACATCGAGGGCTGAAGGGCCTGTACTGCACTGTAATGTTCTATATTCTATATTCCAGATGGACATATGATCTCAATTCCTTTCACTGATTTACACTGCTGCCGCCCTGCACCTGGTCCATGGTGAATCTGGCCCTGACTGAACCTGGCACCATCATTTTCACAACCTCTGACAAAAGCCCACTACCCAAGACATGACCTCAGCCCTTGATCACTGACCTCTCATCTTACCCAAGTCAACCTGTGCACCTTGCATCACAGCTCCTTTCGCATCTGTCCTTTACAACCCACCATTTTGCCAGACTCCGAGCTTTGCATTTAGACAACACGTCCCCCTGTCACTTCATTACAATGACCTTCCACCCCCGAAACATCCTGGCACTCCGCCCACCTCCACACTAACCAGCCTGGCACACTGCCAACCTCCACACTAACCAGCCTGGCACACTGCCCACCTCTACACTAACCAGCCTGGCACACTGCCCACCTCTGCACTAAACAGCCTGGCAAAGACAGACCTCCTGCATTTCAGCTCAAACTACCCCTCACCTACCAAGCACAATTCGACCAAATTATCCTGTGACCATTACCATTTACCTTGATGCCACCTTGCCAGACAGAGTGCATGCAAGCTTACCCAGCAGCCAGCCAACACCTCACAGCCTACCAGCCCAAACTCTCCCACATGCCTAATCTAGCCCCTCACTTGCTCACCACCTTCCAATTTTGAGCCTCCTCCACCATAAAGTCAGTGAGTCATAAATTCGTACAGCACAGAAACAGTTCCTTTGGTCCAGCTCATCCATGCTGACCAGAGTTCCCAAATAAACTAATTCCACTTGCCTGCCTTTGGCCCATATCCATCCAGACATATCCAGTTCCTAGAGCTGTTCAAATGTCTTCTAAATGGGACATAGAACACAGAAGAATACAGCGCAGTACAGGCCCTTTGGCTCTCGATGTTGCGCCGATCCAAGCCCACCTAACCTACACTAGCCCACTATCCTCCATATGCCTATCCAATGCCCGCTTAAATGCCCATAATGAGGGAGAGTCCACCACTGCTACTGGCAGGGCATTCCATGAACTCACGACTCGCTGAGTAAAGAACCTACCCCTAACATCTGTCCTATACCTACCCCTCATTAATTTAAAGCTATGACCCCTTGTAATAGCTGACTCCATATGTGGAAAAAGATTCTCACTGTCGACCCTATCTAAACGCCGAATCATCTTGTACACCTCTATCAAGTCACCCCTAAACCTTCTTTTCTCCAATGAAAACAACCCCAAGTGTCTCAGCCTTTCCTCATACGATCTTCCTACCATACCAGGCTACAACCTGGTAAACCTCCTCTGCACCCGTTCCAGTGCCTCCACATCCTTCCTATAGTATGGCGACCAAAACTGCACACAATACTCCAGATGCGGCCGCACCAGAGTCTTATACAACTGTAACATGACCTCAGTACTCCGGAACTCAATTCCTCTACCAGTAAAAGCCAGTACGCCATATGCCTTCCTCACCGCACTATTTACCTGGGTGGCAACTTTCAAAGATTTGTGTACATGGACACCAAGATCCCTCTGCTCATCCACACTACCAAGTATCCGACAGTTAGCCCAGTACCCCATCTTTTTATGACTCTAACCAAAGTGAATCACCTCACACTTAGCTACATTGAACTCCATTTGCCACCTTTCTGCCCAGTTCTGCATCTTATCTATATCCCACTGTAACCTGCCACATCCTTCCTCACAGTCTACAACTCCTCCGACTTTCGTATCATCTGCAAACTTGCTCACCCAACCTTCTAACCCCTCCTCCAGGTCATTCATAAAAATGACAAACAGCAATGGTCCCAAAACAGATCCTTGCGGAACACCGCTAGTGACGGCACTCCAAGATGAACCTTTGCCATCAACTACTCCCCCCGTCTTCTTCCAGCCAGCCAACTTCTAATCCAAACCTCCAACTCACCCTCAATTCCATACCTCCGTATTTTTTGCAATAGTCTACCATGGGGAACCTTATCAAACGCCTTACTAAAATCTATATACACCAAATCTACTGTTTTCCCCTCGTCCACCTCCTTAGTCACCTTCTCAAAGAATTCAATAAGGTTTGTGAGGCACGACCTGCCCTTCACAAAACCATGCTGACTATCCTTGATCACATTATTCCTATCCAGCTGTTCATAAATCCTATCCCTTACAATTCTCTCTAAGATTTCGCCCACAACAGAAGTGAGACTCACCGGCCTATAGTTACTAGGGTTATCCCTACTCCCCTTCTTGAACATGGGAACCACATTTGCTAGCCTCCAATCTTCTGGCACTACTCCTTTAGACAACGAGGACATAAAAATCAAGACCAATGGCTCTGCAATCTCCTCCCTTGCTTCCCAGAGAATCCTAGGATAAATGCCATCAGGCCCAGTGGACTTATCTATTTTCACCCTTTCCATAATTTCCAACACCTCTTCTCTACATACCTCAAAACCATCCATTCTACTTAATTGTGACTCAGTACTGACATTGACAACAATGTCCTGTTCCTGATTGAATACTGACGAAAAGTATTCATTCAGTGTCTCCCCAATCTCTTCAGCCTCCACACGCAACTTCCCACTACTATCCTTGACTGGACCTATTCCTACCCTAGTCATTCTTTTATTCCTGATATACCGATAGAAAGCCTTAGGGTTTTCCCTAATCCTACCAACTAAGGACCTTTCATGTCCCCTCCTTGCTGCTCTTAGCTCTCTCTTCAGGTCCTTCCTGGTTACCTTATAACTCTCAATCGCCCCAATTGAACTTTCACGCCTCATCTTTACATAGGCCGCCCTCTTCCATTTAACAAGGAATTCCAATTCCCTATTAAACCACGGCTCCCTCACACGACCCTTTCCTCCCTGCCTGACGGGTACATACTTATCAAGGACACTCAATAGTTGCTCCTTGAACAAGCTCCACATATCAATTACACCCTTGCCTTGAAGCTTACTTTTCCAGGCCACACATCCTGTGTCATGCCTCACAGCATCATAATTTCCCTGCCCCCAGCTATAACTCTTGCCCTGTAGTGCACACTTATCCCTCTCCATCACTAGAGTAAAAGTCACCGAATTGTGGTCACTGTCCCCAAAGTGCTCACCTACCTCTAATTCTAACACCTGGCCTGGTTCATTACCCAGAACCAAATCCAGTATGGCCTCACCTCTTGTTGGCCTATCTACATATTGTGTCAGGAAACCCTCCTGCACACATTGGACAAACACTGACCCATCTAACGAACTTGAGCTATAGCTTTCCCAATCAATATCAGGAAAGTTAAAGTCCCCCATAACAACCACCCTATTACTTTCACTCTTCTCTTGAATCATCCTCGCAATCCTTTCTTCTACGTTTCTAGGACTATTAGGAGGCCTGTAAAAAACTCCTAACAGTGTGAGCTCACCTTTCCTATTCCTAACCTCAGCCCAAACTACGTCAGATGGCGGGTCTTCATCCATCGTCCTTTCCACAGCTGTAATACTATCTTTGACAAGCAATGCCACACCTCCCCCTCTTTTACCCCCACCTCTGACCCTACTAAAACATTTAAACCCTGTAACCTGCAACAGCCAATCCTGTCCCTGTTCTACCCATGTCTCCGTAATAGCCACAACATCGAAGTCCCAGGTACCAACCCACGCTGCAAGTTCACCTACCTTATTTCGTACACTTCTTGCATTGAAGTATACACACTTCAAACCACTTTCCTGTTTACAGGCACCCTCCTTTGAAATTGATGCCATGTTCCTAACCTCCCTCCACTCCAGGTCCTGCATCCTAAAGCTACAGTCTGGGTTCCCATGCCCCTGCACAGTTAGTTTAACACCCCCCCCCCCCCCCAAGAGCACTCGCAAACCTCCCACCAAGTATACTGGTTCCCCTCAAGTTCAGGTGCAGACCATCCTGTTTATAGAGGTCCCACCTTCCCCTGAAAGAACCCCAGTTATCCAAATACCGTAATCCCTCCCTCCTGCACCATCCCTGTAGACACGCATTTAACTGTTCTCTCTCCCTATTCCTCGACTCTCTATCACGTGGCACGGGTAACAAACCAGAGACAACAACTCTGTTCGTTCTAACTCTGAGCTTCCAACCAAGCTCCCTGAAAGCCTGCCTAACATCCTCAGCGCTCCTCCTACCTATGTCATTGGTGACAATGTGGACCACGACTTCGGGCTGCTCCCCCTCGCCCTTAAGGACCCGGAAAACTCGATCAGAGACATCACGTACCCTTCCACCTGGGAGGCAACATACCAAACGTGAGTCTCTCTCGTTCCCACAAAACCACCTATCTGTGCCCCGAACTATCGAGTCCCCAATTACTATTGCTCTGCTCTTCTCCACCCTTCCCTTCTGAGTAACGGCGACAGGCTCCGTGCCAGAGGCCTGAGCCCTGTTACTTACCCCTGGTAAGTCGTCCCCCCGACAAGTATCCAAAACGGTATACTTGTTCTTGAGGGGAACGGCCGCAGGGGGTCCCTGCACTGGCTGCTTCCTCCCAGTCCCCCTCACTGTCACCCATCTATCTGCCATCTTTGGAGTTACTACTTCCCTAAAGCTCCGATCTATGACCCCCTCTGCCTCCCGAATGATCCTAAGTTCATCCAACTCCAGCTCCAGTTCCCTAACACGGTCTTGGAGGAGCTGGAGAGGGGTGCACTTCCTGCAAGTGTAATCAGCAGGGACGTCCATGGCATCCCTCACCTCAAACATGTTGCAAGAGGAACATTGCACTGCCTTCACTGCCATCCCTCTGAAAGTAACCTTTTATATAAAAAAAGCTGAGTCTAAAGAATACAACAAGCAAAATGCAGCACTTACCTACTTACCACAACGGGTCTTATTATTTAGGTTAGAGGAGGAGGGCGGGTGGGAGACACTACCTCTGTCGTGTCTCGGGTTCTTCTCCTGCGCGCTTTTAAAGGGAAAAAAAACCTCCCCGGCTGTCCCTCCAGTCTTCGTCACTTCCCCCTGCTGCTCCCGCTCTTTCTGTAAAGAAAGAAAAAAACACCGCTGCCCGCTACCGGTAAGTAATTTTTTAAAAAAACTGTCTTACCTTAGCTGCTGCTCGCACTCAAATGTTGGACCTATCTTTGCATTTACCACTTCCTCTGGCAGTTCATTCCAATGTTTTGGACAGTTACAACATGAAGCCCTAACTCCTGCACTCGGTGCTCTGACCAATGAAGGGACATGTGCCAAACACCTTCAACACACTAGGTACTTGAGACACCGCTTTCAAGAATCGATGAGTCTGAACCCTCAGGGTCCTCAGTGTTCAACATCACTACCCAGTGCCTTACCATTTACTCTGTAAGACTCTATGAGTCTGGACCCTCAGGACCCTGTGTTTAACATCACTATCCAGTGCCCTACCATTAACTCTGTAAGTTGTGACCTGATTTGACCTCTCAAAAAGCAACTCGTCGTTAACATTTAAATTACACTCCATCTGCCACTCCTCAGCCAATTGGCCCAGCTGATCACGATCTCATTGTACGTTTAGATAACTTTCACTGCCAATTATACCACCAATGTCGGCGTTACGTGCAAACTTACAAACCATGCCCCATTCAATGATTTCATGGCTTTCAACCAATATTGTACCCTGTTTGCCTTTCTCCCACATATCCATAGCATTTTCTAAGGATTGAAGGAATCTATCTCCTTATTGAAATCATTTAATGTTTTGTCCTTAATCAATTTCTGTAGTGGAGAATTCCAAAGGTTCACCATTCTTTTGCTGAACAGTAAACAATCAGGTTCAATTTTATCGGTGTGTTGGGAAGACTGGTGAGCAGCAAGATTAATGATGATCCCATGAATGGAGTAGCCTTCGAGAGGGGCCGAGGGGCCTTCTTCAGCTTCCATTTTGCATGCTGACATGTCCCTTCGGCAGCATGTTCCAAAACTGTGATCCTTGAGGATAAGGGCGCACATGCATGTAAATGCTTCACCTGAAAGCTCTCCTCCAAATCAGACTTTAACTTGACTCTCAACGATTTCCCTGCCCGTTTCCTCTTCCTCAATCACAGCCATGGGGCCCACTTTCTAACAGCGCTGTGAATGTGCTAATACCACACAAACTTCAGCAATTCAAATAGACTGATGACAACTGGTTTCTCAATGCGATATAAAAAGTCTGACACTTCCACACCTGTCTAGAGATTCAAACAACCACTGGAAGAATTGAAAATTATTTGAGGCACTTGTGTGTCGACACAAGATGACATGGTTTCCTTTTGTGTGATTTGACTGTGTTTTCACTGAATGAACAGAGCTATTTCTTAATCATATAATAGGAATGAAGTTTCCATCATTTTTAGCAAGGCAATCACACATTATATTTCTTTATTCCAGGGAAGTATAGTGTTAAATTAAAGAAATATGATGAGTGGGATGTTTCAATTGGAAATTGTCAGAGATTTAAAGTTTACTTTCATGAGCAATTAATTCCAGCCTCATTGTGTCACAGTACTCACAGGAATGTCTTTCAGAAATGATGTTTCCCTTTGTTATGGGCAGTCGAATCAGTAAATCTGGGATAGTTTTTGCTTGTTAATCAAAGGTGTAGAAGAGTTTTAGCCAAAGGGAGGCCTGTGGATTTAGCTCACAGATGCTCCATGATCTAAGTAAGTGGTGGAACAGCTCGAGGGGATGAGTGCCCTCCTCTTGCTCCTACTTTCCTATCATTGTGTCATTCATTAAGCTAGCGCTGGCAGTGAACACTTTTTATTAAAATATTTCAACAAATTAATTGTTTCACACATGCTGTAAAAAAACCTTCTGTTGATTATTTGGAACGGGATAATTGACATTCTCTATTTGAGTGATCAAAATGACTTGCACCCCAATTACAGCAGCCACTGCACTCTGGAGTGTGTTGTTACTTCATCATAGTTTCTTGTGAAACTACAGCTCGAGATCAGGGCGGTGAAATTCAATGATTCTCTGATATTTAATATCTCTGAACATTCGCAATTTGTTCAAATGCATCTTTTCTCTGAAGAACGCGTTTCATCGAACACAACTTTTTTTCAACGAAACAACAAACTTTAAATGCTAGTAAACCAACATAAAGACAGAAATTTCTGAAGAAACTCAGCAGGTCTAGCAGCTCCTGTGGAGAGAAGGCAAGGTTAACCTTTCGCATCCAGAGACCCTCCCCACCCCCCACCCCGCTCTTCACCAAATTGTTTTCATGTTTTTGGCACAAGAGCTCACACCTGTTGAGATAAACAGTGATTACGTTGGCTTGACTCCTGTTGGAAAAAAGAATTCTTAGCAGAGGTACTGGACGGTCTGAAATAGTAATTGAAGACCAACTGAAAAGCTATCACCATCTGCTGCAAGTGTTGGATTCAGCGGAACTCCCACCGTACTGAACAATCAATTTCAGCTACAGCACTGGTTTAATATAAAGTAAAACAGTCTAAGCATAATCTCATCAAATATGCTTTGAAAATGATTCATTCTGTATTAGTTATAAATGATATTGTCATAAAAGCAAGTCAAAAGCTGGGATTTCTTTGAGCACTTACTCCATTAACCCCATCTAGCGATGCCCAAAAGCTTGTGAACAAATATTGATCTGGAAAAAGTTGCTAACCACCAAAATTCTGTTTAATATCTAAGAGACACAAGTCAGGACAGCGATTGAATAGATTTCATTGGCCTCTGGGAGTGGAATTCCAACAAACACCCAGACATGTAAATCTGCTTTCTTGCACTGAAGTAACCTGATAAGAGATTGTGTTACATACCTCTCTAACAGGTTGTAAGTGAACACAGGCCACCTGGCACAGAATCAGGGACTCTACTACAACATCACAACAGACCTGAATTCAATGAGCTTGACACTATCACAGAGAACACAGCCCACCTGTTTTGACAGTACATAAACCATGTTAGTTATTAACACCTTCCAACAACCAGGGATTGTTCCAGAATGTTTGTACAATGAAAGTAACATTTCAACATTTATCGAAGAATGCTTTGACAGCAGCTCCAAATTGTTCAAACTCTATGGGAACTACAGAGGAATAAATCTAGGAATTGCATTGCCATCAATTCACTGTCACTGGATTCCAACCTAGAACTTCCTCTTTTCCCTGTGAATGTTGCTGCACCAGACGGTCTGCTTAGTTTGGAAAAGATCAAAATGATTTGAAGTGTAATATGACCGTTGCCAGTGACATTAAAAGCTGATAATAGGTTTTCAAATAATAAGATGCAAAACAATTCTGATTCTACATTGTGCCACGAAACATGTCCTGCATAACTGAGGCACAAAGAAAATATACAGCATATTTCCCTCTGCCTCGCTCAATCAAATATCTCTTGTTGTCAACAATCAATTTGAAAACTCTTGCTATCTGCCTTTTGTTCCTGAAACGTTCGTTCTGATTGGAACAACAGAGTCAGGGCTCTCAATTCTGAGGCACCTAATCGAATATTGTATTTCTGGCAGATAAAAGTGGTTTTGAAGCGTGAGATGAAATTGAACTGTCTGAGATTCAGGTATCCGAACTGGACAATTTACAAATGGTCAGGACCATTGACAAGTTAGTCGGAGATAGCACAGAAACAAACTGCACAACAGACTTAATCCTAGAGGATAGATTGCTCAACTCCTCACGTCAACTATATTCACTGTAATTGAACATTCATCAGAGGAACTAACCAGTAGATTAATGTGAATGAGAATGTGTTCACAATGAACAGAAATAACCACTGAGTTAATAAACTTAATAAGTCATTGTATTTAACAAAATTATTGAGGTGTGAAATATCGCCAATTAAAGCACAGATCCGGAGGAAATGGATTATCCTCTAAATTATTTTTACATATTCTTAAAACTTTCCTTGAACTGTGGAGATTTTGCATGCACTGCATAAAGTCAATCCTGCATTCCAGTGTGGAAAGCATTTCTGTTGAAGGAATTAGGGCAAGGTCATTTTCTTGTTAACTGCTTTTAATGAACGAAAATGTTTAAAAAGGTATGAATTGAAAACATGCTTCTGTCTGGAGTTGCCCGCTTTAACAGAAGTCTAAGTAAATGTGGCCACTGCTGCCTCACTGATCCAGGTACCCAGGCTCGGTTCCAGCCTCGGGTGACTGCCTATGTGGAGTTTACACAATCTCCCCTGTGTCTGTGTGCGTTTCCTCCCACAATTCAAAGATGTGCATGTCAGGTGAATTGGTCATGCTGTATCGTCCATAGTGTTAGTTGCATTAGTCAGGGGTAAATATAGGGTAGGGGAATGGATCTGGCTGGGTTACTCTTCAGAGGGTCAGTGTCGACTTGTTGGACCAAATGGCCTGTGCGAAATAATGAGGAGCATGGAATTACAGATTGAAGGAAACATTTGCTCTTGATCGATCACGGGTTTGTAGATTTCAGACAAGATGCAGAAAGCTTTGACTGGACTGGTAGGAAAACTTTGTCAGGCAGCAAGTGATAGACTCTGGAACTCACTCTCTATAAAGATCAGTTGGACAGTTCACCATTCATTCTTCTCTGATTCCACTGGCCAAAGAGTTTCGAAAAATGCTCAAAGCCGACCATTCCCGCGAGCAACAGTTATTCGATCGATAACTTTATGAAATGGAAAGGTGTCCATGAGTAACGTGTGAGACTATTCGGCTTCCCTCCTGTGATGACGCTGAAACATTGTCTCTCACGTTCTTGTGGACATTTAATGAAAGCATTCTTATTACTGCAGATTAGGAACTCATACCATATTTGGACTTCAGGAAAATCAGTTTTTTTGCTTATTAGAAGTCTGCACAGCCTCCGAGCCAGGTAGGATTCTAACCTGCAATGCCCTGATTCATCGGCAGATGCGTTATCCATTGCGCCACTGGCCCAACGCACGCGCATGACCTTAAGAGCCGTGATGTTAACACGGACCTGGTTATTAGCAGTCATGTTCACCAGTTGAACAAGCGATAAAGAAAATCACTGTCGCTCCTTCAGTCCAATCTTCATCAACATTCAAAGCAGCGAATTTTCCAAAAAAAAATGCATATGTCCTCATGAAGTTTCCATTCACACTCTGTCTGAACAGTCATTCAATGGAATCACTGCTGATCTCATGGATTTCGAATCCACTTCTTCACCATATATGACGTGAACGTGAGCCTCATCAACACCACCTATATAACAGTTAATTTTCAGGGGTTTCGATTACAGTAACGATCTTTGCGAGTATGCAGGAAAGTGAATACTGTGAACCGACCAAAAAACAATCTCTTCATGGAAATTAATACTGTGCAAAGTCAACCATTTAAGGATGGGCAGATGACGTAAAAATCATCTGCTTCTCTCTGCACAGATGGTTCTCCAAGAATTGACTCTTTGGAGAATTCTTCTTTGTAATTTAGACTGTCCCAGTTTCAGATATTCTCTCAATCCACAAACAAATGTCCTGCTGAAAGCTGCTTCACTTAAGCTTAAAACAGTTGACTATATTTTCTCCCAGCTGATGTCCCAATGTGCCCTGCTCCATGTCAATACAAGTTCTTTCAGGTGAAATTGGAATTCCCAGCCTGATGTCCCACTGCTTCTTGATGCGTTGGAAATGAAGCCGCTGTCGTTAAGGCCTCGATATTTCAGGTGCCTCTGTATCATCACATAATGGCATTCCGCTCACCGACTGCATTTTTGCAGCTACATACTTGCGTTCATCGCCATCACCATTTCCAAATAGTTTTCAGTGCAATGCGACTCAATTTCTCTGATTTCACGCCTGGGAACTGGGATTATGTGACATGCCATTATAGGATTACGTCAAGGAGTGAGGAAATTGGTGAAGTAACCGATGTAAAATACAGTGTTATTGAGAAATATATTTCAGCAATGCCCTGCAGTATCCAATGACCCTTTTTTAGTTTTGTCGATATCTAGCAACCGTAATCTCATACAACCTCAGTGTTGCAATTCCTCCAGTCTCTCGGGACATAGAAGTTAAAGATTCAACTGAATCTGAGTTCCCACATCTCAGTCACTGTTTGACAAGTATTCATTCGTGCGTGTGGTTCTGTTCCTGACATAAACTCTGCCACAATCCTTATTGCTTTTTGCATCGTGCTTTTCCATGTGGCGCCAGGATCATGAAATGGTTCTTCCTTGGCAATATCAACACTGCAAATTCTGCTCGAATCACTGTCACACCAATCGGCATTTTTCTCGTTTTTCTCCATGTAATGTGTGCTCAGCAAACGCTGAGAACATCAATCTTTGTTTAACATAAAAATACTCTTCATAGTGATAAATTTCCTTCTTCAAACACCCACTGTCTCACATCTTTGCGTTTCAAATATCATAACCACCCTTTATGGGAGAGCTCTCTCTCTCCCACATTAACTAATCCTCTTTAAACGTCCACCCTCCCATTTCACTGAGGTATTGCACAATATAATACTCACATTTACACTGTTCATTCTGTACTGCTGCGGTCACTGTTTTGGGTGAAAGTGCCCCAATCCCATGGTCGGCATCTTCAAGCAATTCAATCCATTTAGATGCAGCTGTTCTGTGATTCAGTCTCGTGGAGCAGTTTTTCTTGACACGGACAAGAGATTACTGGAACATCGGGCTCAGCATAAGAGCACAGCGCAATATTGAGCAAAAGATGTTTTATTGCAAAAGACAAGTTTCTGTGGCTTTCTACAGTCATTTATTTCATTTGTTCATTCGGTTCCCCCGAAATATTGCCTGCAGTTTTGAAATTCACATTACAGTAGTCATGTGATCTCACTGGAAACCGTGCAGAAATTTACCAAGTTGAAAAGTTTAGGTTATGAAGACAGATTGTTTTGACTGGGGTCGTTTTCTTAAGGCAGAGGAAACTGTGAGGATACATGTTTCATATGCACTAAATACTGAGCGACATTGACAAGGCAGACTAAAAGAAACGTTTCCTCTTGACCGATCAACAGGGACGTAGACTGAAGTTAAGAGGTGGAAAGGGTTGAGGAGGTATGCAGAAAAATCTCATCAGCAAGCGGATGGTTGAATCTGGAGTTCACTGTCTGCAAGGATGCACAGAAGCGAAACCACATAACTTTCAGAAATACACGGATCTGAACTTGAGATGTTAATGCACGTAAGACCAAGAGATAAAAATGAATAAAGACAGTCAAGAGATTGCTTCTGACGAAAGCATGTACAACGAGCTTGAGGGCTGTCATTCTACATATACGTGGTATTTGTGTCGCTGTCAGTGGTGAGCTAGCAGTTCCATTTTTTTCGCTTTCTTCGCTGTGACCCGGCTTTGAGTCTCCGTCCAGGAGTTGGGGTTTGTTTTATTCCTGATAGCGCCATCAGCAAAAGCAGACCACGTGCATGTGGAGTGCTTTTAATACCTCGGATAATTAAGTACACCGAGAAATGAGAGACAATGTCCCAGCCTCTTAAAGAATGGGGATGGTGCCTCGGCAGTCTCTGCACATTTAGACAGTTCACTTTCCAGTCTCCTCTAATTCCGCTTCCTAAAGATTTTCCCATGTTTATCAAAGTTGAGACTAGGCTCTGTGTCTTGTTTCCTTGACAATCGCTGGTGCCAAAGTGAACCTCGAAAAGTTTGCATATGCAAAGGGCAGCGTGAGCGACGAATTCAGCTTCCCCTCCAGTGATGACTCTGGGATATTGACTCTGACGTTCGCAGGGACATTTAATGAAGGGAGTCTCGGAGACTTCTACCCATCCCACGATCAGTAACCCAGCTTTAGGTCACTCCTCCAATTTCACTGAGGCATTTGTCAATCAAGCACTCGCATTGACATTGTTCAGTCTGTGCAGCTTCAGTCAATGTTGTTGGGGAAACGTGACCCAATCCCACAATGAGGACCCAAAAACCAGTCGATCTATTTACATACTGCTTATGATCAGTGATCAGTGATCAGTGCTCACGTAGCAGTTTTTACTGACATGTACCTGAGATTTCTGGAACATCAGGCTCAGGAAAAGAACACATTGTAGTATTTAACAAAGGATTTTTTTTGGAAACGATCTGTTTCTCTGATCTAATTTCAATGGAGAAAAGGAGATTGTGATGATACATGATTGAAATGTGCGAAGCAATGAGAGATAAAGAAATGTTTCCTATTGGTCAAACAGCAAGGGGTGTAGACTAAATGTAAGATGCCGAAAGTTTTCAGTAGATGAGCATGAAATACTTTATCAACAAGTGGTGGTGGATAAATCTGCAACTCATTGTGATGAAATCAACACAACCTTCAGAGGTATTTAATCTGTATTTGTGATGTTAAGGCAGACAAGGCAAAGGGATGGAAAATGGAATTAATATCGTCAAGCCGTTGTTTCAGCCAAGAACCCGTCCAACACGTTTGAGGTCTGACACTCTACCTTTGCGTCTGATCGCTGTACTCGTCCTAGATCGTGTAGTGTTTCTGAATTTGCACTTTTACCACTGCGGTCCGGCTTCAATTCCCAGTAAGGGCTATTTTGTTCGGCATCAACATCATGGGCATCTGTGATAGGATTCCTTTCAATGCTTCGAATCAATCAATGTCGCTACGAATAACAGTGTCAATGCCCCAGCCTCTTAAAGAAGGAGAAGGTGCCTCGTCACTCCATCAACCAACATGAGGCTGAGATATTTATTTTGTTTCCTTGCCATTTCGAGGAGCCGCAGCGATTGGGTCGTTCGCTCTGTGAAATTGAAAAGTGCCGATTCGCAGTATGTGGGACTATTTGGTCTTTCGTACTTGTGATGACGCTGCGACATTGACTGTGCTGTCATCCGGGACGTGTACTGAAAGAGAGTCTCGTGTCAGCATATCAGGAACTCAAACTTCATCTCGGCTCAGAACAATGAGGAAGATTAGGTGGTGACTGTAAAAAATCCCTGCGTTAATCTCGAGCTAGAGGGGAGTGAAACCTACAATGTTCTTATCTGGAGTCAGGCACTTTAGATTTTGCGCCATTTGTCCCACATGTGCTTCACGCTTTCATGCTTCAGAGTTGTGATGTTTACATGGACAGGCAAAATAACAGTCAAATTCAACAATTTAACCAGGAAAGAAAATCACCACCACTGCGTCAGCCCAACCCTCCCCATTTTGTGTTTCAGCACGATGCATAATGAAAACATACCTGTCATGATGAAGCTTCCATTCAGCCTTTTGTCTGTTCAGCTTATTGAATGGGATCATCGCTGATCCTGTAAATTTCAACATTAGTTTCCTGCTTTTCCTCCATAAATCAAGATAAACTCGAGCAGAATGGCAACATCAAATAGAGTCATAGAGTCATAGAGATGTACAGCATGGAAACAGACTCTTTGGTATTACTCGTCCATGCTGACCAGATATCACAAGCCAATCTAGTCTGTATCCCTCCAAACCCTTCCTATTCGTATATCTATCCAAATGCCTGTTAAATGTTGCAATTGTACCAGCCGACACCACTTCCTATGGCTGCACCTTCCATACATTTATCACTCTCTGCATGAAAACGTTGCCCCCCGTCGGTCTCATTTTTTCTTTCCACTTTCACACGAAACCTTTAATTTTGGACTCACAGAACCCTTGGAAAAGACTTTTTCTATTTACCTTATCTATGACCCACATAATATTGAAAAACGCTAAGAAGTCACCCATCAGCCTCCGACGCTCCTGGGAAAACAGTCCAAGCCTGTTAAGCCTCTCCCTATATCGCAAATCCTCCAACCCTGGCATTTTTTTTCCGAACCCTTTGAGGTTTCGTAACTAAATTCGGATAGGAAGGAGACGCGAAATGCACGCAATATTCCAACAGTGGCCTAACCAATGTCTTATACAGCCGCAACATGACCTCCCAAATCATGTACTCAATACTCTGATCAATAAATGAAAGCATACCAAACGCCTTCTTCATTATCCTATCTACCTGCGACTCCACTTTCAACGATCTGTGAAACTGCACTCGAAGATCTTTTTGTTCAGCAACGCTCTCTCGGACCTTACCATTAAGTGCATAAGTCCTTTTTTGATTTGCTTTACCAAAATGCAGCACCTCACATTTATCTGAATTAAACTTCTCAGCCGATTGGCCCAAATGGTCAAGATCCTTTTCTAATCTGTGGTAACTCTCTTCGCTGTCCACTGCACTCCAATTAAATGACAAAAAGTAGAGGACGCAACACCGATCCTTGTCGCACTCCACTGGTCACGGAACTCCAGCCTGTAAAACGACCCTGCAGCACCATCCTCTGTCCTCTCCCTTTGACCTAATTTTCTACCGTTAATGTTTTAAAGTTTAGTTTGCTTCAATGACTTGCGTGGGTTTTCAGGAAATTTAATAATATGACACGAGATGAAAATCGTTGCTGCAATTTCACCAAATACGCAGTCAGTCTTATGATAAAAGTCAGAAAAAGAAAATATTACCAGCGTTTCTTTCTGCACAGGTTCTCCTGTACGATCTGAATCTTTGCCACATTTTCCATTATTTATCAGAGATTTCCATGGGACAGATATTCACTCAATCTACAAACATGGTTCCTGTTAGATACTACTTTAATTCAGATTAAGACAACTGAACATCCTTTCTCCCAACTTGATGTCTCTTTGCTCCGTGCTCCTTCTCAATACAATATGCTCCAGTTGAGGTTGGAACTTCTAGCCTACTGCCACAATGCCCCTTGCTTTATGCCAACTGAAGCTGATCCATTTGAGTAGGAGGTCCCAATCTGATATCATACTGCTCCCTGTTCCATGTCAATAGAAGTTACTACAGGTGAGTCCCAAAACCGGCATTTCATGGACCTTTATACCGTCACATCATGCCCATTTCCAGTTTGATCTTCACTATTGCGCCACTCAGTCTCTCTAAGCTTAGCCCTGGGAACAAGAGATTATATGATATTCTGCAACACTGGTTACTTATGCGGAATATGACACTTCTCCATTTCATATATCAGAATTCAAACCCACGCATTTCAGTGATTTCCCTCCCTTCCATGGTCACTAACCCTCCTTTACATCGCTCCTCCCATTTTACTGAGCATTTTCATAATCTAATGCACACATCGGCACCATTCTGTCTGTGCTGCTGCTGTCGCTCTTGATGGGTAAACGTGTCCCATCCCATCATCGGGACCTTGAAACCAGTCGATCCATTTCAATCCCGGTGATTGTGAAATCAATCCTCATGTCGGAGCCTTTACTGACATGGACCAGAGATTACCTGCTAACAATTCATCTTGAATTCCTGCCACTAAGCCAATGTGGCACCTCACTCGCTTGTTTCCATTAATGCCACAGACGTTGACCTTTTCAACAGTTTACCATGGTAAAATCAACACACAACATGTCATCCACAATCGTCTACTTCTTGTGCAATGTGGCTTTCAGTCTGAGGTTAAGCTGACTGGTTAGTGATCTCTACTACCATGATGCTCTCCCACTGCCATTCCTCCTACTGGCCAGCTTAAGTTCTCAAAACCAGCTTCACTGTTGTGCCCCTCTAGTTGGTCTTGCCATGACTGATCAAAACAGTGCTCTTGAAATGACTTCAAAAATCATTTCGCATTACATTGACGCACTACATTGAAGTTGTGAAAATCCCCTATTACTCCTACACTTTTATTTGATCATTATTGAGACATGAACCGCTATTAAACTCCATTATACCACTAAGTTGTTCGGGGCTCTGTGGCACCCTTCCAGCAGTGCCACCGCATATTTTTGTTCCTTCGCTGAATTTTTACAGTCGCGTTTGATGTTCATTTTAATGCATAATTCCTCAGAACTACAATTTTTCTTTCTACCAAAATCGCCAGTCTTTTCATTTAAAGTCTCCTCTAATGATGTCAAAGAGGGGAAAAAAAATAAGATTTTCAGCAGCAGATGAACTGAGATTCGGCCGAGTTATCAATTGTCAGTGTGTGGGGCACATGTGATCGTGGTAATGATAAGATCCAACAGCGCACAATACCAGATTATAAACCAACAGGTGTATTTGGAGGCACTAGCTTTCGGAGAGCTGATACTTCATCAGGTGGTTGTTGAAAATAAGATTGTTAGACACAGCTGATTCGTCCAATTAAACCTGTTGGCCTATAACATGATGTTGTGTGATTTTTTTTAACTTTGTACACCCCAGTACAACAGTGGCATCTCCAAACGACTTAAATAGTCGCCTGAATGTGCCTATGAAAAGGAAGTGTTCAGAGCAATATGGGCCAAGTGCTGGCAAATGTGAGTGGATTAGGTTAGGATATCTGTTTGGCATGGGAAGTTTGGTCCAAATAATAATTTTCTGTTGTGTAAATCTCTACGATTGATCCACTGCTTTATTCTGCTTCGAAAGATCAGGCAGTATTGCTTGTTGATCACTTAAATCTTAACCATTAAAATGCCAAGGTACCGATGCTATTAAATCCTAAAGATTAAACAACCAGGGAAGATCTCTTTTGATATCATCCTGGGACGATTCGATTCAGCATTGCTTTCTTTACATGATTTATTTAGCTCTGTTGAAACTTATTTGAAATACACAGACTCTTCAGTCATCTATTATACTGCAGTATTTAGATCATGAGACCCCCAACTTACAGGTTTGCTGCTGTAGCTCAGTGGTGACACATTTGCTCTTGTAAGACTGGGATTGTGATGTTGCACCTCCCTGAGGCATGTGTAAATTTTTGGACAACTGCCGAATCGAACATCAAAAGAAGCAGTTTGCTGCAAACAGATTCTACTGTTGAGATCTGAAATGGGATAAATAATCCAAGCAGGTGAAACTTTACTTTCTGCATTTGCTCATTCCTGGGGGTCGTGTCGTATGACTCTCTGTGTCGATGAAAATCAGGCTCAGTTCCCCGATGGAACATGAACACATTTTTCAATCTCACACAAAAGCACATGTTGCTGGAAGGCCTGTGTCTGAGAACGTTTCACCAAACCCATAATGTTCGCTCTGATTTCTCCTCACAGATGCTCCAGAACTGGTGAGCTTTCTCGGCACTCTTCTGCTTTTGTTTCCCATCTCAAAATTCAGTCCAATTTATTGTGTCGTTTACGTTTAAAATGTTCCAGGGAAAATATTATTGAGATGACCACATGTAACTGAAGAACACTCAATTATATAGGCCAAGTGCTGGTAACCGGGATAATGGGCCTCTATCAGTGTGTAAAAACTTGATGATTCCATCATTTTAGAGGAGAAACTTATCTCCAATGAATACTAAAAAAAATCCGAAGTCTGTTTCCTTAACTAACGATTAAGGCTGTCTTGCCTGCATCCGTGGTGGTACAGTGTGTAGGATTCGGCGCTTCTAACAACACTGCTCGGGTTCCGAATCCAGGTGCGAAATTTCAGATTTATTACTCCTGGGAGTGACAACTGCAAAAGCAGAGCAGGTCTGACGGGAATCAATATCTCGGAACAGCTAGTGTCGCCAAGAACCTGTGGCCTTATTCAGAAACTAAGAGCATGTTTACAGACTGACTCTATTCACTTAGATAGTTCACGCTTCATTCTCCTTATTCCGCTTCCCAAAGTGTTCATAAACCTCGGTTGGGGCTATTTTAGCTTCCACACCTCTGAAAGCGATGTGAGATTGACTCTGGTATTCTCAGGAAAATTGCTGACGCGACGCAGTTAAATGATCCTCTTTCCTGCAGATCACCAATCCAAAAATCATCTCATCTTCAGTACAATAAGGACGGTGAGGTTGGAAGTATAACGAAGCTGGAAGTTGCATTCCAACCAACCAAGAGACAAATCTGTTCTGCTTCGTGGCCTGTGCATACCAAACACATGCTGCAGAGTTCTGATATTTGCATGGACACTAGCAGCAATGGGAAGCCTCACAAGGTGAAAACTCATGAAAGACAATCTCAGTCACTGAATTCTCCACTTTGTGAAGCAGTGTCTTTCAATGACAAAGAAAAGATATGTGGCCTCATGTGCCGGCTTCACAGTTACCCTCTTCACTGTTGGAACTTTACACTGTTTTATTTATGTCACTGACGTTGAGTAATGGACCATTGGAGCCAGCGAGAAACTTCTGGTCGTTTCTTGCCCTGGATCTTTAATCCGATAAGTTGAACAATGCCTTTAAAGCTATCGCGCCTTCACCACAGCTCAGCGCCTCAAAACAAACATCTGTCAACATCAACTTATTCTGTTCCTTCCAGCAGCACGCCCTGCTCAAAAACAAACATCAGATAATCACACCTCCGCTTTCTCCACCTCGAAATGTTGGGCGATAGACCCAACTCTTTGGAAGCTTGAAGAGGGAAATATTGTTGCTGGAGTTGGTTCTGAATTGAAAAACAAGCTAAAGAATGTATATATGTCAGGTCACAAGGGTTTCTGGCAGCATCACTGGGGCTCCCTGTTTTGCACTACGAATTTGCATCGACCTGCATACACCACCCAGTCAAGAAATGAAGAAGTATTTCTCTTCTTGTGAATTATCTGACTGGAAGCGAATTCCTGGTTATACACAGAAAATCCACTGAAGGTTTGTAGCTCAGGTTGAGATTTAGGGTGCAGGTTTGCTCGCTGAGCTATACGTGTGATATCCAGACGTTTCGTTACCTGGCTAGGTAACATAATCAGTGGCGACCTCCAAGTGAAGCGAAGCTGTTGTCCCCTGTTTTCTATTTATATCATTCTCCTGGATGCGGTTCCTGGGGTTTGTGGTGATATCATTTCCTGATTGTTTTCTGAGGGGTTGATAGATGGCATCTAGATCTATGTGTTTGTTTATGGCGTTGTCGTTGGAGTGCCAGGCCTCGAGGAATTCTCTCGCATTCCTTTGCTTGGCCTATCCCAGGATAGATGTGTTGTCCCAGTCGAAATGGTGGATTTTTCATCCGTGTAGGGCTACGAGGGAGAGAGGGCCGTGTCTTTTTGTGGCTAGCTGGTGTTCATGTATTCTGGTGGCTAACCTTCTTCCTGTTTGTCCTATGTAGTGTTTGTGGCAGTCCTTGCATGGAGGTTTGTAGATGACGTTGATTTTGTCCATGGGATGTACTGGGCTTTTTAAGTTTGTTAGGTTTTGTTTGAGAGTGTTGGTAGGTTTGTGTGCTATTAGGATTCTGAGCGGTCTTAGTAGTCTGGCTGTCATTTCTGAAACTTCTTTGATGTATGGTAAGGTGATTAGGGTTTCTGGCTGTGTTTGGTCTGCTTGTCGTGGTTTGTTCTTGAGGAATCTGCGCACTGTACGTTTTGAGTATCCGTTTTTCTTGAACACATTGTAAAAGTGGATCTCCTCTGTTTTGCGTAGTTCGTCTGTGCTGCAGTGTGTGGTGGCTCGTTGCAATAGTGTTCTGATACAACGTCGTTTGTGTGTATTGGGATGGTTGCTGGTGTAGAACAAATTGAGGACTGCAGATGCTGGGGATTAGAGCTTAAAAATGTGTTGCTGGAAAAGCGCAGCAGGTCAGGCAGCATCAAAGGAGCAGGAGAATCGACGTTTCGGGCTTCCTGAAGAAGGGCTTATACCCGAAAGGTCGATTCTCCTGCTCCTTTGATGCTGCCTGACCTGCTGCGCTTTTCCAGCAACACATTTTTAAGCTCTGGTTGCTGGTGTCGTTAAGTATTTGGTCAGTGTTTGTCGGTTTTCTGTATACGGACGTTTGTAGTTCTCCTTATTTCTTTCTTTCGACTGTCACATCCAGGAATGCGAGTTTGTTGTCGACTTCTTTCTCCTTGATGAACTTTATGTCTGTAAGGGTGTTGTTGATGATGTTAAATGTCTCTTCTATCTTGTTTCGTTTTGTGATGACAAATGTGCCATCTATGTAACGGACCCAGCGTTTTGGTTTGATGGTTGATAGAGCTGTTTGTTCTAGTTTTTTTAAGCGGAGATCGCATGGCTGTGCCGCTAGTTTGTTTGTAGACTATGTTGTTGAAAGTGAAATGAGTGGTGAGGCACAGGTGCACTAGCTTCATGATCTTTTCGTTGGTAATGTGATTGATGGTGGTTGTTGCATGTGTAATGATCTCTTTTAAAAGTGTGGTAAGTGTTTCCTTTGCCAGGTCGATGTTGATGGAGGTGAACAGTGCTGTTACGTCGAATGAGATCATTGCTTTGTCTTCCTCTATTTTGGTGTTTTTGATAATTTTTAGGAATTCCTGGGTGGAATGGATGGAGTGCTGTGACCCTTCTATCAGGTATTTCAGTCTTGCGTGTAGTTCTTTGGCCAGTCTGTAAGTTGGTGTTCTGGGTAGTGCGACTATTGGTCTGAGGGGAGCTCCTGGTTTATGGATTTTTGGTAGTCCGTAGAATCGTGGGGTGTTGGTCCCGTCGGTTTTCATTTTCTGGAATTCCGTCTTGTTTAATTGTCCAGAATTGTGTAATATTCTTAGGAAATATGCAATTTTGTTTCCTCGTTGTGGGTTGGGTCTAGCTCCACCTGTTTGTAGGAGTTGGTCTCTGTGAGTAGTGCATTGGATTTCTCGATGTCGTCTCCTCTGTTCAGGATGATTTGGAGATGCTGGAGTTGGACTGGGGTGTACAAAGTTAAAAATCACTCAACACCAGGATATAGTCCAACAGCTTTAATTGGAAGCACACTAGCTTTCAGAGCGACGCTCCTTCATCAGGTGATAGTGGAGGGCTCCATCGAGCCCTCCACTTTCATCTGATGAAGGATCATCGCTCCGAAGGCTAGTGTACTTCCAATTGAACCTGTTGGACTATAACCTGGTGTTGTGTGATTTTTAACTCTGTTCAGGATGACTGTGTGTCGACCTTTGTATACAGGTAATATAACGATGTTTTTTGTCTTTTTTTAGGTTTTCTAGAGCTTTCTTTTCTTGTGTGTTCAGTTTGTTTCCTTCCCTCTTTCGGCTCAGAGTAGGTGCAACTGTCTGTCTGATCGTTTGTTGCGTTTCCTCCATGGACAAAACCAACGTCATCTACAAAATTCCATGCAAGGACGGCGACAAACGCTACATAGGACAAACAGGAAAGAGAGTTAGCGACCAGGGTACACGAACACCAGCTAGCCACAAAAAGACACAATACTCTCTCCCTCGTAGCCATAAACACGGATGAAGAAAGTCACCATTTCGAATGGGATAACACATCTATCCTGGGACAGGCTAAGCAAATGCATGCGAGAGGATTCCTCGAGGCCTAGGACCCCAACCACAACGCCATAAACAAACACATAGATCTAGATGCCATCTATCATCCCTCAGAAAACGAACAGGAAATGACATCACCCCAGGAACCGCATCCAGGAGAAAGATATAAATAGAAAACAGGAGACAACAGCTTCGCTTCACTTGGAGGTCGTCATTGATGATGTTACCTAACCAGGTAACGAAATGTCTGGATATCAAACCTACAGCTCAGCGAGCAAACCCTAGAAAATCCACTCTCCCCCTGCCATAATCAACCCAGTGACTGATTGCATTCATCTAGAAGGTCATTGGCAGCAGATACAAAGAAGAATTCTGCCGCAGCAAATGCCCCTACAATCACCTCACTATTCTGTTTTGGAAGTATGTCGTACTTCCTACTTGTTTAAATGACACAGTATTGGATATGCATTTTAAGTTCACAAGAACTAGGGTCCTATCAACATTTTCATGCTGATGAGAAAACAATCTTTTACTGTCACTGTGAGACTGGGTTCCCATTGTGCATCAGCCCAATTTAGCTGCTCTATCTCCTACAAAAGAGACGACACTTCACAAGTCCTTCATTTGCATGTGAAGAACATTCAGAAATGTCGACTCTCGCCTTAACAACGAAGAGAAGGACCAAAAGCAGGGCAATGAATGGAAATCGACCATTCCTCTCTCCTCTAATTGGAGAGAAATCAGTGGGAAAACCTTCCATCTAAGCAAGCAAACCTACATCCAGAGCCAATGTATTATTTTTATATTTACAATGCTGGAGAAATTAGTGTTGGCTGTGTAGTCAGCATTTTTATCAAAATTTCCCATTCGCTGACAGCATAAGCGAGAAGTTTGAACAAGGAGACCCGAGGGAGTGGTCCCTTCATTACAGAAAGAATGGACTGGTGGCGATTTTACGAGAACATCGCCAGTCCTCACGTGGGGGACACGCTCAAGAGAATCTCTTAATTAACCTCAAACTAGTGATGGGAACTGAAACCACGCTGCTGGTATTACACTGTGCTACAAGCCAACCAGCCGGCTAATTGATCTAAATCTATGCTATCTAACAGGGCTGTCAGAAGTGTGAATGTGTCATTAAATTCCTTGCTACCCACAGTGCAATTGAACTGCCGCTCCACACAATATGGCTCAGTGTTTCGCATTGTTGCCTCAGAGCACGAAGGACTGGCTTTGATTCCAGCCTCGGAGGCCTGTCTGTGTGGCATTTGCACATTCTCCACGTGTCTGCGTGGGTTTGCTCCGGGTCGTGAAATTTCCTCCAAGACAGTGCACATGTTAGGTGAATTGGCCATGATAAATTACCCACAGCGTAGGTTATTAGTCAATGTAAATATAAAATAGGGAAATGTGTCTGAGTGCTCTTTGGAGGGTTGGTGTGGACTTGTTGCGCCGAAAGAACTGTTTCTGCACCGTAGGGATTCTAATTCTAGTGAGTTTTCTGGTCTTTCATCAAATCATTGCTACTCCTAAAGCTCTTTCAAAGTCAGAATACTAAAATGTTGTATCATGTGTGGGAACAAGCCCATATCTGCTGAGAGTGAATCCCTTCCCACACAAGGAGTAAGTAAACGTTTCTCGCTATTGCGAATATGATAGTGCTCACTGAATAGGGATGACAAAGTGAATCCCTTACGACACTCAGTGCAGGCCTCTCTACAGTGTGGCCACTCTTGTGTATCTGAAGCTTTGCTGATTTAATAAATTCCTTCTCGTACACAGAGCAGACGAATAATGTCTCTCCAGTGTCAGGTCTACCGGTCATATTAGGCGGGACTGTGAAAATTATTCCTTCACAAACAGACCAAACAAAACTTCTCTCCCTGTGATGAACGTGTTTGCGTGATATTAGGTTGAATTCCCAAGTGACTACCTTCCCATCTATGGAACAGCTGAATGCCTTGTTCGCATGTTAACAGATTGTTGTTCAATTAAGAACTTTGAATTTAACATCTTTGCAGATCTTTAAGTTTTTTTTAAACCACAGTGTGGGAAAGGATCTGCAACCATGACTACACACAGCGTGACGGATCAGAACATAGAAACTCAAGCCTGTCCAAGCAATACAACCCAGAACGCCTCAGCATTGACCGAACAGTCTGACAACGGAAATCATACATGACCACAATCATTCGCAGATCAGGGAATATACTTCCCAAGACAAACTAACAATAAGCTTCCAAGACCCGATAAACACAGCTGTCCCAAAGCCCTACGGGAAGTCTTGTACCCCAATGATACCAAAGCCACACGAACTCAGGTCAGACTCAGACGCACCAGAATACCTTGCTCATCACTGGAGAGCAGCAATGGAAGCACCTTACTGCCAAGGAAAGATACATTCTCACAAATCCATGAAGAGAGCTCGAATCTTCTGATCCTATCATAAAACAGATTGATGCTGCTGGATGCTTGATTGTATCGACATTCACGACATTCTTCGAATGACTGTTTTGCTGTTACCACCATCGTAAGTTGATTACTTGACAATCAAGTCAATTGTATTTTCATTATTTTTAACTATCAGCATTGTAGTATATTCCTATAAAACCTGGCTTGATTCTCATCTCGGGGAAGAGAGTTTCGCGACCTGGAGAGACCGTCTTTTCTGCTTCAGCTTGGTCAAGTTCTCTTATGCGATATCGCCATTCTAATAAGCTACTTGTTAATTTAACTTCGCTCTGTGTTTTGTGATCTCCGCTTTATTGAGCTAATTTCTCCGATTTAGTATAGTTTCGACAAAGTATAATCTCTACAGATAAGCGAACTTTGATCTAACTTTAGCCCGATTCGGACCTGGTGGCCAACCCTGGCCCAGTGGGTCATACCGACAGCAAAAATCTGGACGACTGAGGAGGGTCGGCACAATTCTAATCTACCTACTGCGCCAATTCAGCGCTGAGAAACCATGGCCTCGACCTGATAAGGTAGACGGGCAAGCTCTGAAATTGATCAACTAATCTTTTACCAAATTCGGCAGACGCGTGGTCTGAGTTGAGCCAGGGCTTCTGACGTGATGCTGATCCAACCAGGAGAAAGATGGACGAACAAGGGAAGCCCGGCAAAATAGAATAAGAGACCGCTGATTAATATTTTCGCTTGAATCCTAAGAGATCCTCAGTTCGAAGCAAATTGACACGGGCCCCACCAGTTCACTGTTTTCTGTCTTGTGTTTTTGAGTGCTTGTTTTGTATGTTTCTGTTTTGTGGCTGCTGAGTACTTGTCTTGTCAGTTTCAGGTGTCTCATCTAATTGTATTTATCCTTAAGATAACAGTTTACAGTGTGGTCAGCGAATACACGCTCAATTATATTTATTGCTTGACCTGTCAATCACTCACTGCCTGTGTGTCTTGTGAGTGCTCCCTCTGTCATTTCTCGAAAGCTGAAGTGCAGTATGAGCAGTCAAACCAGGACGTCCAGTACGCCATAGGGGCAAGGAAATCCACCCTCTGCTGGGAAGTGCTAGCTGTGGGAGATGGGCAACCAGGGCCAGGCGGTGAGAAGGACCCAGGGCTATGTTGAACAACACGACGTGGAGGAGGCGTGTAAATACGTGAACTTCAAAATAAATGTCGGCGATGCTCTTGTTGCACGTGGTTCACCGGCAAACAACGTGCTAAAAGACACGGGGCAGTGGTTACTTTATCCTCTTTCGAGGACACCTTTACATCTGGCCCCCAGGAAATTGGTCACATTAAAGGGGGTGGGGAGGTGGTTTCACTTAAATTGGATCAGATTGATTATTGGATGACGGTCATTACGGGTGGGCACGGTGACCCCTGCTTGGACATGCAGTGTCTTGCAAAATTTCGACAAGTTGGCCAGCAGCATCAGACCACTAAGGCGAAAGACTGCTGCAATAACAACCGACAATGGAGATCCCAATAATTCCAGACACGGTCACGCTACCCTAATCCCTAGCGAACCCGAAACTTCGCATATTGGCTCCAGAGCCAGACCAGTTGTTGAAGGAAATGGCTGCATTTTTTTTTACTGCGCAGCCCCACAGCGAGCCCGCAGTGGGACACAATGGCCACTGGGCAGTCTGAGTCAACACGGCTGCCTATCACAAACGATAACGCCAGACACACATGTACCACGAGTGCTGCCCTAAATTACAGGAACGAACTGCCAGATTCCCCGCCATCATGAATGTGTCCACTCCCCAGATAAGACCTGGACCAATGCAGAGAATCAGGCCATTCTCCAAGATGCTCAGACCCGTTGAAGTGACTGCCCCATTCTACAATCTGCTACTCCAAATTTCCTCTAAGTGCCACTGTCTGCCCCAAGATGTGCAGACCCTATTACAACTTGCGCATGGGACCGACTGGGCAACCATTACCACTACTGACTTCCTCATCCAACCGTGGGGCACCGTTGCAGACTGGGAAAAATCGCTGAACAGTACCCTGAGCCGGGCAATTATGGCCAGTGCATGTCAGCACGCCGATTTTGTGCTGTTACCCGGTGTCTGCAGAGAGAAGACGTGCCCTTTCCCGATGTCATTGCCCTCTTTCAGGAGGTCTGGGTCTCCTCGGCTGACATTGCATTAGCAGAGAACGAAAATCCTGCCGTGCAGACCCGACATATGCTCACGTTTTCACGTTGCACAATCTCATTTGATAAATGACAAGGTGGGTGAACAGTTTAACTGCACTTAGTAACTTGGACCGGAATGGGCTGTTCTCCACGCCAATACAGACTGGCGCATTCCTGCGGAACACCCAACTGGATCACCACAGGTAAACCACCTGTGCAGCAAACTAGAGCTATTCAAAAGAGACAGAGCTGGAATAGTAGGAAATTGGGACACTGGGCGAAACAGTGCTGGCCCAGACCCAGGAAAATAGCGTCCAACACCCCCCTACCCACCCATACTCTCCACAGGAAGGACAATGGCTCATCACACCACAGAGACAGCTTCAACACACTGCCTGCACTATGGTTGATCCCTGTCCCTGTGCTCCAGTATCTAACTAGGACTGTCACTCCAATGTCCCGTCAGAAATTCCGATGATGGATGTGGGGAGTGTGGCTAATTCCCTTTGTGGTGGATTCTTGGGTCACCCATTTGTCCGTGCCTCCAGGCTCGTTACTTTCCATGAGTTCCAATGCCGTCTGGACTGTCGAGAGCCACTCTCCCAAAACATTATCTTAAGCATTGGACCTGCCACGGTCACTGATACTGCTGTTATTTCCGCCTCTTGCCCAGCTGTCTTCCTGGCCCGGCAGGTCTTGTGTAAACTGAATGCCACCATTCCACTGAGGTTCTCATACTGGAGACCCCGGACATCAATTATTCCGTGCTGCGGTCAGGGATTTCTGGTAGCTCTGAACCCTCCGAGCAAGCAAGCTCCTGCTTTGCATGGTCATGCTGCAATGGACCTATCCTTCGTTATTCCCGACAATCCTCCTTTCCCTTTTTCCAACGGGGGAATAGTCGATCCCCAGCTTTGTCTCTCCGTCGCAGGGTGGAACTGACAGGTCGTATTTTCAGTGACTTTCACTGCACAGCTTCCAGTCAGCAGGAATGGGGATATGCTACATTCGCAGAACCTCACGTTGCCCTCATCACCCCGCTAGTACTCACTAGCCTCTGCATTGTGGGACCACAGGGGCTGGCAGCAGAAGTGCAACTCATCATGGAACAGGCTACACACTTCTACAACAGCCTGATGGCACTTGCAGACCTTTTCTTCATTGCCACGAGCCCGTGGCTCTCCAACAATTTAAGCCTTGATTATGATGTTGTTAAGATAGCGACCCCTCTACTTCGCGCCCTTCAGTCAGACCCACGTCCCCTTTGTAGATGTTGCCCAACTTGGGCAGGGTGAGTTTTGTTTGCACTGTAATCCAACAACACTCCAGGCCACTTTTACCACCCAAACCCCAAGCACTGCCTCTTCCTACAAAAACCCCCTTTTGCTCGCTGATCGTCCAGCATTACTGTGGGCACTGCATCCCAACCATGCAGGCCAAGTGATGTTCGCCCCACCACACGCTGTCATATTCAAACAGGGAACCATCCTGCCGTTTATAAAACAATACTCTCTGTCATCAGCAGCAATAGAAGGGATCAAGCTGGTTATTGACTGCCTCCAACAAAAGGGTTTCCTAATTCCTGCTACCATTCCATGCAATACACACATCCTGCCCGTTCCAAAACCCGAGCGACCAGGGAGGTTGCGTTTTGTCCAGTATCTGCGGACTGTCAATGCAATTGTGGCTACCTAGTCTCCAGTGGTCCCGGACACTAACTCCATACTCACGCGCATCCCTGTTTCTGTCACGTCTTCTTCTGTGATCGACGTTTCTTAGCCTTGTTCTCTATTAAATTGCCCTCTGAGAGCCAGTATCTTTTTGCAATTATGTACTGCGGCTGCTAGTACGCATGGACTAGGCATCTCAGGGTTACACGAAGAGCCCCACTGTCGATGCTGCTGCAGAAGGTCACACCCTCTCCATCCAATACCTGGCTTTGCTACAGCACCGCCCTTGATGGGCGATTTGTTGATGCTCTCCACCTCCGGAGAATGATACATTCAGGACAGTGTACATTACTCTGCTAACTCGCAAAAGGTGGATACAGGGTTTCAATGGAGAAAATTCAACCGTGCCAGTTCAAAGTACAGTACTTGGAATACAAACTCTCACATTCTTCGGGAGCTGTCCAAAGAACGAATAGCAGTCTTTACTCAGCTTCCCCCGCCAGCCAAAAGAATCCAGTTACAAACTTTCCTGGAAATGGTGAGTTGGCAGGCTCTTGATCCAGACCACCGTGCCATTGATGAGCCCAAAAACACACCAAAGATGTAAAAGGAATTCACCAATTTAAAACAGCTACTAGTATTTGCTCCTGCTCTGGGGGTCCCATACTACACTCAGCCCTTCTGCATCTATGCCAATGAATCCGAATTGTTTGCATACGGAATTTTAATGCAGCTTCATTTAAATCTCCGACGCCCTTTTGCTTTTTACACTGTACATTTACAGCCCGTTGTAAGGGGAATGCCAGCACGTTTGAGAGCTGTGGCATCAGCCACAATAACAGTACAAAAGGCTACGCATATCATGCTGGATCACCCATGCACTATTTTGGTTCCCCATTCGGTCTTCCTCCTGCTAAATGTAGAAACAATACAATGTATCACTGCCGTCCGGAGAACTGGCGATGAGGTTGTCTTACTGTCCAAAGCTAACTTGTCCTACAGCGTGCCCCTGCCTTGAACCCCGCCAACCTGCTCCCACTCCCTCATAACGCCTTTGCGGACGACTATCTAAACCTCTTTTAGCAAGTCAGCACCCGCGCCCAGATCTCTCTGGAACAGCTTTAGAAACCCAGAGCTCATATTCTTTCCGAATGGACCCTCCATTCGGCCTTCAGACCACTGTACACTGGCAGTGTACGTCGTGTTCACCTCTTTCTCAATCCTGGAATCAGCTGCCCTACCAGATGGCATATCCCCACCAGCTGCAGAGTTGTTTGCACTCACTCGGGCCTGCATCACTACAAAGGTTCAAACAGCCAACATTCACACTGACTCCAAGTATGGCTTCAGAATTGTCCACGATTTCGGCACAGTCTCGAAACAGACATTTCAATACTTCTGCCATTGAAACCACTGCAACACAACGCACTAGCCTTCAACCTACTGCAAGCAGTTCTATTACCCTCTGCCCTCGCGGTTATACAAAGCACTGCCCATATCTCTGCCACTGCCACTGAGAATGCTTTGTCTGACTCAGGTGCCCAGGAAGCCGCACTGCACCCCACCATTTATGTCCTGCAGGTCCCCCAGAATAGCGACGGCCCCAGAATTCCCAGACACCATGGAGGCTGCACGAGCTGCTTAACAGGCTGCTACACTGCAGGAAAAGGACAGTTGGATCCGCATTCCGGCCACGCAGTCACCTTCCCTACAACTTCATGTACACCCCAATTGCCACCATATTTACCCAAGAGCCAACATTCACACAGGCCCTTATTGCCCACAGTGTCGGCCACACGTGCAAGAGGTGCATGACACACGCTTTTATCTAACCGTAATAAGCACAGTGATTCGCTGCCGCTGCCCAAACCCTGCTGCCACGGGGCCTCGTTTGCCTGAAAAACAATGCAGGAAGTCCCGTCGCCAGGTATGACCACTTTCCAGTTCCAGAGGGGTCTTTCAGCCACTTGCAAATTGACTTTGCTCATATATCCGTGAAAAGCAGGGTTACATACACATCCTTGTCATCATCCACATGTTCTGTAAATAGGAGGAGATGTTCCCAGCAAGAAAGGATGACGCATAGACAGTGGAAAAATGCCTCCTAAGGAATGCCAAGCACAGATTCTTGGTCCCCAGTAAACTAGATATGGAGAGGGCGACTCAGTTCACTGCTCCTCTAACGACTGGTAATAACGAAGTATGAGGGATACCGTGACGACTCCATGTCTGCTACCATCTGCAGTCATCAGGCATGGTCGGACGGATGAACTGCACACTTAAAACAACACGGATCAAGATCACGCATGACAAATGACTTACCTGACCAGAAGCCTTACCCCTATCCCTTTACTCTATATGTGACTAGGCACAACTGGGCACACCCCATTTGAGGTGTGCTTGGGTGACCTATGCCCACCGCTACCAGTCCCGCAAAGCTCGCTACGGACACGGCCCTTCTCTTGATACAAGACGCTCTGCTGAGTTACATAGGAATTATCCTTTAGCAAGAGCATTAATGTAAAAACGACGATGTCAGAGCCGCGTTGCCCATACCCCAGCAATTCCCAATTCATCCGTTTGGAACCGGGGGCAATGTCAAGATAATGTCACTGGAAAATAAATCTCTCTCCCCTCACTGGAAAGGCCAGTATCTAATCCTGCTGACGACCCGGATAAGTGTAAAGTAGAAGGACGGCCGAATGGACACACGCCACCCGCTGCAAGTGAGCTCCACCTCCAGTGAACAGGGACTAGACAGTAGAAGTCACCTCTGGGAACACTGAAGACAGCTCCAGCTGCTTGCCACAGCCATCACCATCATCGCCTTCAGCCTGACCCGTCTGACCATGCCACTGTGGCCTGCCAGTAAACAGGAACAAGGGGCGAGACATTTAAAAAAAAACACCATTTCTTGCGGGCCAACACTTTCCCGAGGATGGCTCATGGATATGCTCCACGATTTAATCAGACTCACTGCTGGGACTGCACTGAGGTCCCCGTGCACATTCAGGGGAGCAATCCCTTAGTTTCTATCGCCTTCATTGTCACTGACATGGGGATTGTTGGTTTGAACCAGACAGGTAACTTGAAGTCCCATCACTCAAAATACCTCCATCAATACCAACTATAGGGACAACAGCCCAGCCGGTTAGAGATCTTCAGGGTATCACATGCCCAAATTGAAACCTTTCACATGAATCTCCCACCCGGACCATTAATGACAACACTAAACAAGGGCCACCAACAGGATCCATCTTTTTAAACAGCACACAGCCGTCTGGAAAGGGTTCTGGCTGGAGCCAGTGCACTGATTCTCTGCTCCTAAGTACTGCAGCACGCCGGTCCACAGCAGAAGGTAGCATCGCCGGAATTGTTGCACTGACCAATGCCATCCGACTGTGCTGTCCACGCCTTTGTGATGTACTCCTGCCCTCTGCCGCCCTCACCACTCAGCTAGTACAGGTCAACTGGGGGAGCATTCTTATTCCTGAAACGACATCTGCTAATTGGGACTCAGACACCGAGGACTATCTGTCGGTTGCTGAGCCACTCCCGACACGAAATGCACACCTGCCTAACCACAGCATGGCCACAAACAACACAGGAAATCAAGCCTGTGCAAACCACACATAAAACACCCAGAATGCCTCAGCAGTGACCAAACAGGCTGTCAAGAGAAATATATATGACTGTAGTCACGCACAGACCAGGGAATACACTTCCCAAGACATACTAACAATAAGCATCCAGACACCGATCAGCATAGCTGTTTCAAAGCCCTACGGGCACTCTCGTACCCTACTGATTCCAATGCCACGCAAAGGAAGGGACAGACAGAGAGGCACCAGAATACCTCGCTCACAGGTGAGAAACAGTGGAAACACCTTACTGCTTTAAAAGGGACATTCTCACCTCCCTTTGAAGACTGCTGGAATCTCCTGATTCTATTAAGAACTGGATGATGCTGCCAGGATGCCACATTGCATCTACAATCAGAACATCCTTCTGATAACTGCTTTGCGATTATCACCGTCGTAACAGGATTACTTAATTAGCAAATGCATTGAATGCGCCCTACATTTAATTAACGTCATTGTACGGGATTATCATAAAACTTGGCTTGATTCTCAGCTCGGGTAAGTGAACCCTTGAACGACTGATACAGACTGTCACTTCTGTAACAGACTAGTCAATTTCTCTTCCAGCGATATCGCTTGCAATCAACAGCTTTTGCATTTCAATGGATCTGGCCTGTGAGATCTCTCCTTTAATAGGTTCAAAGTTCTGAATGGCATATTCCTACTCCTAGTCATTACATTTCAATGCTAAATGCTTAAATCATGAAACAAATTGCAATTGCCTGCTTTGCTTTGCTTTCCGTTGGCCATGGAACTTCAGGGGCGAATTGGTTTGCAGTAGATTTTTGGCATTCTACGATGAATCATTAGCATTTACGGAGCAGTTTCTTTTTTTCAGTCAGACCTTAATTCCAATTTCCTCTCCACCCTCAATATTTTACTCCCTTTTGAATCCACTATCCAATATAGGCGAATTTCTCCGACAGTAGCTCACACAGGGAAGAGTAGACTGACCCCACTCTGTCAATGTCACTCACCCAGGAAAGAGCAGACCGACGCCGTTCTGTCCTTGTAACTCACCCAGGGTAGGTGAGACTGAACCCAGTCTGTCAATGTTACTCACCCAGGAAAGGGAAGACTGACGCCACTAATATCAATGTAACTCATCCAGGGAAGAGCAGAGTATCCCCTCTCTGCAAATGGAATTCGACCAGGGAAGGGCGGACTGACACCACTCTGTCTATATAACTCACGCAGGGAGTTGCAGTCTGACACACTCTGTCAATGTCACTCACCCAGGAAAGAACAAACTGACACCACTCTGTCAATGTATCTCACATAGGAATGAACAGACTGACACTACGCAGTCAATGTCACTCAACCAGAGGATCGCCGGCTGACCCGATTTTGTCAATGCAGCTCTCACAAGGATGAGCAGACTGACCTCACTGTGTCAAATCACTCCTCCAGAGAAGAGCAGATATGACTCAACTCTGTCAATGTTATTTGACGAGGGAAGAGCAAACTGAACTCACAATGTCAATGTGACTCACCCAGGGAAGAGCGGAGAAAACCAATCTATAAATGTAACTTACGCAGGGAAGAATAGAATGACCCCACTCTCCCAATGTGACTGACAAAGGGAAGAGCAGACAGACCTCAGTTTACAAATGTAACTCACTCTTGGAAGAGCAGACTAACCGCACTTTGTATATGCCCTCAACAAGGGCAAAGCAGTCTGACCCCACATTGTCAATGTAACTCGCCCAGGTCAGAGCGTAATGATTCCACTCCGTCGATGAAAGCCGCCC
Organism: Chiloscyllium plagiosum; assembly: GCF_037043375.1. Classification (NCBI taxonomy): domain Eukaryota; kingdom Metazoa; phylum Chordata; class Chondrichthyes; order Orectolobiformes; family Hemiscylliidae; genus Chiloscyllium; species Chiloscyllium plagiosum. The sequence goes on along the minus strand of NW_028270180.1, from coordinate 63,593,963 downwards.
AGGGAAGCGCAGACTGACCACAATCTCAAAATGTAACTCACCCGGGGAAGAGCAGGTTGACTTCACTTTGTCAATGTTAGTCTCTCAGGAAAGGGCAGACTGACTTTAATCGGTCAGGGTAACTCACCAGGGAAGAGTGGACTGACCCAACTCTCTCAATTACTCATCCAGGAAAGAGCAGACTGACACCACCCTGTCAAAGTATCTCGCCTAGGAATGAGGAGACTGACCCCGCTCACTCAATGCAACTCACCCAGAGAAGAACAGACTGACCTCACTCTGACAATGTAACTCATCCAGGGAAGTGCAGGTTGACCTCACTCTGACAATGATACTCGACCATGAAAGAGCAGAATGATGCGAACCTGTCAACGTAACTCACATTGGGAAGAGCAATATGACCCCACTGCGTCACTGTAAATATCGAAGGAAACAGCTTAATGACCCTACCCTGTCAATGTAAGCCAGCCAGGAAATTGCAGTCTGACACCACTCAGTCAGTGTATCTCACCCAGTGAAGACCACAGTGACCCCACACTTTTCAGTATATCACACTCAGTAAAGACCAGGCTGACCCCGCGCCACCAATACGATTACACGCTGAAGAGCAGACTGACCCCATTTTTACAATGTTACACACCCAGCGAAGATCAAGCTGACGCCACTCTGTCTATTTTGCACTCAGTGAAGGGCAGACTGAACCCACTCTGTCAATGTAGCTTACCCTGCGAAGATTATACTGACTCCACTCATTCAGTTTCTCTCACCCAGAGTGAAGCAGACTGACACCACTCTGTTAAGGTGACTCATCGAGGGACTAGCAGACTGACCGCACTCCATCAATGTATCATACCCAGGGAAGAACAGACTGATTCCACTCTGTCAATGTTACTCACGCAGGAAAGAGCAGACACACTGCACTCTCTCGACATATTTCCACCAGGGAAGAGAAGAATGACGCCACTTGTCAATGTAACTCGACCCAGGAAGTGAAGACTGACCCCCACAACTTCAATGCAAATCACCTAGGGAAGACGAGACTGACGCCAACCTGTCAACGTTACTCACGCAGGAAAAGCAGATATACTTCATACTGTCTATATAACTCAACCAGAGAAGAGCAGACTGATCCTCACACAGGCAAGTACTGACTGACGCCACTCTCTCATTGTAACTGACTCAGTGAAGAGCAGAGTGACCCCATTCTGTCAATGTAACTCACTCAGGAAGAGCAGACGGAAACCACTCTGTCAATGTAACTCATGCAGGGAGTTGCAGTTTGTCTCAACTCTGTCAATGTGACTCACCCAGGGAAAAGCAGACTGACCCCACTCTGTCAATGTAATTAACTCACGAAAAGCACATTGACGCCAAGGAGGCGCAGACTGACGGTACTCTTCCTATGTGCCTCAAACAGAGAAGATGATGTAGCACAATCAGTGAAGAACAGACTGACCCAAAACTGTCAATGTGACTCTCCCACCTCTGCCAAAGTAACTCACTCAGAAAAAGCAGACTGACGCCAATTTGTCAATGAAACTCACTCAGGGAAGCGCAGACTGATCCGATTCTGTCAATGTAACACACCCAAGGAAGTTGAGCCTGACCACACACTGTCAATGCTACTCGTCCAGGAAAGACCAGACTTACCCCTCTCTGTCAATGTAACTCGCGCAGAGCAGGGTAAACTGACTCATCTCTGACAATGTAACTCGCCAGCCAGGAAATTGCAGTCTGACACCACTCAGTCAGTGTATCTCACCCAGCAGACTGAAAACACTCTGTTAAATGAAATTGCTCAAGGAAGAGCTGACTAAACCCACTCTCTGTCAACGTAACTCGCCAGGGAAGAGCACACTGCAGCACTCTATCAATGATAGTTGCCCAGGGAAGAGCAGAATGACCCCACTCAGTCAACGTAGTTCACCCAGGGACGAGCAGACTGTCCCATTCTGTCAATGTAACTCATCCAGACTAACCCCATTTTGTCCATGAAACTCAGGGAAAAAGGAGACTGACATCAGTCTGTCAAGTTAATCACTAAGGGTAGACCAAACTGACCCCACTTTGTCAATGTAACTCACTCAAGAAAAAAGCAGATTGACTCCACTCTATCTTTGTAATCCTTCCAGGGAGCATCAAACTAACTCCTCTTTGTCCATTTTGTGGGTCTGAGGCAGGGAAATCTTTTTTTTCCTCATGTCACTTTTACTTCTTTTCCGCATGACTTTAGTGATCTGGCTATTCCTTCTCGATTCTTTCAGGCGTCGTAGGAAATGTACAAATTTATTTCCTGTATGCGGGCCCCTCATGACTTGAAAAGTTTCAAACTGTCCAGCTGACAGCCTGCTGTTCTCCAAGGAGAAATGCATGAACTTTCCAATCTACCTTTGTTGCTGATATTCCGCGTGCCCGGCACCATTCCTGTCAGTCTGTTCACCGCCATCTCCAAACACTTCACTTCCCTAGTTCTTGAAGTTTACACTCAGAAATGAGCAATAGTGCAGCTGCAGGGTTTATTCAGAGTCGGATTGCGCGGGCAAGCAATCTCAACAAGTGTTTGCCTTCTCAGTATTCGTGGCAATCGCAATTCTAGCCAATTCCTTTTTCAGAGAGTTCCATCTTTTTGATCGAAAACGCGTTTTGAGCAAATTAATGCAGCATTTTCTCAACATTGAAGTCAAGATACGAGGGGTTGTTTCGGATTTGAACTCGCAACTTCGCGATTCTCTAGTTTAGGGGAAAGAGCAAGTGAGAACCGTACCACAAGGCCAACCGTCTTAGACTCCTGCCTGCTGTGTTTGGGAAATGCAAAGATGGCCATGAACAACTTGACGGACGATTGCAGCTTCCCCTCCTCTGACTGCACTGATTGACACTGATATTCCTGAGGACGTTTACTGATGTGATGTAGTGAAATGATTCTCGTTCCTGCTTAATCGGAATTCAAACGTCATCTCGGTATCAGGGCGATGAGAAAGATTAATTTGTATGTAACAAGAAATTGTGAATTACATTCGAGCCATGGAAGAGCCTACGATTTCCTGATATCATTTCAGACGCGTTACCCATTGCACTCCTGGCCATGTGCTGCTCCACATAAAGCTGAGAAATGCGAATTTAGTTTCTTCGAAACCAAGAACATTAGGTTGCTCGTGATCGAAATGCAGGAGTACAGTCAGTCATTTGTTTTGTGATTGTATGAGTATTTGTCATTATATTAGTGAAACATGTATGAGTACATCTGAATAGGAATCTGTTCTCCGCCACAATTCAAGAATTTTCTCGTTGTGTCTGAAGGAGGATCGAGGATATATTCCGTATCCACAATGTGACATCTCGACTGGAATCTATCGCTCCAGTTCAGAGCAGAATGTATTGAAGAAAAATCTACAGGACGAGAAGAGAGATGCTGAAACAATGAAGTGGAAGCGAGCACGATGAGGGAGCCAAGAGAACAGACAAATGGAGGAGAGAACAAGAAGACGATTGCAGCCTGGCAAATAGAGTGGGGAGAAGCAAAATGAAAATCGAACGACAATTCGACTTCCTTTGTAATAATTTCTCATTGGGGCACAGTCACTTCCTTTAATCCTGTGCAGCATGGAGTTCATGACTGTAAGATCATATCGCATTGGTAGCACGTCTGATTCCAGCTCAAAAGTGATCATTGTACATTGCGTCAGGGTCATACTGTGTAAGGGCAGCTCAACTCCCGCGTTTTTATTAATGGTGGAGTTTGTGTTTTGGGGCTGCTACTCTATCATGCTTTTGGTTGCATGCAGCACGTTTCTTTCACTTTCTTATGGGAACAATGTACCTATGATGTGGTTTGTCCATTGTGTAGCACAACTAGCACAATGCTCAATGGCTCAACTGTGAGAAGTGAAACACAAAACGGATCTTCATGGGGTTCAAACAGACGGCCGCCTCTCTCTGCGCAGCCGCTTCATTCAGATTGTAACAGCGCTTCTTTAAAACTGATGTTTTGTTACTTAATCCAAAAACAAACACATATACTAATACTAACAGTCATATACAAACACATATAACAAACAAATTCATATACTAAATCAGTAAAATCCAATGGTAGACACCGAGTACGTTTCCAATTTTGGGTGATGCTGTCCGCTTTCGTGTTGTTATCTGAGTTACAAACAAACTCTTCAAGGGAAAAAAAAGTCACATGGCTTATTGCCAGGACAAGAGAATAATGAGTCTAAAGTCAGAAAACTAGCACAATACATGAATTCCAGAACTATCTAATCGAAAGAGGTGAATAAAAGCCTTTGAAAACAATTGTATTCGGGTCTCCGCTCTGTTTCTGCGCAGAATAGCAGAAGGAGGCTGTACAGCCCATCGTGTCTGCTCAGCCGTTCATTGAGATTATCACTTATCTGTCAAATCTCAAATCCACTTTCCAAAATTT